>NW_004444035.1:3957187-4035077 GCF_000243295.1 Trichechus manatus latirostris | reverse complement strand
AGACTATTTTTTAAATAATGTTGAAGCCTTTCTTGAACTTAGAACATTTCTTAAATTTGCTTTAACTCCTCCCTCTCCCCCCATTCCCACCCCCACATTATATACCTTGGATTTCAACTGACAGATCTTAAGGTTTGCTTTGTACCTAGTCAGGTGCTTTGCTTTGAGGGCAGTGGTGTCTGGAGAAGAAAGTCTCCTCAGCTGTAGAGCACACCCACAGCGCGTTTCTAATGGTAATAGGTCATTTGAGCAATGCTTTTCCCCGCCCAGCTGTTCAGGGATTACACTTTATAATCCAGCCATTTTTTGTGTGTTGGTTTGTTTTGTTTTGACATTACTTCCTGTGCCGCGCTGTTTTGGAAACTACATTAACTCTTTCAAGGAGACCAGGAACTCTGCAGTGCTCTGAAGATGGAAGGTCATAAGTAGTTGTCTTGAGCCCTGAAAAAGTTATTTCTACTTCCAGATGTGCTCTAATCCTGAGAAGTAGGTTTAGAACCCCGGGGAGATGACTCAAAAAAAAATGTTAATTGATGATGATGATGTTGGTAATGGTACTAGAGCTATAAACCTGTATATTGTCTTTGAAAATAGTATAAAGGCCCTTTTCATTTTTGGCCCCACAGAAATGCCTTAAATATTTGACTGAATCTTTGCTGTTGTTGTTGTCAGGTGCCATCGAGTCAGTTCTGACTCACAGCAACCCCGTGCACAACAGAACGAAACACTGTCCTGTGCTGGGCCATCCTCACGATCGTTGCTGTGGTTGAGCCCATTGTTGCAGCCACTGTGTCAGTCCATCTCACTGAGGGTCTTCGTTTTTGCTGACCCTGTACTTTACCAAGCATGATGTCCTTCTCCAGGGACTGGTCCCTGCTGATAACGTGTCTAAAGCACGGAGATGAAGGCTTGCCATCCTTGCTTCCAAGGAGCACTCTGGTTGTATTTCTTCCAAGACAGACTTATTCGTTCTTCTGGCAGTGTAGCAATCATTAATATTGATGGTGTAAGTACTTTAATTCTTTAATTCTTGACCTGGAAAGATGTTCATAAAAATTTTTTTAGGTGTAAAGGGAATGAATTCAGGAGCTAATAAAAATAGGACCTGTGATAATGTCCAAACATTAAAATTACAGTTTTATTTCATTATTTATATTTTTAATAATAAGTACTGAATGAATGCTTCTTGCTGTAGAGATACCTGTCATTGTCTCTCTGATTAAGAGATTCGTCCAACTCTGATTAAGAGATTCATCCAACTCAAAGAACTTGAGGCATGGAAGGGGGGTTCTTATAAGTGATTATGGATCCATTGCCAGAGGTAATTAGAAGAGGGCTGGATTTTGAAATTGTAGTCTGGTAAAGCTATAAGATCATTTCAATTTAAAGACAGAAGCTACTATCCTGTTCCACTATAATGAGCTATGTGTAATTAGATGGGTGAGCCCACGGAGCTCTGTTGATAGAAAATCATGCTGCAGTATCTCAGGGAGCATGCAAGAAGGACCACATGGCACCAGAAAGACAGAAACCAACAGTGAGAGCCAGACCGAGATAGTTAGTGCTTTGCTTTCCTTTTCCCAGTGCATTTCTCAGGGGACTCGTCTGTATTTCTCCAATTAGAATGTGATTGTATTTTTGTTAATACATTCCGTGTCTTCTCTAGTGAGTTAGTCTGGATTTCTATATCTTGGAAACAAATGATTTATAACACACTTTTAAAATGAGAACTTTGTTTAAAAATTATGCAATCTCTTTGATGTAACAGTTTCATATATGGGAATTTATCCTAAATAAAGAATTAAAAATATGAAAAACTATCAAACAATTTAATTAGTGTGATTTTTGTAAAAATGAAATTGGGAAATATCCTATCTATCGTTTGTGGATGTTATGACACTATATTATAGTATGGTTCCATTTTGTTAAAAAATTTAAATTATACATGGGTAAAGAAACAAGAGATACAATCTGTTGTTTGTGTAATTAAGGATTTTAAAAATATTTTAGTTTTGTTTCCTCTATATATTTACAATTTTATTCAACAAACAAGTACTATGCTGCTTTTTGTAAAAAATAACAAGATTGTATGTTGCCGTTAAAAAGGTAAAAATGATTTTGCTATGAATCGAAGATGTGGTTGGTATTTCATCTCTGGATCCTCTCCTATCATTCCCAATTTGGTCTCCAATTTCTTCTGTTTAGACTCTTAGATCATCAGTTCAATTATATTGATTTATACTTCCCTGATTTTGCTAATACTATTTTCTCTTCTCGAAAGAACTTTTTTCCCACATCCCTTGATAAGGTTTATTCATCCTTCAAAACTAAGATTTGGTGGCAATATCTCTGAGAAGCATTTCCCTGGCCTCTCATATACTTCTGTACTATCTACCACGAATTCCAGAACACTTAATTGTGCTCATGCCAAACTTGTAGGTGTATCAAGCGGCAGTCATTGGAGCAGAGCAAGGGTATACTACATGGTTCATGTTTGAAAAAGGGGTGCGGCAGGATTGTATCCTTTTGCTTTACTTATCCAACCTGTATGCTGAAAAAATAATCCTAGAACCTGAACTATATGAAGAAGAATGTGGCATCAGGATTGGAGGAAGACTCAATAACAACCTGTGATATGCAGATAACACAAATTTTGATTGCAAAATATGAAGATAACTTGAAGCACTTACTGATGACGGTAAAAGACAACAGCCTTCAGTATACATTACACCTGAACATAAAGAGAACAAAAATCCTCACGACTGGGCTAGTAAACAATATCATGATATATGGCAAAGAAATTCAAGTTGTCAAGGATTCCATTCTTGTTGGATCAATAATCAATGCCCATGGAAGGAGCAGTCAAGAAATCAAATGATATATTGCATTGGGAAAATCTGCTGCAAAAGAGCTCTTTAAAGTTGTAAACAAGCAAAGATGTCACTTTGAGGACTAAGATGTGCCTGATCCAAGCCATGGTATTTTCAATTGCATCATAGGCATGTGGAAGCTGGACAGTGGTAGGGTGGGGGAAGACAGAAGAAGGATTGATGCATTTGAATTGTGGTGTTGGCAAAGAATATTGAATATACCATGGACTCCCAGAAGAACAAACAAATCAATCTTAGAAGAAATACAATCAGCTCTTTAAAAGAGAGGATGATGAGACTTCATCTTGCTTACTTTGGACACATCATCAGGAAAGAACAAACTAGAAAAGGACATCATGTTTGGTAGAGTAGAGGGCTCAGCGGCAAAAAGGAGGAGAACTCTCAATGAAATGGATGGACACAGTAGCCTCAACAATGGGTCAGACATATCAAAAACCATGGAGATTGCACAGGACTGGGCAACGTTTGTTTCTATTATACATAAGGTTGCCATGGGTCGAAGCTGACTCAAAGGCAACTAACAAGTTACTGCACTTATGCCACTTCAGTGTAATTATTTCCTTATTTATTTATTTTTTATTTTAATTTTGTTGTTGTTGAGAATATACAGAGCAAAACATACACCAGTTCAACCATTTGTTCATGTACAATTCAGTAACATTGATTATATTCTTCAAGTTGTGCAACCATTCTCACCCCCCTTTTCTGAGTTGTTCCTCCCTAACATAAAGTCACTGCCCCCTAAGGTTCTTGTCTGATCTTTTGAGTTGCTGTTGTCAATTTGATCCCATCTAGATAGATCTTAAAAGAACATAATATTCAAGGCAGACATTCTTTACTAGTTAAGCTAAACTATTGTTTGTTTTAACAAGTCTTCGGGGGATATTTTGGTTTAAGATTTAAAGATTATCTCAGGGAAATAGCTTCAGAGGTTCTTCCAGCCTCCATGGCTCCAGAAAGTCCAGAGGCCATGAGAGTTTGAAATTCTGTTCTGAATTTCTCCCCTTTTGATCAGAATTCTTCTACAGAACATTTGATCAAAATGTTCAGTAATGGTAGCCAGGCACCATCCAATTCTTCTGGTCTCATGGCAAAGGAGGCAGTTGTTCATTGAGGCAGTTAGCCACACATTCCATATCCTCCTGCTATTCCTGATTCTCCTTCTTCCTCTGTTGCTCCAGGCGAAGAGAAACCAATTGTTGTGTCTTGGATGGCTGCTTGAAAGCTTTTATGACTCCATACACTACGTAATGAACTAGGAGGTAGAACAGAAGCACTAAACGCATTATTAGGCCAATTAACTGGGATGTCCCATGAAACCATGACCCTAGACTTCCAAACCAAGGTAACAAATCCCATGAGGTGTTTTGTTGTACACAAGTAAGCAGCCTCAGCAGCTACTCTTTTTTTTGTTGTTTGTGTTTCTGTCTGTACTATGAGCTTCTTAAATTTAGGCTCCTAGTAGTAACCCTTATTAAATCTTTACAGAATTAAACAGAGTCACATATTCTCTTGTGAGACTGGGCCTTAGAAAATTTTCTTAGTAAGCGGGCTTTGGTGGCTGAGTGGTCGAGACCGATAGCTTCAACACAAGTATCCAGTTGCCGTCAAGTTGATTCCAACTTATCGTGACCCCATGTGTGCTAGAGTAGAACTGTGCTCCATAGGATTTTCAGTGGCTGATTTTTGGAAGTAGATTTCCAGGTCTTTCTTTTGAGGCAACTCTGGGTGGACCTGAACCTCCAACTTTTCAGTTAGCAGCCCAGCACTTAACCATTTGCACCACCCTGGGACTTAGGTGGCTCATTAAATAAACAGTTTTTTTGAGAGCTACACGGATTACTGGCAAAAGAGGACTTCAAGCACAGAGTCACAGGGGCAACACATGGACACTCAGGGAAGATGGTTGGGTGGACCTGAATTTTCTGGGCATTCCATCTACGAGGGGTAAGGAAGCTTATATATTTTTATCTTAAAATTCTTTTTTTGGGGGGGAGGGATTTGAATTTAGATGAGGAAGGGGATTGTGATACGTTAGAAATATGAAGAAAGGAAGCATAAGCTTATTTTCTTTTACTCTTGCATTGAATTAATATCTTTTCTACATTTCTGGTACACTCTATTTGAGGTTGTTTTGCTGATAGGTTAATAAAGCAAAGTAGTGTGTACTTAATAGATAATAGTGATTCTGAGTCATCCGCTGAGAGCCCCGTCAACAGTTATTTTTAGCACAATTACCTCAAATTGCTAACACAGTGTTCCTAATGTCTTAACAAATTTTAAAGGAATTTCTGCAGGTTCAGTCACATAAGAAAGAAGATCATCACAGGACATACAAAGAATTTCTTTTGTAAGGCATAAAAGAAGCCACGGAAATATACACTTATTGGCTACATCTTTCATTTTTGTACACGCTGACTGAGGATCGGACTCTCTTGCTTCCCCATCCTCCATTTGTCTGTGCTATTATCCACTTTTAGATAATCTCAGTTTCAAGGAACCCTGGGCAATGTGGAGATAATAAAGGCAGAGACCCAAGCTGAAAGTCTGTTTTAACTACCTGTGCAACCGTTTTCAATCCCTGCTACTGTTTAACTCCATTTGGGGCATCTAAATTGAACAATGACAAGGTTTGTGAAATAGATACTTGAGTGGAGGAGACTGAAGAAAAGGATCTAAAGAAATGGTAGAACAAGTTATATGGGACCATCAAGTTCTCTAGCACCAGGGAGAAGATTGACACCTTCTATTTAACCCACACCCATAGAGAAAGTATTACCGCGGATTGAGCACTCTTTTCTCTCGCACACAGGCATACTCAAAATTTCTGAACTTTTCTAAACTATATTATGCACTTGGAAAATGGCGCGCACCTAATTAAAAGACAAAGGACGAAGGTGACTTTTAGCCTTTTGTTTCTGAAGCCTAGCACAGCCCAAGGGGCATAGCAGGGGAATCGTGTTTTTAAATGAATGAGTCTGTTTTACACTTCTGCCATTTTTAACATTGAATTCCGCTTTTGATCCACGTGAATGTGCTTGAGGCCTAGATGGCCACAGCGTCCTTGGTCAGGAGGTAGAATTCGTTGTTGTGCGCTGTTGAATCAATCCCTACTCATAGTGACCCTGTGCGACAGAGTAGGACAGCCTCATAGGGTTTTCTTGTCTGTAATCTTTACAGAAGCAGATCCCCAGGTTTTAAGCAGATCACAGGGTCTTTTTCCCTCGGAAATGCTGGGTAAGTTGGAATCGTCAACTTTTCATTTAGTATCCGAGAGCTTGACAGTTGCGCCGCTAGGGCTCCTTAGGTATCATGTAGACTTTTGTAAAAGTGGAGGCCAGCACAGATTCATTCTTTTACACTGATGCTGATGATTTTTTTTCAAAGGCAGAGAGTTTACATGAGAATTTCAATAAGGTGTTATGTTTGATTTGAATGAGCTGAATGGTGGAAAAGACTCTGCTTCAGTGACTTAATAAGGACAAAAGGCACAGAGAAGTGTGACTTGGTGTGGGATGCTTTAGAGAACAGAAATTTGTTGTCTCATCCTTCTATTTGGAGCATAGAAGTCCAAATCAGGTTATCAGCTGTGGTGGTTCCTTCTGAAGGTTCTGAGAGAGAAACTGTTCCATGCCTCTCTCCTAGCTTCTGGAGACTCCCAGCAATCCTTGGCATCCCTCGGGTTGCAGCTGCAAGTTGTGAAATAACCATCCTTGCTCTGCCCGCATCAGTCTCTGTGTTTATTCTCCTCTTTTATAAAACACACTTAGAGGAGATTAAGACACACCCTTCTCCCACATGACTTCATGTCAACTGATCCTATCAAAGATCCCATTTCTAAACAAGGTCATGTTCACAGGTACCAGGGCTAGGACTTAAATGAATCTTTTGGGGGGATTCAATTCAGTTTATAACATCTGTGATATATAGTAATCATGTTAGCCTTACTGGAGTGGAAGATGTAGGGTAATGATTTTTGCTCATTAATTAATCAAATACACATTTATTGTAAAAGTTGCTGTGTTGGCACTGAAGGTGAACAGATTAACGAGAGCAGTTCTTGTCGTTGGTGATCTCTCAGTGTATTGTAGGTGTTAGAGAGGTACACTGATATCTACTGTAGAGTACTGTGCATTTTACGGTGTGTGAAAGAACTGGAGCCACTAACACAAACTGGGTGGTTAGAGAAGCCTCACTAGAGAAGGTGTTTGCAATGAAATTTAATTATCAGTAGGAGTTAACTAGCAGGGAAGGGGGTAAACATGGTGATTCTGGCTAGGATGGTCAAGGGTAGGCATCTGCTTTCAGGAACCAAAAATCCAAACCAAACCATTGCCGTCGAGTGAATTTCGACTCATAGCGACCCTATAGGATAAAGTAGAACTGCCCCATAGGGTTTCCAGGGAGCACCTGGTGGATTCAAACTGCCGACCTTATTGGTTAGCCGCCGTAGGTCTTAATCACTACACCACCAGGGTTTCCAGGAAGATGGAACTATTTATATGAATGTACAGACACAAATGACTGTAACATATTTAGCAAACTGTAAATAATTGGAACATCTGGGCTAAAGTATATGTGTGAAGCTGTGGCAAGAAATAGAGTAAAAGTCCTGGTCAGGGACCAGGTTACAAGAGGCTTTACACACCAAGCTAAGGGTGTAACTGTTTAAATTTTCCTGAAACCAAGGAGAGCTAATGGAGGATATTTAACAAGCAGGTGACAGGATCTGGTTTTCATATGAAAAATATCTCACTGGTATTGGTTGGAGGTAGAATCAACAGAAAAAGGACATTTCTTCCCTTTAAAAATGAGTTGAGTATATATTTTCATATTAATGAGGTAAAACTAGCACTGAGGAGGAAGTTAAAAGCCAGGAGTTGAAAATTTAGAATCAACTTCAGAGAAGGTGAAATAGACTCTTCAGAGCACAACTGGAGAGCAAACTCTGGAAAAGTGAGAACTCCGGAGAAGAAGGGAGTGAAGGCTGCTTTTGGATTTAGGAAACTTTCGTAATTTTTTGACACCAATGACTCCAATTTTCTCTTTAAAGGGGGTAAAAAATTAACTGTTGAAAATGAGAAGGGAGGTTGCAAGGATAGATAATGGAGGAGAGTGGGGATTTGTTATAGCACTTGTGGAAAATGGGACAGACCTAAATAGGGATAATCAGAAACACTTCTAAGTAGTGTTGAAAGCCTCGATGAGATTGGGGGTCAGGGATTTATGGTGGCACCAATCTGTGCATGTAGGTTATATTTTATAGTAACAATATCTCTGATCTTGATTTAGAAAAGCGGATAGTTGGATTAATTCAGGTTTTTGTTTTTGCCAAGTGTTTTAATGAAGTAGATATTTACTAAAGCAAGTAATAATGCTGTCAAGAGAGTAGAGGGAGTATTGTTCATGGAAATCTCAGCTAAATGGGACAGAAGTTAAGTGCAGAAAGGTGCAGATTGGGAGAATGTAGAGACGTCAAGGACTCATAAACTTGACAAGGTCAAAGAACAGGAGTAACTGAATAACAGTAACTGAAAGAGAAAGCTGGGAAATGGGATGTATTTGTCAGAGGGTGGGGTATAGGGAATTGTAATTTTAGAGGTCTAATATTTTCCTGCGTCTCGCCAGGGAAGTGCACAACCTCGACAGCGATGCGTTTGGTTTGGTTTTACGGGAGAGTGGAACAGCTAAAGATAGATTTTCTTCATGGACGTTGAATAAAAGTGTAATTTAAACGCCAGAATCTTTAAGGAACGGGAAGAGGGAATTTGACTAGGCGGTAATACCAATGAGAAGGGGAACACGTTGAATAGGTAATTTTTAAAAAATTTTTTTATTGTACTGTAGATGGAGGTTTACAGAACAAACTAGCTTCTCATTAAACAATTAGCACATATATTGTTTTGTGACATTGGTTGCCAACCCCAAGACATGTCAACACTCTCCTCTTCTCGACTTTGGGTTCCCTATTACCAGCTTTCCTGTCACCTCCCGCCTTCTAGTCCTTACCCCTGGGCTGGTGTGCCCATTTAGTCTTGATTTGTTTTATGGGCCTATCTAATCTTTGGCTGAAGGATGAACCTCAGGAGTGACTTCATTACTGAGCTAAAAGAGTGTCCAGGGGCCATACTTTTGGTGTTTCTCCAGTCTCTGTCAGACCAGTAAGTCTGTTTTGTTTTGTTTGTTTGTTTTTTTGTGAGTTAGAATTTTGTCCTATGTTTTTCTCCAGCTCTGTCCAGGACCCTCTATTGTGATCCCCGTCCGACAGTTGGTGGTGGTAGCCGGACAGCATCTAGTGGTGCTGGACTCAGTCTGGTGGAGGCTGTGGTACTTGTGGTTCATCAGTCATCACGTGTCATTTGGACTGATCTTTCCCTTATGTCTCTGGTTTTCTTCATTCTCCCTTCCTCCAGATGGAGTGAGACCAGTGGAGTATTTTAGATGGCCACTAACAAGGTTTTAAGACCTCTGATGCTACTCACTAAAGTAGAATGTAGAACATTTTCTTTATAAAGTATGTTTGCATAGCTCATTTTCTTGAATAGGAGAGTCTTTCTTGACAGAGGGCTTGATACATGGATGGAGGATTAATAAAGCAAAAGCTCCGCTGTAGTGTGTGGAGGACAGTGATGCTACATCACGACTCTGAAGTATGTTGAGTGTGCGGTAATGAACAGCTTTCGCAAGAGACGAGTGTAAGGAAGAAGTATCCTCAGGACCTCAAAGCAAAGATGGGTTTCAGTGAAGACCAGAAGGTAAAATGTACCTTTTGTGAAAGAGTTGAGGATTTAGGAGATTTTGTTAACCATGGGGTTCTGTTTCCAGTGGAAGAATTTGGAAGGCGGATAGAAGTTGGATGAGGTGAATTGAATCACAGAGCAGAAGAAGAATGTAGGGTGGGGCTTACATCTTGATTTTAGTTAGCCACAAGTTTGTAAAGAGAATTATTTCCAGTAATACTCCACTAGATGGTAGGAGGGATGGAGTACACTCATGGCCCTCAAGATTAAGTTTGGGCCAAGTGGACAAACTTGCGGATGTCCTAAACTCAGGTGAGTGTAGAGATCCCTGTTTCTCTGGAATGAATCAGCCCTAGCCTGGATTTACCTGGGCTCCAAGGGGTGGAGGGGCCAGGCCTTCAGGGAGAGATTTTTGTTTGCTGAAGCTAACAAAGACTCTGTCTTTCAAAGCTGCTACAAATGTTTACTCAAATTAGGTCCAGTTAGGTCACAGATTTAACATCCTATGATTCTATAAATGTGCGTTTTACAAATCTACATTAGCAGTTAACAACAGATAGTCTTCAGTGAGTGGGAGAATTTTATATCACAAGGTATCGTCTAAAGTCTATGATATACATTGTGACCACAAAACTATAGAGGGAATTTTCATAAAACATACATCAAAAGTACTGGAAGGAGACACACTAAAATATTAATTGATAATGTGGTTTTAAGAGTATGAGTGATTTTTATCCTCTTCTTTCTTTTCTATTTTTTTTAAAGTTTAAATAATAAGCATATATTTCTTTAAGTATAAATAATATACTTAATGTATTTAAATTCATAATTTAAATATATATTATATAATACATTTAAGAAATAAAAGTAAGTTTGTATGTCTTTAAATACACACATATTTATTTTGAGTTCTGAAAAAGAGACCAGGCAAAAGGTGGAAGCTTTTAGAAACCCAATGGGGCAGTTCTGCTCTGTCTTACAGGGTCGCTATGAGTCCGAATCGACTCGAAGGTAATGGGTTTGTTTGTTTCTTTTGGTTTTGGTAGGAATCAGAAGGGTACAGGAGAGAATTTTGGGTTTTCTAATTTTGATCAGAACAAAGTTGAAAACATGGTTTTCTTCTTTCTAGTTATAACTTTAGGAGACTGTTAGTAGATATAAAAAATGAAAAAAATTCAGGAGATATTAAGAAGGAGTTAAGAATTATTTCACAATTTCAACTTGGTCAGTTGAAAGGGATATAATAATAGCTAATATTATCTGAAGAATAGCTAACATTAACTGAGCCTTACTGTGTTTCAGGCAGTATTTCAAATACTTTGTATGAGTTAGTTCATTTGTTGATGAGTAATGATAATGGAATGATGGACTTACGATAGTAAGGATCATGTTTTAGAAGACCAGCTAGGAGGATCTCAGCAAAAATTCACCATTATTTTAAACTCATTATGTTTAAAACTCACTGTCTTCTCTCTCACACTTGCTTTCTTTTATATTCACTCCCTTTCTTCCAGTAAGGACTATTCTTTCCCACTTCACTGCCCACACCTCGGAGTTGTTTTTGACCTCTCTTTTGTTCTCCTTTTAGCTTCTAATTCATTTAACCACTCTATTAGCTTCACCTTTGCAAGGTTCACCTTTGCAAGTTACTATTGAAATTTAAAAAGCGATGCAGGAGCTGTTTTCAGAGACTCTCTTATATTTGGGAGGGGAAGGCGAAAAACTGAGCAATGTTGAATTCCTGCCGTAGACAGGTACTGTGCTAAGCATTTTGCATATTTGCTTCCTTATAATAACTCTGTGTAAGGGAGATAGGAGCCCTGGTGGTGCAGTGGTTAGGAGCTCAGCTGCTAACCAAAAGGTCAGCAGTTCCCAGTCGCTTCTTGGAAATCCTATGGGGCAGTTCTACTCTGTCCTATAGGGTTGCTGTGAGTCAGGATCAACTTGACAGCAATGAGTTTTTTGTTTACAGGGAGATCAATGGTTAAGAGCTGTGCTGCTAACCAAAGGTTGGCAGTTCGAATCCACTAGCTGCTCCTTGGAAACCCTATGAGGCAGTTCTACTTTGTCCTATAGGGTCACTATGAGTTGGAATGGACTCAACGGCAATGGGTTTGGTGGTTTTTTTTTTTTAATATGTAGTTTTTTTTTAGCTTAATTTTAAAAACGAATAAACCTGTGCTCGTCTAAATTACTATTTAAGTTGGTCAAGATCACAGAGCTCGAGTCTACGGGATTCCCGCGACAGAGCCGCTCCTGAGCCTTTGTGTTGATGTTTGGTGCGGTGAGTAGGTTCTGACTCAGCGACCCTGTGGACAACACTATGTAATTTCTACTCAAAAGCATAAGCCAAAATAAAGCCAAACCCATGGCTGTGGAATCCATTGTAACTCATAACGACCTATAAAAACCAAACCAAACCTGTTGCCATTGAGTCGATTCCGACTCATAGAGACCCCGTAGGTCAGAGTAGAGTTGCCCCGTAGGGTTTTCAAGGAGCCACTGCTGGATTCGAACTGCTGACCTTTTGGTTAGCAGCTGAGCGCTTCACCACTGTGCCACCAACGACCCTATAGGACAGAGTAAAACTGCCCTATGGGGTTTCCAAGGCTGTAAATCTTTATGGAAGCACACTGCCACATCTTTCTCTGGCAATGTGACTGGTGGGTGGTTCAAACCGCCTATGTTTTTGGTTAGTAGCTCTGCACTTAACCACTGCACTACCAGGGCTCCTTCTAAATAGCATAGCCTCCTCAGTATTCAGGATTGTCAAGTGATTGATTATATGGCAGTATAGATTCATTGCTATGTCTTAAATTACTGATTTAATAATACCAGGAATCCCATGTCCATCTAACCAGCTCCTATCCTTTCCTGCCTTCTCATCCTGCCTTTGGACAGGAGCTGCCCTTTTGGTCTTGTGTATCTGCTTGAACTAAGAAGCACACCCCTCACGAGTATTATTCTATGTTTTATAGTCTTGTCTAACCTTTGTCTGAAGAGTGGGCTTCAGGAATAGTTTTAGTTCTGGGTTAACACAGCATCTGTGGATGAACATGGGAAACCCAGGGTGGAAAGGGGGAGTGTGCTGTCACATTGTGGGGGTTGCAGCTAGTGTCACATAACAATATGTGTATGAATTTTTGTATGAGAAATTAACCTGAGCTGTAAACTTTCACCTAAAGCACACACACACACGCACACAAAAACAGGAGGCAAAATTCAGAAGAAAATTATTAATGTTTTTGAAATTGATTAATCTGTCCTTGCCCCTGGGCCGATGCTCCCATTTAGTCTCGTTTTGTTTCATGGGCCAGTCCAATCCTGGGCCAAAGGGTGAACCCTAGGATTGACTGTATTACTGAGCTAAAAGGATGTCCCGGGCCATACTCTCAGGGTTCCTCCAGTCTCTGTCATACAGGAGTCTTGTATTTTACATGCTGAATCTGGCATTCCTGTCGATGTAGCTTGAAGCAAGAGGCTGAATTTAATCACCTTCATTGTTTCCTTGTCACCATGGTCATCACTGTAGCTAGTATCCAAGGAAGACAATTCTAAGCATTTTATATTACATTCATTCAATCCTTACAACATCCCTGTGAGATCATTTCCTTTAATATCACTATTTGACTAATGAGGACAGTGAGAGAAAAATTATAATTATCTTAAGGACAGATCAAAGCCAATGATTTAGAAATTTTTCCTTTTCTAACCTCATGAACCTTAGAACGTATTGGATATGCAGGAGCCACAGACAGGATGTTCACATTTGGGATCCATCCATTAAAGACGCATGTTTGGCATCTCACCCATTTCTAAGTGTGTCTGTGGTGTGTAAACAGAGTTGGCACCATGCTATGAATTCAGCATGCATGAAGCGATGAGAAATTTTGATAGCCCAAAATTTAAGAAGGGCCTTAGGTGAAAATTATTAGTGTTTCCAGGAATGGTTTTTTTCCTCCAAAGTGAGGAAATAGGCTCCTTCTCCTGATGTATAACCTACCTCTGACAGCTGTTTTTGACATGGTTAAGACATTTAAACTGAGGGGCTGTAATTTATAATTTTGAATGAAATATCTTGTTGCACTTTTAAAGCATCTTCTCTTTTGCCTTCCCCAAACACTTAAACTTTAATCTTGAAAGTTTGGATAAGGTTTTGTAGGATTCAGAAATATTCCAAAATTGCTAAATGGTAACAAGTGTATCTGTTTCTGGTTCTAAACCCTTGGAAATTTTGCCTTTAAAAGGATAAATATTGTATGAGACCACTACTGTAAAAACGCATACAGAAGTTTATACACAAAAAGAAACAATCTTTGTTGGTTATGAGGGATGGGAGGGGTAGGGGGGAATACTAAATAGCCAATAGATAAGTGGTATCTTGGGTGAAGGGTGAGACAGTACACAATACTGGGGAAGCCAGCACAACTTGTACGAGGAAAGGTCATGGAAGCTCAGTAGACAGATCCAAACTCCCAGAGGGATCGAATTGCTGGGCAGAGGGCTGTGGGAACATGGTCTCAAGGAACATCTTGCTCAATTGGCATAACACAGTTTATAAAGAAAATGTTTTACATTCTACCTTGGTGAGTAGGGTCTGGGGTCTTAAAAGCCTATGAGCAGCCATCTAAGATACTCCACTGGTCTCACCCCTTTGGGAGCAAGGGAGAATGAAGAAAACAAGATACAAGGGAAAAATTAGTCCAAAGGACTAATGGACCACAGCTACCACGGCCTCCACCAGACTGAGTCTGGTACAACTAGTTGGTGGCTGGCTACCACCACTGACTGCTTTGACAGGGATCACAACAGAGGGCCCCAGACAGAGCTGGAGAAAAATGTAGAACAAAATTCTAACTCACAAAAATAAGACCAGATTTACTGGCCTAACAGAGACTGGAGAAACTCTGAGAGTATGGCCCCCGAACACCCATTTAGCTCCGTAATGAGGTCACTCCCGAGGTTCACCATTCAGCCCAAAGATTAGACAACCCCATAAAACAAAACAAGTCCAGGGACAAGGACTGGAAGGCAGGAGGGGACAGGAAAGCTGGTAATAGGGAACCCAAGGTTGAGATGGGACAGTGTTGACATGTCATGGGGTTGTTATCCATTGTCATAAAACAATATCTGTACTGTTTAATGAGAAACTATTTGTTCCATAAACCTTCATCTAAAGTACAATAAAAAATAAATAAATGCATATAAAAAAGAAATTTTTTTTTTAACTGTGTACCGTGTTGCCATTGAGTCAATTCCAACTCATAATGACCCTATAGGACAGAGTAGAACTGCCCCATAGGGTTTCCAGGGAGTGGCTGATGGATTCAAACTGCCGACCTTTTGATTAGCAGCCGTAGCTCTTAATCACTATGCCACCAGGGCCCGACTTTAACTGTATATTACAGCATTAACTATTGTATTTTCCATTTTTTTTTTTTTTTTTTTTTTAGTATTTAGATTTTGGTTTCTATTTTTGAAGTAAGCACTCCAGTTCATTAATTGTGATGTTTTCATTTTTGCTGTTTCAGTGTGCCTAGCAGTAATGTTGTGTCTGTTGGACGTTTTAAAGGCTACAATTCTTTTATGCTTCCGCATTTTACTTACTTTACTAGGAAATACTTGCAAAAACATTGCTTCTCTTTGCTGAAATTATTTTAATAGTTAACATGCTTCCTTAATTTTGTCCCAGGGATATATATATTTTTTTCTGTTGGTGTGCATCTTTGATTTTTTATGCCAATAAATGGGATGATAGGCTTACTAGACAGAAATTTGCACTGTAAGCAACTTTTAAGGAATGTATTTGTGTATTAAACATGGCTGAAGAGGTAGTTTGCTGACTTTCAAGGCCGCTATCAGAAAGGCAGACTTCAGTCTCTTCTTATCTCCATGGCTGTGTGGTGGCTCACAGTGCAAACTGATAGGGGTTTTAATGTAGCTGGTAATGAAAACATTGACTGAAGAGCTTTACAACTTGACACCCCCGTTGACAAGATGTTTTGCTTTAAGTTGTATGTCTAGGGTCCCAATACTCATTTCATTCCAAGCCAGCTCATCTTTCAAGTTTACCTAGGTTTAGGAGACCAAAGGTGTCAGTCTCTTTTCTGCTTTACTTCTTCCGTGTTGAGTAACTCTCCAAGGGAGTAATTAGAGCTTCCCTATAATGAAAATTGGAGGATTCCTTCTCTTCCCAGTGAAACCATCTATTAATTCTGGACTCTTTAACAAAACACGTTCTTCCTGTAAGAGGGGAAGGTGGTGTCTTCCAGCTCTCTGATAGGAGGGCAAACTGTTACTTTGTGTCTACTACATTCAAATTTCTAATTTCTTTACAGTCATGGAGAAGACTGGGCTTACAACATTGGCTTGATCTTCTGAGCAGAAGAGTAAAGCTTACGCTTGGGAAGCATCATTACCTAAGAAATGGAAAGGTCTGTGGTTAGATGTGAGTGTGGCGATTACTATGATCCACTAGGCAGAATACTAGTTCCGGCAATCTCAGGTCATAAGAACGTGTGCAATTCCAAGTTACTAGAAATCTTTAGAATGTTGAATAAAGATGGTAGGGAAAATAATGATTTCATTAAAAGCAACAAGCTGTCACTTAATGTGTGTGAGGAACCTCCTATGGGTTAGGCAGAATTAACATCCTGACTTCATTTCTTACCAGCCTTTGGAAAAATTAAGTTTTCTAAGCCTTGGTTTTCTGTTTATAGTGCGAATAATAATACCTAACTCATAGCTGTAATATAAGAAAAGGTGCCCTCAGTAGAAATATTGTAAAATATTTCTGGAAGACAGAAAGCACTGAGTATAGAATTGAGAACAGGGAAAAAAAAATAGCTCTGCAAAAAAAGTGAAATTTGTGAGAAAACTACAGTAAATATAAGAGCATGTTCAGAAAATCATCAAACCTGGTGTGAAAAACTAAAGACCTGGAGTGGAAACTAGACAATCGTCAGGTAAATGGATTAAAGACCAGCAGTCAGGTCCCCTGGGCTACGCAAGGCAGGGCCTCCTTCCACTCGAGCCCTTTACGCCAGCCTGCAGGGAATAGCTGAGATCGACCACGGACATAAAACCCAAAGGTGCTCTGGACAGCAAGTGAACTGCTTGCCTAGAGAGAGTCCCTACAGGAAGTTTGGGGATTAGGGGGAGATGCAGCACATTATGAGAGAATGATAAAAGGGCCAGTGGGAGTATGGGGGAGAGAGCAAAAGGGGCAGTAGCTCCTTTCAAGAGAACATCGCACTGGCATCCTCTACCATCTGAACAAAGGACGCAGGACAGAAGCTTGCTTCCCATGGAGCTGTGCTGAAGACACCGCCTAAACCAGATAAAGCCAGCGGTAGAGGTCTAAGCAGGTTACTGAGTGATGTAAGCTAGAGGAGCATGTCGTATTTGTGGCTGTCCATCTTTTGAATTGCTTCTCTACCTTTGGAGCCTTTTCACTTTGTCTAACTTCTCAGGGTCACCCCAGCAAATGTAGAACTCAGTTCTCCAGCCTTTCTAGCAGCCAGATGCTGGAACATGACCTGAGTGTATGTGAGTGTGTGTGTGTGTGTGTGTGTGTGTGTCTGAGTGTTAGGTTCTGTCAAGTCTGGTCTGACTCATAACCACCCTGTGTACAACAGAACAAAACACTGCCTGGTCCTGTACCATCCTCACAATTGTTGCTATATTTGAGCCCGTTATTGTAGCCACTATGCCAACCCATCTTACTGAGGGTCTTCCTCTTTTACACTGACCCTCTACTTTACCAAACATGATGTCCTTCTCCAGGGAGAGGTCCCTCCTGATAACATGTCCAAAGTATGTGAGATGAAGTCTCACCATCCTCACTTCTAGGGAGAATTCTTGCTACTCCTTCCAAGAGAGATTTGTTCCTTCTTCTGATAGTCCACAGTATATTCAATCGTCTTCACCATCACCATAATTCAAAGGCATCAAGTCTTCTGTCTTACTCATTGTCCAGCTTTCACGTGCATGTAAGAAAGAGGACCTAATTTTCCCCAATTGCATTCACCAATGTCAGACATGAATTCAGACGAGAGAAAGGCAAGAAAACACTCTACTTGGCAGAGGACAAGGGGGTGATAAAGAGCTTTTAGAGATATCAGAGGTAGATGTCTCTACAGCAGTGGTGCCAGTGACCAAAGGAGTAGGGGTCAGCCGGCAACCGGGCAAGCAGGACCACCTGGGAATTGTTCCTTCCTGTAGAGTTCTTAAGCTGATTCTCGGACCCTTCCAGGGATTGTATGCACTAATTTGAATTTTTTAGCAAATTCATTTTCTGATTAAATGGGCCAAAAATGTGTCTGTTAACTGTATCAAAGAACCCTACATGATACAGTAACAGAGCTTGAAGGAAATGGGAACTGGAACTTGGTTAGCTTACAGTAGAATGGGTCTCAGGTAGCATGTAGAGGCAAACTGGAGTTCTTATGAGGAATTCCAGGAATGTGGGGTGTGCTGACCTCATCGTCTAGCTGTACTGGAAACAGGTCTTCAAGGCAAAAATTTAAATCTCAGCTTAAAGCATTGTTTGAAAAGGAAGGAGTCTTTGTGAACATTCTAAATATCTCCTATCTCTTACAGAAAAGGATGGATGTATAAAAAACTTAAAGTTAGATTTCTGACTGGGAATGAGTGGGACCCTGAGGATTGGAATGGGATCATTTGAGAAGATCCAAATGTATCAGACCACCACTCTTTTGTCAGTTTGTCGTACTGCGGTGGATTGTGTGTTGCTGTGGTGCTGGCAGCTATGTCACCGGTATTTCACATAGCAGCAGGGTCACCCATGGTGGACAGGTTTCAGCTGAGCTTCCAGACTAAGACAGATTAGGAAGAAGGAACTGGCAGTCTACTTCTGAAAAAATGAGCCAGTAAAAACCTTATGAATAGCAGCAGAACATTATCTGATACAGTGCTGGAAGATGAACCCCTTAGGTTGGAAGGCAGTCAAAAAACTACTGGGGAGGAGCTGCCTCCTTAGAGTTGACCTTAATGATATGGATGGAGTCAAGCTTTTGGGACCTTCATTTGCTGATGTAGCATGACTCAAAATGAGAAGAAACAGCTGCAAACATCCATTAATAATCGGAACATGGAATGTACGAAGCATGAATCTAGGAAAATTGGAAGTCATCAAAAATGAAATGGAATGCATAAAGATTGCTATCCTAGGCATTAGTGAGCTGAAATGGACTGTTATTCGCCATTTTGAATCAGACAATCATATGGTCTACTGTGGAGGGAATGATAGAGAGTAATGGCATCCCATTCATTGTCAAAAAGAACATCTCAACATCTATCCTAAAGTACAATGCTGTCACTGATAGGATAACATTGTGAAGAAAGGGAATTCCAGAACACTTAATTGTGCTCATGAGGAAACTGTACATAGACCAAGAGGCAGTTGTTCGAACCAAACAAGGGGCCACTGTGTGGTTTAAAGTCAGGAAAGGTGTGTGTCAGAGTTGCATCCTTTCACTATACTTATTTAATCTGTATGCTGAGCAAATAAGCAAAGAAGCTGGACTATATGAAGAAGAAGCAGGCATCAAGATTGGAGGAAGACTCATTAACAACCTATGATATGCAGATGACACAACCTTGCTTGCTGAAAGCAAAGAGGGCTTGAAGCACTTGCTGATGAAAATCAAAGACTACAGCCTTCAGCATGGATTGCACCTCAACATAAAGAAAACAAAAATCCTCACAACTAAACCAATAAGCAACATCATGATAAATGGAGAAAAGATTGAAGTTGCCAAGCACTGCATTTTACTTGGATCCTCAGTCAACATCCATGGAAGCAACAGTCAAGAAATCAAACAACTTGTTGCATTGGGCAAATCTACTGCAAAAGACCTCTTTGAAGTGTTCAAAAGCAAAGACATCACTTTGAGGACTAAGGTGCGCCTGACTTAATCCATGATATTTTCGATCACCTCATATGCATGCGAAAGCTGGATAATGAATAAGGAACACCAAAGAAGAATTGACGCCTTTGAATTATGGTGTTGGTCAAGAATATTGAATATACCATGGACAAGAACAAGTAAATCTCTTGGAAAAATACAGCCAGAATGCTCCTGAGAAACAAGGATGACGAGAGTATGTCTCACATACTTTGGACATGTTATCAGGAGGGGTCACTCCCTAGAGAAGGACATCATGCTTGATAAAGTAGAGGGCCAGCAAAAAAGAGGAAGACCCTCAATGAGATGGATTGACACAGTGGCTGCAACAATGGGCTCAAACATAGCAACGATTGTGAGGATGGCCTGATGCAGTGGCTGCAACAATGGGCTCAAACATAGCAACGATTGTGAGGATGGCGCAGGACCGGGCAGTGTTTTTTTCTGTTGTACGTGGGGTTGCTAAGAGTCGGAGCTGACTCAGCGACACCTAACAACAGCAACAAATGTATCAGAATAACCAAAAGCCGGGAATCCAACTAAGCCTCCTTTACCAGCAGAAGCAGCCTCTTCATCCCTGACTTATGAAGCTGTCCTTGATTAAAAAAATCCTCTGAGAACCTGTCAGGAAGAAGCAATTCTGCAAGAAGAAACAGTTTCTCCTAATGTGACATACACTAAAGCTCATTGCCTCCAGATCCTAGCATGCCCCAGGGAATCAGTTACAGAGCCAAACCTGGGAAATTGCTGGTACAAGAACAGAAAGGCAGGATTTTACTATCAAAAGTCTGGGGAATGAATATAGGAATCCTTCTTAGGACGGTAGTCCTCCGTAGACCAGGCAAAGGGAAGCGTAACTTTGGAGTGGGCTGGACTTAATCAGCATGGGCATCCTCACCAGTGAAGCTGCAACCTGTTCAGCTGCTGAGGCAACCGGGAGTGTGAAATTTGGTTAGTCTGCACCTGCAGCGGGGACCCCATGGAGGCGTGTAACAAATGAAGTTGAGGTACCATTTAACAATGGGGAAATATAGGAATATTGGAGCAAAATAATCATGTGTGACCCACTCACCAATTCCTTTGCTGTCTCGCTAAGAGTGCCCTTTACTAACGCAGTGAAAAACCATCGTGGGTGAGATGAGTAGCAGACAGTAAGTACTGTATTGAGAACTGTCTGCAGGCCACAGATGAGGATGAGAATGAAAACCTTGAAAGGGATTAGTCAAGGGGGATCTGAGTCATTTTAAACCCAGATTTTGAAGGTCACCTCCTCTGCAGGTCCTTCTCCCCTGCTTTCAGTATGCTAGCCGCTTTGCCAAACTGAAACCTCCTCTCAGAGGTTTGAAGTCATGTGCCGCTTCTTTCTAAGTTTGACGGTATTTTCATCCCCTCGGCCATGCAGCTCCTCCGGGGACCCCAGCCATCCCTCAGTGGCGGCAGGTTTTCCGTGAGTCACTTGTCCTCTTTTCACAGTAAGCCCTGAAGTGCTGTTTCCTGGCTCATCAGAAGCAGAAGGCTCTCACCCTGAGCTGTCTGGTGTTGGCGCACGCCATCGGCAAACAGCTGCAAACCTGCATGTTCTACCTGTACGTTTGTAGCAGCATCTTATTACCCGTGCTCGTGGCCATCGAGTCGATTCCAACTCATAGCGATCCTGTCGGACAGAGTAGAACTGCCCCCATAGAGTTTCCAAGGAGCAGCTGGTGGATTCGAACTGTCAACCTTTTGGTTAGCAGCTGTAGCTCTTAACCACTATGCCACCAGGGTTTCCAGCAGCATCATATTAGGAAGAATAAAAAAATTATCTGAAAATGTTCTGATTTACCATTTCTTAACTATTTTTGTCAGACTTTTGAATTAAAAATTATTTTGCTGAGGAGTTACTTTCAATTCAAAAGTAATCCTGTGTTGCAGCAGATTTGGTCTATAGCTTTGTATAAATGTTTTATTTTCTGCTTTCTCAGCTGTAAAATTGGATTGTTAATAGTAATAAATACCAAGAAGATGTGCTAGGGACTTATAAACCACCTTGCAAATATAAAACAATAAAATGTGGTAAAAACAAGAGTGTCGGCTTTTGCATTTTGAGAAAAATCCCAGTTGGTCCACTCCCATGCCTAGCGTTTAACAAAATAGAAATATTAGCAAAACAAAGACGTCTTTAATTGTGAGAGCAAGTCTACTTTTGAAGAAAGATTTGTTAGGAATGGTCTCACAAATGATGAGCTCAAAAAATATATATTAGAAACAAACTTCCTGGCAATTATACCTAATATTAAGATTTTTAAAAAATGTTTTGTAAAAAGAAATGTAGTTATTTCTTTTCCTAAGTGAGAGATGGTCTGTTTTGCACAAAAGAAATGCATTTTCACTTTTCTTCTTTGAATTCATATAATATTCAGAAAGACTTTATTGTTGTTTGGTCGTATGTATCAAGTCAGAAAAATTGTATTGTTTGCCACTTACTGAGATTCTATGCCTGACGAGAGCCTTCTGCTTCTGATGAGCCAGGAAACAGCACGTCAGGGCTTGCTGTGAAAAGAGGACAAGTGACTTACGGAAAACCTGCCGCCACTGAGTGATGGCTGGGGTCCCCGGAGGAGCTGCATGGCCGCGGGGATGAAAATACCGTCAAACTTAGAAAGCTGCTGAATCCTAGACATCAAAATACCATCTACCATACGACCTGCGTGCCTACAGAAGGGTATCTGCCAATTTGTCCTTTGCCTTGGACCTCTGCGTGTTGGTGGGACTTCAGGCGAGGAGGGATGAATGTGACAATGTGATCACTGCAGCAATTTACATTAAACTGGACCCATTCCCATTTTCTAAAACGCGTGGTCTGTAGTTGACTTGCAGAGCAAGAGCTGCCTTTGTAGATGAATGGTGGGTGTGACTTGGTGATGCGGATTACCTAAGAATGTATAATTCAGCAATAGAGTGACTACCTGAGCAGGCAGAGCAAAGCTGCCAGACACACATTGTAAGCAATCAGTTGTCCTTATAACCATTCCAATGACTTCTCTGGCTCTTTTTGTTTTTTAAATTAGTTAGACAAAAATAGAAAACTCGGTTCTATTAAAAAAATAGGTATAAAATTTAAAACCAAAGCAAAGGACATATTCTCCTCTTGGTGACTAACGAACCCTTTCAGAGCTTCTGGAACAGGCAGACAGCAGCATGGCGCAAGGGCACATACATAAGCTCTGTTCATTGTTTGTGTCTTTCCCCCCGAAGCACTTAGAGCTGTCTGATAAACTGTCAGGGAAATGCCCAATTAATCCGTGCTGTGCTCCCACGTTGCTGACGAAACCTTTGCGGACACAGTGCTGCAGGAAGAATCCTTCACATGCTCAGGATTTAGCATTATTAACCTGCTTGGTAAGTCTGTAGCCAAATGAAAAAGAGCAAGAAAAATTATCTGTACATTAGATGCTGAAGGGGTCCAAGTTTAATCCCAGGCTCCTAATAAAACTTGTAATAGAAAAACTGAGCCATACCATCAATTTCTTGTAGAATTCATCATCCAAATAAGATTTTTCTGCTTTTGCTTCACCCCTGTGCTGAATGCCTCGGTTCGCAGAGAGGCTGTGTCTACTGTAACAGATTTATGGCACAGTAATATGAATTGATGCTCCAGCGATGTCTCTTATCTTTGATTTTAGATAATGCCTTAGTTCCTATTTTTTTAAGTAATTTCTTTCCCACTTACGAGACATAAGGGAGTCATGGTGGCACAGTGGTTAAAGCACTTGGCTGCTAAACGAAAGGTAAGTGGTTCGAACTTGCCAGCTGCTCTGCTGGAGAAAGATGCGGCAGTCTGCTTCCGTAAGGATTTAAAGCCTTAGAAACCATTTGGGGCAGTTCTACTCTGTCCTGTAGGGTCGCTATGAGTCAGAATCGACTCAGCAGCAGTGGGTATGAGACATAAGATCATTCCAAACCATCATAGACATCCAGAGATACCAATAATCTCCTGTAATGAACAGCAAGAGCCCCTGATACCAGATGAAACGTTCTTTCTTTCTATGAAGAGGTTATAGCTACAGGCTACAGCCAGATCTTTAGTTTTCTATCCTAGATCTCTGCTACTGAGGAAAAGTAGAAGGCAAAAAGAGTCCGTTTCTAATAACCAAAGGGATAATGAGTCTGTTTCTGATAAACATAGTTCCAGAATAAAACAAGAGCCAGATAAAAAGCCGACTGAAATGATAATTATGAAGAAACTCTTCCTGAGAGAAGATGGATTGGATTATTTATAAGCAAGCTTTGGAGCCATTAAAGTTTTGAAAAATGTTAAAATTCTACCCCAGAGATTCGAACTCTCCCACCATTTTAAGATTTGAACTCTTCAAATGCTGGCGACTGATTTGCAGCCTAGCTGCTTTGGAACTCAAAAGTGTGCTACCTTTCCGGTGCAAGCTGCAAATTAAAATTGTAGTTTGAGAACTAAGAGGAAGCGTTTATAGTAAGCAGGTGGCTTTTGTTCGAAGAAGAATTGCTGGGGGCTCTTTTATGATGCTGATGCTGTGAAATACTACGTGGAGCTTGTCACTTTTCCATCTGGTCCAGACAACTGCTGGAGGTGGAACGCGTTTAGAAGGTGGCACACACCGCGTGGCTGCTTCTCAGTGTCTCATAAATAAAGAACCAATCACAGCTTAATTCTGCTTTATTAAACCTGGTTTATGAAGAACGGGTCATGGGTCTCTCAGGCAACTGTCCACCAACTATGGTATTAAGGAATTTGTTAGCAGATATGATCCTTTAAAGATTAACTTGGTATTAATAGAAAAATTGCCAAGTGCCTGTCTGTGTTTATGTTTGTTTGATTACACTTTATCTAAATGACTATGTTGGACAAAAATCCCTTCCTTGTGAAGTGGAATGCCTATTTGTCTCAGAGGATCTCTGTGCTGACTTGCTTTAATCTCCCTTTGGACACACTTTATCCTAGAGGATTGATTGCTAAAAGAAGCAGTTTTGGTAGAATGCTCTGTTCTTTGCGTACATCATTCAGCTCAGTTGCTGATGGCTGTATTATTTTTGTGATTGCAGATAAAAGAAGAACATTAAAAGCGAGGTACTCTTTGCTAGTTTTGTCTGCTTTTCCCAATGGGAAGTTTGATGCTTCATCAAAGGAGAAAGTAGTGGAAAAGCAAAAGAACGTATCTCTCGCCATAGATACCAAACTACGTTATTTAACTTTTAATAGTTTGCTTAATCCTAACTGAGTGCTTTGCTCCGAATCAAATGTCTCACTAAGATAAGCCTGGCAGTTGTGGAGTTTTTTCCCTGCTTTGGGTCTGGATTATGTTCAGATCATTGTCTAGATCAAATGACATGTAGTCCATGCCATTTGTCTGTGAATACCTTCATGTCAGAAAAATCTGACTTTTCTAGCAGAACATTCTCATCTGTCATGATGTCACTGGCTGATAAATGCATGAAACTACTAATCATGTCTGTGGGTTTCCAACATATTTGGTAGCAAAAGGATTCTAGTCCCTGTGCTCTTTCAAAGCTCACAGTGTGTAGCAGGCAAGAAGAAGCACACCAGTCACCGGTGCAACGCTGAGGAGCTCTTGAAGCCAGCCTCCAGCTTGCTCAGAAATTTAGTGGTGTAAGCAATTTAGGGCAGCCTTGCAAGGTCGCCCATGAGACTTTCTCCCTCCCTCTCACTGTGTAAACTCTCCAGATGTATTGTGTGCTTAGAAAAGACACACGTTTTCGTGGAGGAGACAAACGTCTTTTATTCTTTCCAGAAATTATGAGTCTGTAAAATTTATTATGAAACAAACTGATCTAGTTCAATTCAATATTCAACTGAATGAGCAGAACAAAATGTTTAACATAGTTATAGCTTGCTGAATTCTGGATCGCATGAAATAAGCCACATGTTGGAGATACTAGATTTGAAAATTGAAAGGGCTTTGGGAGTTGAGGCGAGCACAGACAGGAAGAACTTTAGAGGTCCGCCAGTTGATCATTTCCTTTTTCAGAGCTAAGAGATTCTGCAGTGCCTGTAATTGACCGCTTTTGTGAATGATGGTCTTTGCTTCATTACTCTCTGAAGCAAGATTGTTGCAATACTGGCACCCCACCCACCTTCCAGAATTAGCTGCTTCTTCTGTTTAGTAATTTCAC
Organism: Trichechus manatus latirostris; assembly: GCF_000243295.1. NCBI lineage: Eukaryota > Metazoa > Chordata > Mammalia > Sirenia > Trichechidae > Trichechus > Trichechus manatus. The sequence goes on along the minus strand of NW_004444035.1, from coordinate 4,009,370 downwards.
CATGATTTAGTCTAAGAAGCATGAAAATCTCTAAAAAGGTTTTTAACACTGTAAATAGTTCTGTTAGCCCAACTACTGCATTTATATTTCATAACAGTAGTTTTCCATTAATTACTAAAAATACTGTATTTACTACTTGCTATTTTTGAATATTTGACAAGACGCTAGATTTTCTCTTTTGACTTTTTTCAAAACATTTTTGATGTTTTGAAAAGAGAATTGAATATGGGAAAATAAGTGATATTTTTATCTCTTTTCAAGTTTAAGTTTATAATAGTGAAATGATAAAGGAGATTAGAATTAAACGTGTCTACACAGAAGATATGAAATAATAAAATTAGGCTATCTGGGTATAATTTTGAATTATTTTATAAAATGATGAATTTATGACTAGAGATAGAGACACATTTGATTGTGAAGAATTCACTTTGCAGAATTTATACCTGCTTTGCAGAAAGGAGAACAATTGGTAAGGCAGAGCCTAGTAATTTTTAAGAGGACACTGCAGAGAACTCAGTATCAGAGACTGTGAGGAAATATTAAATTTTAACAAAAGGAAATTAATGTGGTATATTAGGTAATGCCAATACATATTATCTTAGGCTAGGTTCTGTAGAGGAGCAAAACCAGTGAAGTGTTTATATATATAAATATATATACAGAGAGATTTATTTCAAGGAAATGGCTCACACAGTTGTGGAGGCTGGCAAGTCTCAAATCTGTGGGTCAGGCATCAAGCTGGAGGCCTCTCCTGACTCACATGGTTGCAGGGGCTGATGAACTCAAAATCTGCAGGTCAGCTGGCAGACTGCTGGCTCATGGGGCTGCAGGAGCTGGCGAATCCTAAAATCTGCAGGTTAGACTGCAGGCTGCTGGCTCATGTCCCAAGAACTGGAGGTCAGTGGATGCCGAGTTGGATGCAAGATTGAGAGAGGGCAAGCTTTGCCAGAACATCCATATGTGTTGGAGGCAGGCGACACCTCCAAGAAAACTCCTCTTTCAACTGATTGGCTGCTCACAACAGATCATATCATGGAGGGTGATTATATCATATCTTCTGAACCACTGAGAATCATGGCCTAGTCAAGTTAACACATAACCTTAACTCTCACATATGTTGAGATGGAAGTAATGATGATATGTGAGTAGAAGGATGTAATTGTTTTTTCAAAAGAATCTTATCTAAAACGAATATGGGGTGTGTGTGAGGGATTTTAAAATTAGGGTGCCTGGTACTTCTGAGGGGGACTGGCTCAGATGTAAGCCTAACTCCATCTAGTGTCTTTTAAGACTCCATTTTCTTGTCCTGTTTTCTTCCTTAGCAACAGTTAACCTTTATAAGCTGCTTGTCTCATTTCACAGAATTGTATTTAGCTTATCAGGCTCACTGAATCACTTGAAACTTGTTCTTTCAGAAAACAATTGAAGATTAATGAACATGTCCTGTTTCTAAGACTCCAGAGGTCTTGCAATCGTGGCTCACTGATCTTGCTATTGTCATAGCAAGAATTCTATTTTTCTTTTCTTTATAATGTTTGAGCACATACTACTCTCTTAGAAGCCTTAGCTAGACTACCCAATGTCAAAAGAACATCATGTGAAACCAAGGGAGGGAATATAACAAAACTCATAGTGTAAAATATTTTCAAAAAGAACTTTCTCTTAAGGAAGTTAATTTTTACCATCTGTTCTCTGAACAAAACCATAGTGTGAGCAGCTTGTGACTGCCTTGCAAGCAAAATTCTGCAACTACGCACTGTATCCAACCCTTTACACACTTTGTAAACCAATCATAGCTAAAGCCCTGCTTCCAGATGGCCCACCCTCGACTGCCATAGCTCACTGAGCACCAGTCAGAATGTTGCACCTAACTTCCTGGTTTACTGTATAAATATGGCTATGTGAATCCAGCACAGTGGAGCTCTGATTTTCACTCCGGGAGAGTCGGTGTATCCCCAGCTTGAGCTGCCTTTTCTCTCAGTAAATCTTTTGATTTTATTTTACACCTAGTACGCATCGTGACTCTGCAATGGGTGGCAGATACAAATACAGGTAGAAACGTGGTAGGTTCTGACCGAGGAACCATGATGGGAGAAACCGAAGTGGTGTTGTTGCCTGATGATACTAGCGGTTGCCTGCCGAGACGGAGGGGGCATTAAACGCCTTCCTGATGATACTAGAGGTTGCCTGCCGAGACGGAGGGGGCATTGAACGCCTTCCTGATGATACTAGAGGTTGTCTACCTAGATGGAGGGGGCATTTAATGCCTTCCTAAAATACCTCCCAAACCAGAGGCGATAGTGTGCTGGTAGCCGACCTCAGATATTCAGATGTCTCCTGGAAATCATATTCTGCTAAAAACTGAACACAAAGAATGTTGATACTTTATCTTGTTTGTCTTGCCTTTGTGACAATTTTATTCCTTGGTTAGTGAAACAATGAGGTTAATTTGACTATTAAGGAGAACTTCCTGTTAAAGTATACATTTTAAATACCTTGGCAACTCTTGGAATCTGCATATGTGAGGAAGGATGTTTTAACTTATAACTTTGGCCACAAAGTTGTCTTCAGAAGGTAAGACTACCAAAGTCTGTCACCTCAAGGGAAATGAGAAGATATTCAAAAGCATGATATTAACAGTACTATTGAAGATGATTCCAGCAAGGACAAAAAAAAAGAGAAAAGTAAAGAAACCAAACTGACTACAAGATCTTCCTTTGAAATTAGTTTTTAATTGTCATATATAGGTGAATATAAACCAAAAACTTAAAGACCTAAATAAAGTAAAGGTTAGAATTTGTAAGAATATCTGGAAATCAAAAATTCTAAAAAGAGCTGAGATTTGTGAAATACGTTAAGAATAATAAGAAGGCTTTTTTGGTTCTGTTCCAACAAAAATCTCTGCCCTCATAGAACTTACAGTATGGTGCGTGAGAGAAATACAATATGCAATAATGAAATTAAATTTCTATTATATGATATATTAGAAGGTGATAAGTTGTATGGAAAAAGTAGAATAGGATTAGGGGTAGAGGTGGGGAGATGCAATATTAAATACTGCGGTCAGGGTAGGATTAATTTGGTAGGTGGTATTTAAGCAAAGACCTAAATGAGGTGAGAGGATTAGCCCTGTAGATAGACAAGGGTAAGAGCATTCTGGCGCAGTGGTTAAGAGCTTGGCTGCTAACCAAAAGGTCAGTGGTTCCAATCCACCAGCTGCTCCTTGGAAGCCCTATAGGGCAGTTCTCCTCTGTCTTATAGGGTTGCCATGAGTTGGAATCTACTCGATGGCAACTGGTTTGGTTTTTCGTTTGGTAAGAGCATTCTAGGCAGAGCTGACAGCCAGCAAAAAGGCCCTGAGGTGTGGTGGAAAAGCCCACGTAGTTGGAGTGGAGGAAAGATGGGGACAGTGCTGGAAGGCAAAGGAGATGATGCGGAGAGGCAACGGTGTGGAGGGGTGAGCTAGAGATCACAGAAGGACTTCGGCTCCTCCTCTCAGTGAAGTCCAGGGACCCTTGAACACAGGAGTGATGTAGGGTTACTTAAATTTTAAAAGGATCACTCTGAATGCTTTGTTGAAAGTAGACTTTAGGGAAGTTAGGGTGTAGGCAGGAAAATGGGTTAAGAGGTGATGCTTATTCAGACCAGGAGAAGGTCACAAATGCTTCAGTTGTGGTTATATTTTGAAGGTAGAACCTTCAAATGGTATATGAAGTGATAGATCTGAGACTTGACTTTGGAAGGTTGTGTTCTTAACTGTCACTATCTCTTGAGAAGTCCGCCTCTTCAATACACAAGCTTCCTACCTTTGGGCCACTTCTCATCATTGCAAACAACTACTTTTTATGATGCTTGACCTTCAGAGCTTTGGTGTGTGCATTCAAAGAATCACTGCTGCAGGGGAAGCTCCTTTGTGAAGTACGTTATCTAACCTCTAACTCTCCTGCCTGTTTCAAATCTTGTCTCTTCAGGAGTCCAGGTCTCAGACTCAGTGGCTACATATGCATTTCCTACAAAGATTCTTTCTCTCTTGGTTTGGGATGCTAAGAATGAGGGCTGATCTTAAATTATCTCAGATATAGAAAACACCAAGGTTTCTAGAGAGGAATTTCAAGCTTCTAAAATTAAAGAAGAGATACAGATGTCAGCAGGATGTTGAACGAGGAATCACAAGAAGAGACAATACGACAAGTATCCTGTTTAGACTATGGCCGACAGCAGCTGTAGAAACTCAAGTTGCATACATTTACCTTGCACTATATTGACCTTGACCCATTGCTCCTGAGTTGATTCTGACTCATAGCAACCCTATAGGACAGAGTAGAACTGCCCCATAGGGCTTCCAAGGAGCGACTCGTGGATTTGAACTGCTGACCTTTACGGTTAGCAGCCAAGCTGTTAGCCACTGTGCCACCAGGGCTCCCTCACTCTATATTAAGAGGTTGTAAATTTGAAATTCTACTTGTTGTATTTACTTATAATGAAATAGGTCAATAACTCAATCTTTCTCACTCTTATTCAGAAAAAAACCCTATGAATTATGGTTTTCAAAATACCACAGCAGTTTAACTTTCTCAGTTGTTACCTGGCTTCAAATACGATTTTTATTGTGAGAGACGTACTAATCCAACTGCCGGTGTTGTCAGCAATCATGAATTTAAACTGTCAAACGCTAATTTTTTTTCAAAAACGTCTCGTTAAGCAACCACAGTGTTTTGTAATGAGTTCCTTCATACTAAATATCCATTATTTTATGTGATTCTATCAAAATGAAGCTCAAGAATTCATGCATGAAGAAATGGAAATAGAATAGAGTTTAAAACTTTCTAGATACACTGGATCTAGATTTAGCATAAACAAACAAGCAAAAAACCAAACTGGTTGCCATTGAGTTGATTCCAACTCATAGGAACCCTATAGGACAGAGAAGAACTCCCCCAAGGAGCAGCTGGTGGATTCGAACTGCCGGCCTTTCGATTAGCAGCCCAGCTCTTAACCACTGTGCCACCAGGGCTCCCAGATTTAGCATATACATATGTAATTACAAATAAATATAAATGTGTGTACATACATGTTGGTTCCTTCTTTAAGAAGTATACAACCCTGTTGAATTGTCTCTTCTTGTCGGATAGTCCAGCAATTGAAAACATTTAAAGGAAACATGTATTGAATCTAATCCTTAATGTCTGACTTTTAGCTTGATGTTAATAATGTTGGACATAATGCTATGGTTAGGATCAAGCCTTTCGAATCCTGTTCTTCCATAGTCAATGTTTCTGGTCACGATTAATACATATCCTCATCCCTATTTGTCCTCCTCGTCTAGGTTTCTGGGCGAGATATGCATAGAAGAAACATGAAGGCAACTTTATTCATTTAAAATGCAGGCCTACCAGGCTAGAGATGTAGTAGAAACGAAGAAGCAAATCTCCAACTTGGATAGAATTTAAATTCTAGTGGAGGAGGGAGACAGACAGTAAAAAGAAATAATTATATATTGTGCATAGTGGTGATGAGTACTATGAATAATAAATAAATCAGATTATAGAGTGATAGAGTGGGAAGTGGTGTTTTATGTAAAAACATAAATGCAAGCTCTCTATTATCACTTACTCCCGTGACAGCCAACCCCTCTGTAGATCCACAGCCCTGATGAATTCTGCTGAACACCGCTGAGCCATAAAAAATCATTTTACCTAAGCTGGAAGCTGGCCTAAATGTGCTTCTGTTAGTCAAGGTTCTCCAGAACCAATAGGAGACTATATATTTAAATGTGTGTGTATATTTATATTTATTTATAGAGAGAAATCTGTAGATCTATTTTAAGGAATTGACTCACGTGATTGTAGGGGCTTGGCAAGTCCAAAATCTGTAGGTCAAGCAAAAGGCTGGAAATGCCAGCATTCTCAAGTCTGAAATCTGTAGGCCAGGCAGGAGAGAAACTCTGGGAAGGATTTCTGTGTTACAGTTTTGAGGCAAATTCATTCTTCCTTGGGAAACTTCAGTTTTTCCTCTTAATGCCTTCAGCTGATTGGATGAGGCTCACCCACGTTATCAAGGTTAATTTCCTTTACTTAAAGGTTAACTAATCGTAGATGTTATTCACAGCTATGAGATGCCTTCATAGCAACACTAGACTAGTGTTTGACTAGGCAACTAGGCACCATTTCCTAGCCACGTAGACACATAAGATGAACCATCATAGCTCTCTTCCCTGGGGAGCTCATCCTGGAGTTTGCTTGGATTCACTGTGTTGTATGAGGCTGGTGGAACAGCTCACACTCCTTTATCATATCAGCAGATGAGAAGGGAGTTCCAAAAGATCCTGGACTCAGAAGAAGAACCAAAGAGCCATTATCTAACAGGAGAACCCCAGGAAAATAATCCAGAGGACATGTTAAGTAGGCAAACGGTTTTTAATGCCTTTAGTCCTCACAATGAAAGCACCACTCTAGCAGCATTGCCCAGCTCTCTTGGCTTTGACTAATGTCCTCTGGGCCCTTTAGGTGAAATAATATGATGTAGGGGATTGAGTAAACCTTAAGTTCCATTTGAGCGGTGGTTCTCAGACGTGTGTGCCCAGTGGCATCACTAGGGTTGGTGTCACCCAGTGCTCTAACTCATGATGTCACTCCCGCCATGGATCTCCTCCTGTACCAGACCATATGGAATCCTTAGTAATTTTTTTTTGTACTAATTTTACTCGTACATCGTAATTCCCATATATCACTCCTTCTTTTCCCTTAATTACTATTTCATTCTCCAAAAAAGTTATTGATATAGGCTTACAAATACTAGTTACCACAATATTGTGCCTAAAATACCAGAAAATTTGACAAAATCAGTGACTATAAAAAAGCCTGCAGCAACAAAAAACAACAGCGTGTGCTTGTAGCACGTGCAGATGAAACCACGTGATTTGAAGCGTCATTGTAATTGGTAATAATGACAGCTCTGACCAGAAAGCATTAGAAGGTTAAAAAGTAAATTAGCATAGAGTTGTAGCCTCGTAGGTATGTTGATACATGTAAGCTGGACTTATGAAAAGTGTTTTGGTTGTTATAACTAACTACAGGGATATTTTATAGACAGTCGTTTTGGTGTCACCCCCTCTGACACCCCCATTCCCTGCTAGTGACGCCACTGTGTATGCCTCATGTTTACTTCAGAAGCTTGTTAAAAGGCAAATTCCCAGACACTAGCATCATATAATCAGCTTTAGTGATGCTGTGATGGACAAGGAAATTAATTACGTCTATATCTGTATCTATAACTATAGCTATATATGTCTATAGCTATATATCTATATCCACATGTATATCCATATGTATACCTATACCTCTATCTACCTATCTGTCTATCTATCTATCTGTCATCTGTTTATCTATATCTATATATAGGGTTGCTCTAAGTTGCAATCGACTGGACAGCAACGGGTTTGGTTTTGGTTTTATATATATATGTTAGGTGTTCTGCTGCTGAGCCATACTGGCTTCCCAAGTAGATTCCTTCGGTTTACCTAGGTGTAAACACCTGGAATTGAGGTTTCCAAATCTGACTGATTATAAGAATCAGCTTGAGGTTTATTTAAAACATACAGACTTTCAGTTGAACCCTTAAATCTTGTGAATCTGAGTATTTAAAGGTCTAACACTGTTGTCTTCCAGGACAGCTCAAGGCACTTATCTCTTCCGCATTTGTTTCCATTCATCATCCTCTGATCCTCTTAGTGGAAGCTGCTGTAATGTGTTCACGTCTAGTCTATGGAGGAAACTGAACCATATTTTCAAGGATCTGAACATTAGAAGGGGAAGTTTATTGGACTGTATTGGCATAATTGTTATCTTACTCCCTTTCTATTTTAACCCTCAGTTTCTGTTATGGATTGAGCTGTGCCCCTCAAAATAGGGAAACTCTAACACCCATTGTCCATTTCAAAATGTGTGTTGAAATGGAACCTAGTTTGAAATAACTGAGTTGCCATTCATTGCCTTCCCACTGGAATATGGAAAAGTAGAAGTTAAGTGAATTTACAACATCACTGTAAACTGGGATTATTGTCCATGATCTACTATGACCTTGGTTAGAAATAGGAGTTTTCTTTTGTTATGTTAGTGGCTTCATATCAGTGTAGGGTGGGCCCTAAACCTAGTCTCTTCTGAGTTACACAAAGAACAGAACAGACACAGAGACGTACGGGGAAAGAGGAAGAGAGACAATGGAGACAGATGTATCTATAAACCCAGGGATGCTGAAAGCTACTGGAAGTTGAAGTAGACAAGGAAAGACATCCCCCTAGAGCCTTGTCCTGAATTCAGACTTCTGGCCTCCTGAACTGTGAGAACATATGTTTCTATTCTTTAAAGTCGCCCATTTGTAGTATTTCTGTTATGGCAGCATGAGGTAACTGAGACAGTTTTCTGTCTCTCTCCTTTGTAGCAGTAAAATCTAGAGCCACACTGTTCCATAAGGTAGGCACTAGCCACATATGGCTACTATACACTCCATTTGTGAGTAGTCCAAATTGAGATGTGCTGTAAGTGTAAAATACACACTGGATTTCAAAGAGTTAATATAAAAACAAAAAAGAATGTTAAAATAGCTCACTAATAATTGTATAAAGTTACAGGTTGAAAATACATTGTTGTGGATTTCTTGGCTTAAATAAGATTTATTATTAAAATCAATTTTACAATTTATTTTTTTGGATGTAGCTACTAACCTGTTGCCATCGACTTGATACTGACTCAGAGTGACCCTATAGGACAGAGTAGAACTGCCTCTTAGGGTTTCCAAGGAGCAGCTGGTGGATTCCAGCTGCCGACTTCTTGGTTAGAAGCTGTATCTATTAACTACTGTGCCACCAGGGCTCCACAAATTTTAAAACTACATATTTGGTGCACATTGTTTTTTTTTATTAGACAACACTGATTTAGACAGACAAGAAAAGGCTGCTTTGATTTGTTTAGACTCACACCTAATCCAAGGATGTCCTCATTGTTCCAGTTCTCTTGGTATAAGTCATGTCGAGATCACAAAAAGCTATGTATTAAGTAAATTATTCCAAGATGTCTATTTTCTATGTTTATATTGAAAACCCATGACACTTTGGGGCGGTGGGGGCAAGTGATAGAAGATTGTGAAATCCTGAATCCCAGCCAAATATGATCTCATCATGGTTATCATAAATGCACACAAAAGCTTGTGACAGTATTCTGAGTTTTGCACTTAATTAATGGAAGTTAAAAGAATATAACTGTTAAATTTTAGGAATGCAAACTCAGTCAAAGCATAATATATGCTGTTAAAATTTAATTTATATTTAGTGTCAATAATCCCTTCAAATTATTACTCATTGTGTACAACATCCCATTTTATAACCTTCCAATTCTCAGTGCTGTCTCAAAACTTTAACAAGTTTTTACCCAATCTTATAAAAAGTGGTAGTATAGAAAATGGACATTAATGGTATTTAAAACCACATGAGTCTATTTGTAGCCAATTCATCAAGTAATAACAAATTCAGAGATGCGAGGAAGCATAACAAACAACAGAAAAAGTGATTTTCTTCTGAAATCCGCAAAAGGGAAGGTCCAGGGTGAGGGAGTCTTTGCCGAATGAAAAGATAAGTACAATGTGGGCATGAAAGTATTCGGTTTGTTATTTATTCAGACCCTAGATGTACTTGCTGAACCACAGAATCTAGCTTTTCTTAAGAACATTTCAGGCACTTAGTTGAAGTGATATCTGATGCTTCTGTGGAAAATAAAGAGTAATAAGGCTGTTAATAAGGTGCCTTTCAGTTACAGAAAGGATCTGCTATAGAAGGGGTTAACTATTATATTCTAAGACTTCTACACTGGAAATCAGGCTTATCACTTGAAGACGCTTGTTTTTAATAATGAACTATTAAACAGTGATGGGATTCGGGTCCATCCTTAGAGTTGTTACCAGTTATGTCGAGTTAATGCACTTGAATAAGTGTTGGGATTTCTTTTTAGGTGTCTTGATTAAAATGGAACCTAGCTTGAGATTACTGAGTTGCCGTTCATTGCCTTTCCACTGAAATATGGAAACATAGAGGAGAATTTACAACATCACTGCAAACTAGGATTATTGGTACATGATTTACTAGATTTTACGAGGAATTTAACTAAAATATCCAAAAGAAACTTGAAGGCAACAAGTGGCTCTAGGCAGTATTTCTCAACTACCATAGGATCCCTCCTCTACAGAGTATTCAGAAATGTGGAGAGGAAATTGTGTGGGGTATTACAATGACTGAGGGATGATACTGATCTTTAGTGAATGGAGGCCAGGGATATTAATCATCTTATGTGTTGGACAGTCCCCCAACATAAAGAATTGTTTAACTTAAATTCCAACAGTGCGACCACTGAGACAGACTGTGACAGAGGATTTTAACTCACCACATTGGATTGGCCTCCACCTACCAGAAGAAAGGATACCTTCAAACTCTGCTAAGATAGCTTTCAAAAGCAACTGAGGTGGTTCTACGGCCTTCTCCCAATCACCTTCATCAATTTTCTTGTTCTGTTTATTTCAGTCTTCAGTTTCTGAATTCAATATAGCCAGCATGAAAGTTGGCAGAAGTTGCAGTATTTCATCTTGAGATTTAAAATTGGAAGAAAAACTCATTGCTGTTGAGTCAATTCCGAGTCATAGCGACCCTATAGGACAAAGTAGAACTGCTCCATAGGGTTTCCAGGAGCAGCTGGTGGATTCCAACTGCCGACCTTTGGTTAGCAGCTGAGCTCTTAACCACTGTGCCTCCAGGGCGGTGAAGTACAGCAGTAAAAGCCAGGGCTATATTATTATAGAAGAGAGGGATTTGAGTGGTAAGGATATAGGTTTTTATTCACTATTTTCTCTCAAAGTAAGAATTGCAGGCTGCTCCTCAGCATGTAAGCTGTAAATACCTTTCTGTGCATCCAATGATCATTCAGTAAGAGCAGGTGTTTTCTTCTCCAACCCTTTTTCAAGCTCCTAGAGCCACAGTAACTAAGGGTTTTCTGATCTACCAGCCCTACTTATGAACTGAAAGATGAATCTAACACCAATGAAGGGCACGCATGAGGAGGATCAAGTCAAATCCAATAATGATGCTTTGGGACAAACAATTGTTCTGGATTGAACTATCATTGTTCAAGAATGTGTAAATGGGAAAATATTACCACTAGACCTATGGTGAGATCTTGAAATAAGAAATGAGGGGACACTATGCTAAAGATAGAGGGGAAAAATTACTTTGGAGAAGAGTTCACTACAATAAATGTTCTTTGTGTTCTAAAAATGCTTTAGTGTGTTAGCTTTATGAAAAAAGAAATTGAAGATGTAAAGACATGGTGAAAAATAATAGTTATGGGATTAAACTATATGAACAAAGGCTATAGGGAAATAAAAGTAAAATAAAGGAATAAAAGACTTTACTAGTAAATGCAAACTGAGATTGTTTAAAGTAACATTACTCTTGAGGAGGACAAACTGAAGAACTATAAAGCTGAAAGCTATAAAATTATAAAGATTTTATGAATATATTATAATAATCACATCAATCAATAATGTGTTATGATTATTATAATGATCATAGAGATCAGAGAATTATTCATTCTACACAATGATGATCAGTGTTCTAGAAGAAAAGAAAAGAATAAATGGACTATGAAAAATAAGTGTAACAGGTGAAAACTTGGTCTGAACTAAAGAAAGACCTGAGTTGGCTTATCAACAGGACTCAACAAATAATAGAAAAATTAATCCAAAGAGACTAAGCCTAGACATACTAGTGAATGGTTTGTGTAAAAGGTACAATCATACAAGCATCCAGAACTAAAAAAAAGAAAAGTTCAGCTACCAAATAGTAAATATCAGGAATGTTTTGGACTTATCCTGGGTGACCAAATGAGCTAGAAGACAAGGGAAGTGGTGACCTCAGAATATCTCAGAAGAAAATCTGAACCGAAAATTCTGGACTCAACCTAATCATTCATACATGAAAGTGTATTGGAGACTATGTGTTATTACATTAGACTTTGAACTGACTAAAAAAGGATAAAAACAGTTTAACCAGCAATTCAGAATAATTACTGAAAAAAAAAAGTAGGTTTTATATTTCCATAAGAAGTGAAAAAAATGTTGCCTTTAAATTTTCATAGCAAGGAAAATAAGGCAAAAGTGAATACATATCAGTGGCACTTCTTAGAATTAGAATTATCCTGTTCTAGTTGTCAAGCAGTCTGACCACCAAACCTCTAGCTTCTCTCAGCTTCCATAGTGGTGACATAATTTTAACCTGTGCCATCAATGTACAATTTTCTTCTTTAACTTGATGCACAGTAAATTGTGTTTGATTATTCTTTGTGGATTTTTGCAAAGACGTGACTACCTTTTGATCTTGGTGTTGCCACAGAAGACTTCACAATAAATTATTTACACAATAACCTTGCTCTCTTTCATTCCAGAAATTGTCCACTCTTAACCTAAGAGACAATTTTCTAAGACCCTCAAACATAGCTAGTTACCCTTCTTTTGATGGTCCGAATTTCCTATCTCCCCAGCAACAATAATATAAAAACCCATTGCTGACGAGTTGATTCTGACTCACAGAGACCTTATAGGACAGAATAGGGTTTCCAAGGATTTCCATAGTATTTCCAAGGCCATAATCTTTAAGAAGCAGACTGCTACATCTTTCTCCTGTGGAGAGGCTGGTGGGTTTGAACTGCTGACCTTTCAGTTAGCAGCGGAGCACTTCACTACTGTGCCACCAGGGCTTCTTAACAATGACAAAAAAACCAAAAAATGAATCAATCGCTGTTGAGTTGATTCTTTCATATCATATTGATTGACAACTAGATGTAAGAGTTCCTTGATTTTAAATCAACTGTGGAACATTGTGTAATTAGAAAACATGTTTGGTCACATTTATAACCTCTTATTTAACATTAAATGAGTTAATAATAACTATATTGAGTATTTACTGTATGTCAGAAGTTTCACATGTACTATTTCACTTAAAATTTAAAACAGTTCTGTATGGAAAATGCTATAATTATAATTAACCCCTCCCCACCAGTTTAAAGGGGATAGTACTGATGCCTAGCAAAGTTAAGTAGCTTGTCCCAAAGTTTTACATTTAGGAAGAAGTAGAGGCAAATCCTAACCTAAGTTATCTGATTTCAGAGCCCATATACTTAAATGCTGTTAATACAACCTTCTTTTGTGATAGTGACTAGGATCAGCTACGGAACTTGTAAAAATACAGACTCTGATCCAGTAAGTCTGGGGCCTGCAATTCTTTCAGTGGGGTCTGCAGTTCTGAACTTCTGAGATCAGAGATGATGTTGATGCTGCTGGTCTGTAGTCCATATTTTAAGTAGCAAGAACGTGAGAGTCAGAGCGTTGAACTGGGTGCATAAATGACAAAGCTCAGACTCTACTGGCTGTGTAAGCACTGGCTTGCCATATTAACCAAGCTGTAGGATTTCTACTCTTTTGTTGGAAAAGAAAGAAAAATCGGATATGAGAATCTATATAGAATATCTGTTGTGTTCTGGACATTGCCTGTCTTAGGCTAGGTTCTCTAGAGAAGCAAAACCAGTAAAACATAGAAATATATGTATATGTTGTTGTTGTTAGGTGCCGTTGAGTTGATTCTGACTCATAGCAACCCTATAGGACACAGTAGAATTGCCCCATAGGGTTTCCAAGGAGCAGTGGTGGATTTGAACTGCCGACCTTTTAGTTAACAGCTAAGCTATTAACCACTACACCACCAGGGCTCCAAATATATGTAGAGAGAGATGTTGAACCCAAGATCAGCAGGTCTGAGAGCAAAGCTCTTGCTCACAGGCTGTGAAGATTGATGAATCCCAAGATTGGCAGGTAAGCTGCTAGCTCAAGTCCCAAGAACCAGAGGTCAGACAAACAGGAGGCAGCTGCAGGACCCAGGATAGGCAAAAGCCAGAACGTCCACTTATATTCAGATGCAGGCCACACGCCCAAGGGAACTCCCTTTCAGCTGATTGGCTACTCACAGCAGATCCCATCATGGGGGTGATCACATATAAGCACTGAGAATCATGGCCCAGCCAAGTTGATGCGCCATCTTAACCATCACATTGCCCTAGATGCTGGAGTTAAAAAGTAAAATAATCCATTGCCCCTTTGATAAAAGAGCCTACATCCCAATGGACTCCGAATGTAGTGTATAGGCTCTCTTCTGACAGGGGCTGGGTGAGTACTGTCTTGATGTAGGTCAGCGGAGTATTGCCCAGGGAGCTTGAGTGGGAGAATCGTAGGCTCACATAGCTGTTGGCAGTAACATACTTGAGTAACATTGATCCTTCCCTCTTGTCAAAAACCACCGTCCAGCATGATTATAAACAATTCCTTCTTCCATGTGAATGTCTCTAATTTTTGAAAAGATAAAAAACAAACAAGATTCTTGACATATTATTTATATACTCTTGATGGATAAGTGTCATTATTTTTTATACATTTATTTTTTTCCCTCAATCCACAGAATATAGTTTAGAAGAAGAATGAATGCTAACCATTCATGTCTGTTACAAACTTCATGATATACACTATAAGCTATTTTAAAACTTGTTATAAATTTGTATTCTAAACTCATGTTGGCTACCACTTTTCCCTTCTATTATATCGATTAGGCTACAAAGAGAAAGGAATAAGGCAGCTAGCAAATCAAGACGGATACCATCTTGTGAAGTAGAATAGTAAATCTGTAACTATCAGAATGAATTCATATTTATACATTCAAAAATGGATTGTAAAACAGCGCACATACACATACACACACAAAAAAAAACTAAGAACTGTGAACTACAGTGGTTAAAAAAACTGTTGAAGTGGTTTCTATGTGGCATATGTACAATTGTGAATGAAATATTTACATGCACCATGTAGCTTCATAATGCCAAGAATAAAATCACGTGTTCTGTCAGATCCTGGAAAAAAAATCTATGGCATCATAGCATTAAATGCTGATATAAAATCATAAATACAGTAATCAAATATGAAAGTGAACACACTTTTGAGAAATACATGGCACGGGTGAACAAAATGTCATTACCGCTGTAACAGAGTACGTTTATTTATTTGTGTATTTATATATGTATGTATGTATGTGTTTAATACATGGGAACGTTCAATTCAGCATACATGAGAAAGCCTACATATGCCATGGGATGATAGAAGGAAGCATGAGTCAAAGCTCCATTCTATTCCCATCTCTCGTTTTCTACCATACATGGTATTCTCTTCATGTATTATTAGTCTGTCTTGTATTTTTATCCCTACATACATGATAACCCTGTGTACATCCTTTTGTACAATCAATATGGATTTCCCTATTTGCCCACATGCAAACCCTGGTGGCACAGTGGTTAAGAGCTATGGCTGCTAACCAAAAGGTTGGCAGTCCGAATCCACCAGGTGCTCCTTGGAAACTCTATGCGGCAGTTCTACTCTGTCCTATAGGGTCGCTGTGAGTTGGAATCCACTTGACAGCCATGGGTTTGGTTGGGTTTATTTGCTCACATATAGTAATCTTTAATGCATTAATTTTAAAGCAAGAACAAACAATGAGAACAAATCAGAAAGTTCACCAAGGGTCCTGCATACCAGATCAATGAACAACAATTAGTAATTTTTCATCATATTAGTAACAAACCACTAGAAAAAAAGTAATTGTTATAAAATTTAATTTATAAGATGTATTAATAATAGTGGAGCCCTGGTGGCATAGTGGTTAAGAGCATGGCTGTTAACTAAAAGTTCAGCAGTTCCAATTCACCAGCTGCTCCTCAGAAACCCTATGGAGCTGCTCTACTCTGTCCTGTCGGGTGGCTATGAGCTGGAACTGACTAGTTGGCAACAGGTATTATTAATAATAGTTAATTTTACATCACAGTATTTAAGTTAAGGGATAGCAAGGAGAAGACAGAATATCACCCAAGACCTTGCATCCTGTTTTGGGGAAAGGGTTGGTGTGTTTTCGGTTGTATGCGGATAGTTGTATCATGTTGGGTGGAAGTATGACTTTGTTATTGTCTTTATTTAGGGAATAAGTACGGCATAAAGAGATGTATATGGATGACAAGTTGACAAGGGATAGGCATCAATGGTTAGGTTAGCCTCGTGTCAACTTGGCTAGGCTATAACCCAAACCAAACTCGTTGCCATCAAGTTGATTCCAACTCGCAGTGACTCTATAGGACAGAGTAGAACTGCCCCATAGGGTTTCCAAAGCTGTAATCTTTATGGAAGCAGACTGCCACATCTGTCTCCCATGTAATGGCTTGTGAATTCGAACTGCTGACCTTTCAGTTAGCAGCCAAGCACTTAATCGCGGCGCCACCAGGGCACCTAGACTAAGCTGTAGTACCCAGTTATTTAATGAAATGTTAATCTAGGTGTTGCTGTGAAGTTATTTTGTAGAAATGATTGACATCTGTAATCAGTTGATTTTAAATACAGAAGATTACCCTCAAAAATGTGAGTGAGCCTCATCCTATCAGCTGAAGGACTTCAGAGAAAAAACTGAGGTTTCCCGCAGAAAAAGAAAGTCTACCTCAAGACTGCAGAATAAAATTCTGCCTGAATTTCCAGCCTGCCAGCCTGCCTCATGAATTTCAGACTTGCTGGCTTCCACAATCGCATGAACTAATTCCTTAAAATAAATCTCTATTTCATATATATACAAAACATATTTTTATAAATAACTTACGTATAAATAACAAAACATATAACTATAACATATATACCTATATAAATAAATAACAAACAGAACCACACATAGATTATATATCTGTGTTTATCTTCTGTCTACCTATCTATAAAAATCTTCTGCTAGTTATGTTTATTTGAAGAATTTTGACTGATACATAGACCTATATACAGCAGTTTTAAAACTCAAATACATGAAAGTAGGCCTTAATAAATTGATAGTTCTATCATGTTCATAAAGGGGGCTATTATATAGCTATGTATTACATTTATTTTTTATTTACTCCTCACAATCACTCCATAAGGATTACAGACAATGAAACAAAAATGTAGATATTTAGCCATAGTTTACAAATTACCACACAGCTCTTTCTGCTATAGTATCTGGTGGTATAATCCCAATGGAATTAGATAAGACTTCCTATCTTACCAGCCCTCTGTCAGTTTTTTTTCAGAATAAGACACTCAGTAAATACTAGCTAAATTGAATCAGCTGTCCTCACCAGTATCTCACTCAAACTACAGTCATACATTCCAATAAACTCCGTACAAAATCATTGTTCTGGAAAAGCCTGCTGTACATACTCATTTCACCCCACCTCTCTGGGTTCTCATGTGAGTGCTGTGGTGTAAGCATTGTGTGTGTATACGTGTGTCTCTACTTTGTATCCTCTTGCCCAGTTTCTGTGACACCTAAAGTTGGCACAAGTTTGGTATAAATAACATCTAACAGTAGAAGAAAGCTTGACTTTTACATGCCCACCAGGTAATAGAGGACGGATGTGACTACAGAGGAAATTTTTATTACAGAAGAAATGCATGCTGTTTGACAGATAATTCATTTTATGCTTTTCATACAGAGATTATGTCTCAAGTTATACTTCAAAGTCATCAAAAATAGCAAATACATTTTATGTTTCTAGCTGAAAATAAAAATGGCAATTAGCCTACCTTTGAGAGAATAAGATAAACATATTAATGGCTATCAGAACTCATTAAAAGTACAGGATTTGCAGTGATTTAGACGATATACTCCTGATGTAAATTTGTATAGAAATATATATTTGATATGTGCAATTCACAATTAGAGAGATTTGGTAAATCATCAGACTTCTGCATATCCAAAGGATTACTTTTTTCTGTCTTCATGGTGGGAATTTAATTTTTATCCTTTATGAAGCAAAAAATAAAAATTTTATGGAATACTTCAACCATTATTAGTAAGATGGTAGATACGCTTCAGAAGAGAAATCTTGTTGATACAAGTAAAATATTTGATTTATGTATCCTAATTAGAGGTGATAAGGAATAAAACTCCGTTCAAGATTTTAGAAACAATAGACAGAAAACGATTCAACGTTTTCCTATAAAACCGCGTTGACTGTGCTACAGAACAAGCCAGGGGCCAAAGGAAGCTTCAAACGAAACGGAACAAAACAGCTTGACGGTGGGAGTGAAATTTTCTTAAGTGCAATTTCATGAAGGAGAATTTTTCTCAAAATGTGTTTTTGACCTGACTCAGAATCTGCTTTGTTTATTCTGGTGAATACTTTTCAGGACAATGAGAAAGATTCAATTTTTTAAGACATTAGTTAATTTACATTATTTAATATAATTGAGTTTTGATTGTCACAGTGCTACCTGTGGACCTGTGGTTTATATACACTACACACACACACACACACACACACACACACACACACACATATACTTTTTTTTGGCTCTTTCAATTGCCAGTAAAGTATTTTAACTTCCAGGCTCCTTAAAAACTGGGTTAATTTCTGAAAGTAAGAACTCTGTGTGTGTGTGTGTGTGTGTGTGTGTGTGTGTGTGTGTGTGTGTGTGTGTAATTGCTTCTTTGTGGAGGCCAGCGTCATTCTTACAGGTCAGCTTGCTCCGATCACTAGCTGTGAACATAGAAAACGCAGTTCCTGCAACATGCATTTCACAGTTTTTCCGGAGAGCTACTAAATCTCTGTCCCCATCTAGTCCTTGAGATTCTCTGGCCAGGAGACAGTCCTGGCTTTGGGAACACCCTTTTTGGACTGCTGGTCAGTGGTCAGGGCTGAGGCCTCTGTTGTCTCAGATTTCCTTCCGGGGCACAATCAGTGTGGCTAGCGAGGCAGGACTATGCTGTAACATCGAGCTCCAGTAAAGGAATGGTATGCTGAAATACCAAAAAAATAAAAATAAACATAATAAAAATACATTTAGTACATACTATAGGCGCCCTGGGGGTGCAGTGGCTAAGAGCTACGGCTGCTCACCAAAAGGGCCGCAGCTTGAATCCACCAGCTGCTCCCTGGAAACCCTATGGGGCAGTTCTACCCTGTCCTACAGGGTCGCTATGAGTCAGAATTGACTCAACTGCCGCGGGTGAGAGGCCCTGAGAGACTCCATGGAGACAGGGAGGGGCCCAGCTGAGCCCAGCCTTCCAGCAATCCCTGCTAAGGCCTCGGCCAGGACAGTGGAGCCTTCTTGAACCCTCAGGCCAGCCGAGCAGCCAGCTGAATACCAAGTGACTTTAGTCCGTGCCACGTGGAGCAGAAGACTCACCCAGATAATCCTGCCCTCATTTCTGATCCATAGATAGTGAACTCAATAAAATGATGGTTGTTTTAAGCCACAGAGTTTGGGGAGGTTGGTTAGTCAACAGTAGATAACAGGAACCATGGTGGTTGTATCCACAAAAACAAACCAAAAGCTCATGCTATGTTATTTCAGGCAAGTCCTCAGTGGTCCTGTAACTTCTTTACTGAACACCAGCCAACTCCTTGTTGTATTTCCCATCACTCTTCTGGACTTTGCCCCACTCTGTTTAAACCCCAAGCCTCACTCTGGTTAGCAGCCAGTAGCTCTTAACCACTGCGCCACCAGGGTTCATTCAGAATAGGGCAAAGGGTTGGAGCTGAATTGCTTTATTATTTAGGATGGTGTAAACACCTAAATTGGAGCACTGGTGGCGCAGTGGTTAAGAGCTCAGCTGGTAACCAAAAGCTTGGCAGTCTGAATTCACCAGCTGCTCCTTGGAAACTCTACGGTGCAGTTCTACTCTGTCCTACGGGGTCGCTATGAGTCGTAATTTACTCCAAGGTAACAGGTTATACATATTATCAGAATATTAACATTAATGTAATATATTTGTCATAAAAATTTCCCCAGTTTTTTGTCTTTTGCTTTTTATATGATAACTTAATGTGTAATAATTTTACATTTTACGTAGTTTAATTCATTATCCTTTTTTATGTCGTTTATCTGGGTTTTCTTTGTCATTATGGTTCAAAAATCTTCCAAGGTGTGATGATTAATTTTTTGAGTCAACTTGGCCAGGCTATAGTGCCCAGTGGTTTGATCAAACACTAGTCTAGTTGTTGCTGTGATGGAATTTACATAGGATTAAGTTAACTCAGTAGACATTAAAGCAGATTATTCTCCATAATGTGGGTCAGCCTAATAAGTCTGTTGAAAGCCTTATGAGCATAAACTAAAGTTTCCTGAGGGAGAAGGATTCAGCCTAAAGACTGTAACATAGAAATCCCTCTAAGTTTGCCTGACCTACCAATTACAGGCTTGAGAAGGTTGGCATTTACAGCCTTTTTCTTCACCTAGGGATTTTGGACTTGCCAGCACTCGTAGTCATATATATATATATATACACACACATATATGTATATATACATTTGGTTGTATACATATTTGTAGATCTGTACCTCTATCTCTATCTATATATCTTATTGATTTATTTTTTCTGGAGAAACCTAAGACACAAGGAAAAAAAATTAATTTTCCTAGAACTCTTTCTTTTTTCATTTAATATTGGAATTAATTTTATTATAAGGATTACTTGGAGCACTTACTGATGAAGGTAAAAGACTACAGCCTTCAGTATGGATTACATCTGAACATACAGAAAATGAAAATCCTTACAACTGGGCCAATAAACAACATTATGATAAATGAAGAAGCTGAAGTTGTCAAGGATTTCATTCTTCTTGGATCACTGATCAGTGCCCATGAGGCAACAGTCAAGAAATCAATAGTTTCATGTGCATGCAAAAGCTGGACAATGAAAAAGGAAGACAGAAGAAGAAATGACACATTTGAATTTTAGTGATGGCAAAGGATAGTGACTATACCATGGACTGCCAGAAAAATGAACAAATCTGTATTGGAGAAAGTACAGCAGAATGTTCCCTAGAAGTGACACAGTGATTGCAACAATGGGCTCAAACATAGAAGCAATTGTAGGGATGACACAGGACTGGACAGTGTTTCGTTCTGTTGTACATAAGGTCGCTATGAGTCAGAGCCGACTCAATGGCACCTAACAACGACAACATTAACCAATATTCCAGTATCGTGAATGGAATTCTGCTTTTACTGATTTGAAATGACACCTTGTTATTACACTAGCTTCTTACGCATAATTAGATCTGTTTCTCGCCTTCTATTTGCTTTCATTTATCTGTTTATATTTGTGTTATCTCAACTTTGTTTAATTTCTAAACATCATAATGATTTTATATATCTTACAGTTTTACTTTATCATTTTGTTTTTATGGTGAACTCATTCATCAGTGAATTTAGAATCACTTTGTCATGTTCCAGAATATTGTTGTTGGAACTTTTATTTGAATTTAAGAATATTTGTGAATTTATTTACCAAAAATTAAAGATTCAGTACTATTGAGTCTTCTCACCAACAATGTGACGTGTAAATCCTTTATGGTCTCATTCAAAATTAATGTATTTGGCTCCACTTCTGTATTTTATGCCTGCTATTTTCTATATTTTATCTGTGTTTACATTGCTCTCTATATTTTTGTTTATTGATTAGGCTTTTGTCTCTTTCCTGTTCAGTGATTTGGAAAGTATAAAATTCATTGTACTTTTTAATCTTTTTAATTGTGTTTTTGTAAAAAAAAAAAAACTGCTTGAATTTTTTCTATAATTAGTGTTGTCATGAACGTGATTAGCGAGTTCCCAGCAGATGTATCTAGATTCAGCTATGTGGTGATCTCCATCAGCCATCTAAGCTGGATTTGATAGCTATTCCCCCAAGAAGAGACTAATCTCCAGAGAATCTGCTCTTAGCAGTGAATCAGATACATGTGCCTAATCAGCTAAAATAGTTCTTTTTCTACAAATGACTCAATTTTAAATATATTGTATGTTAGTTGAGACTGCATTAAACAGTGACATCTAGAATATTCTCGGGCTTCTTACTTCCTAAAGAAATGTCAAAGACTTAGTTATTCTAATAAGATCACATAATGATGTGTATGGCTGCTTCCTGATTTAAAAAGTTAATTTTTAACTTTACTAACTCCACAAAATTAACCTCACCCATCCCAGAGTATTTTAAGGAGCATCACTTTTCATGCCTGCTTATTGTCCTCCTCTGCACTGTGTCCAATGGTTTGGCAGGTGAGGAAGAAATGCACTTTGCACCGAGTGTCGGTGAAAATTTAACCTAGGGTGTACCTGAGAAATAGCTTAATTCAAAGAACTCTTATGAGGACCCAAAAAATAGAACCCAGCTTAAAATTAGAAGGCTCTTTACCCCTTAAATATTTAGATATACATGATTCACAATCCAAACAACTGATTCCTTAATTTTTTGTCTTTTTACTCTTGCAACTACATAGTCCATCTGTTTCCACTGCTAGGCTGACTTGAGTGCAAAACCCTCCTCTCTCAGTGATCTCTCAAGAATGAAAATAATTTTGTTATTCTTTTCTGAAGATTTAGGAGTTCATGGGGAAGGGAGTCATATCCAATGTACGTGGCCTTTGAATGCCTTGTGAAATTTACTTCTCGTCTTTCTCTGGGAAGCTGACCCCACCTGCTCTTCACTCTTCCCAACATCTCTTGCTCCTCATGTGGTTCCCACAGGTCACAGCCCCAAGAGAAGGGGGCTTAATCCCTCTCCCCCAAATGCTTATTTTCTGAGGGCGCAGCCTAAACAGCTTTGCCTATTTTTTGAAGTTCTGCGAGGAAATATCGTGAACTCATGGATAAATGTTTTCCATCTCATATAAAGGCAATCAACTTTAAAAGTTTTTATTTGTAATTCTTTCCATTTGCTGAACCAAATGTTTTGGGATAGATTCATTTCATAGTCAAAATCTGCTACCGAGAAATTTCTAATTTGGAAATGTATGTCCTACCCACTATGAACAACTGAACATATGGTTTTGGTCCCTGAAATCAAGATTGAAGAGCTAATATTTTTCATTCTTGGTGTGGAAATCTGTTTATATTATCTATTGACTTATGAGTAAACATGAGGATACAAGCTTTCATCTGACACATCTTTAAACACTCATAATTTTTTTTCTATATACTTTTGCTTAAATTACATTAAAATAATAGTTGATATTAACAGGTAATGGACTATATGTCTGATACAAAATTTTAAAACAAGCTTTAAAAGACAGAATAAAATATATTTGATAGTAATTTAATGGAAAAATCATTTTGAATTCAATTTCATGATAATATCCTGTGATACATCTTTTAACCCATTTCTGAAACGTTGACATAGAGGTGGCAGTTGTCAGGAGACAGAAGTTATGATTCTACTCAAAAATTTATTTTACTACAAACATAAACCCTAGAAAACTTTTATAACATATTTTTTCCCAACTGGTTTTCTTCGTGAATTGTGCATTTTGAAAATACCATGACTATTTTTAAAAGTCCATAGAAGAATGAAAACAAAGATTTATATCTCTCAAATGTAGGTTGTCATGTAGCTCGTCCAAGTTCTCTGGCATATAAGAAAATTACCTTTATCTAAATTACCTTCTTGTTACTGTCAACATTTGGGATGGTATTTTGTCTGTTTTTAAGCATTCCACTAAGGGAGCTCCCACATATAGGATTGCCCCCATTTTTCCAGGTGCTGGGGATATAGCAAAAGCAAAATAAACTCCTTGTCCTCATGGAGTCTACTTTCTAGTGGGGAAATGCAGATTCTAAACACAAAAACAAGTAAAATATGGTGAATCCAATGGTGTTAGGTACATGGAGAAAACTAAAGCAGGCAAGGAGGAGTAAAGGGGTGTCCGGCTGGGCTGGGGGGATGGAGTTTATGCTTTTTTCCAAAAAAATAATCAAGGGAGGTCTCCCTAATAGAGTGATATTGAGCATGAAGAGAAAAGGAAAGAAGCCAAATGAATATCTGGGGAAAAAATATTCCCAACAGAGAGAGTAGCAAGTGCAAAGGCCCTGGAGAAGGACTGTGCTTGTCATTTCCAGGTCAGGGCTGTGAAGGGGTCAGTGTGACTGAGCAGAGTGAGCAGAAGGGAGAGTAATAGGACCTACGATTAGAACAGGAAAGGGCGGGGGATGATCAAGAAGACTTTTTGGCCATGGTAAGAACGTTGGCTTGCTCTGAGTGATATCGGAAACCGACAGAGTTTCTGAACACAGGGGTAATGTGATCTTTTCTTTCTTTCTTTTTTTCATTTAAAATTTAATTTTTTATTATTGTACTTTAGATGAAGGCTTACAGAACAAACTAGCTTCTCATTAAACAATTAGTACACATATTGTTTTGTGACATTGGTTAAGAACCCCACAACATGTCAACACTCTCTCCTTCTCGACCTTGGGTTCCCCATTACCAGCTTTCCTGTCCCCTTCTGCCTTCTAGTCCTTGCCCTGGGGCTGGTGTGCCCCTTTAGTCTCATTTTGTTTTATGGGCCTGTCTAATCTTTGGCTGAAGGGTGAACCTCAGGAGTGACTTCATTACTGAGCTTTAAGGGTGTCTGGGGGCCATACTCTCCGGATTTCTCCAGTCTCTGTCAGGCCAGTAAGTCTGGTGATTTTTGTGAGTTAGAAGTTTGTTCTACATTTTTCTCCATCTCTGTCCGGGATCCTGTCTTGTGATCCCTGTCAGAGCAGTCAGTGATGGCAGCCGGGCACCATCTAGCTATACTGGACTCAGTCTGGTGGAGGCTGTGGTAGTTGTGTTCCATTAGTCCTTTGTACTAATCTTTCCCTTGTGTCTTTGGTTTTCTTCATTCTCCCGTGCTCCAGACGGTGTGCAACCAGTGGAGTATCTTAGATGGCTGCTGTAATGGGATCTTTTCTATCATTTAAAATAATCTCTCTGACTATTATGCAGGGAGCATAAGCTCAGGCAGAGAGAGCAGAAAGGTTATTGCCATAATCCAGAATGCAATGATGTTAGCTAGATCTAGGGAGTAATGATAAAAGTGAAACAGTGGCCAGATTCTGGATACATATTGAAGTGTGACAGATACAATTAGCTGATGGATTAGATACAGCTATGAGAGTAAAGCTAGCACAGTTTTTACCTGGGCAAACAGAGAAAATGAAGTTGCTGGTAACTGATATGGAAAGACTGTAGGAAGAGCAATTTTGAGGACATAAAATCAGGAATTTAATTTATCTCCAGACATACAAAATTTGAGCTGTATCTTAGACTCCATACAGAAATGGATAGACAATACTGGAATCCAGCAGTGAAGTCTGAGACACTGATACAATTTTGATAACCATCAGTATGCAGTAGTTTGTTTAATAGCATAAATTGGGTTGAGTTTGTCTAGACTCTAGGATGAGTATAGATAGAAACGATTTCTGAGCTCAGCTGCCAACCAAAAGGTTAGCAGTTCAAATCCACCAGCCTTTCCTTGTAAACCCTATGGGGAAGTTCTACTCTCTCCTATGGGGTTGCTATGAGTTGGAATAGACTCCACAGCAACGGGTTTGGTTTGGTTTTGGTAACCTCTAGGAAGCAAACATTTAGAGATGGAGAAACCAGGTAAGAAGTAGCCAGTTAAGTAGAAAGAGAATCAAGAGAAAATGCTTCCTCAGAAGTCTCACAAATGAAGTGATTTGAAGAGGAGTAAATGACCAATTGGATCAAAGATGGGTCAGGGAAGATGAGGACTGAGAACTGACCATTCCATTTCATGAACTGGAGGATCAATGAAGACTGTGAAAAGACGTTAGTTGGTGGAGTGATTGGAGGAAAATATGATTAGAAGTTGATGAAGAGAGATTAGAGGATGAGGAATTAGGGACAGTTAATATAGATAGAAGTGTTACTGTAGAAGGGAAAAAAATTGAGACAAGAATGCAAACAGTGTAGGATAAGAAAGTAGAATTTGAATGACTAAAGACAAACATTGTTTTTAAGTGATATTTAAAAATTGTAAAATAAAAGAATATAAGTTCATATAAAATGTCAACCCAGGGTAGAATGCTAGGCAAATAGTTTTTATGCAATGCTGAAAACTTGTATATTTGTACAGGAGGACTGGAGAATTATGTGGTTTCATAAAAAGAAGACTAGATAGAAAGTAGTTGTTGATGCTAATTGCCCTTGAGTTGGCTCCAACTCATGGCAACCCCATGTTCAGTAGAATGAAACATTACCAAATCTTGTGTTATCTTCATGATCATTGGTATGTTCGAGTCCATTGTTGCAACCACTGTGTATTTTGAATGTCTTCCTACCTAGGGTTCTCATCTCTCAGCACTGTATGGGACAAAATTCTCTTGTGATCTATAAAGTTTTCATTTACTAATTTTCAGAAGTAGATCATCTGACCTTTCTTCCTAGTCTGTCATAGTCTGGAAGCTCCACTGAAACTTGTCCATCATGGATGACCTTGCTGGTATTTGTAATACTGGTGGCATAGCTTCCAGAATCATAGTAACATGCAAGCTGAAACAGTATGACAGATGATTGAAGAGATAGAAAGTAGGAGGTGTATATCCATGTTCAAGTTATATGGCACCCTGTAGAAGTCATTTAGCTTGTCTAGGCCACAATTTTGTTCAAATATAAATGAGAATATTGGACTAGATCAGTGCTTACCCTCTCAAATTTGACTATATGTCTTTAAACTTCTTAAATTCTTGAAGCCTACAGAAGAAGAACAAAAGGGGATAAACTAGGATTCAAGTGGCTACTGCTTGTGTTGAGGCAGGTAGAGAACTGAGGAAAGGGATTGAGATGATGGAACATTCAGATAAATGTTCTCTAACATTCTGTGTGTATGTGTGTAGGGAGGAGAGTAGGCTTTTGTTAATTGCAGTTTAAATTTGTGTCTATCGATAAAGTCCAAGGAGGAAGGTCTGATATGATTTCTCTCTCCTCATCGGGGGAAAAAAAAAAAATGGCATCGAGTCTTTTTGATGCCTCTCTTTATTTCTCACCCCATGATTAATCAATCACAAATTTTGTTATCTACACCTTCAAAATATATCCAAAATCTCACCATTTTTCATTACTTCCATCGCTGCAAACCTGGTCCAAGCTACCATCTCTTTTCACCTGAATAATTGCAATAGCTTCTTAACTAATGCTCTTGCTTCTGCCTTTGCTGTCCTATGGGCTCTTCAGTAGATTCCTGACTCACTCAAAGTATATGCCATAATCCCTGAAAGTCCTACCTAGATCTCTCCACTATCACTGTCCATCTGATCTCATTCCCTACCACTCCCTCTGTATTCACTCTGCCACTTTCCTGTTCTAAAACCTCAATCATTATTGTGCCTAAGGCTTTCTCGCTTGCAATTCCATCTTCCTGGAATGCTCTTCACACAGGTGTTCATTGACTTCCTCACTTTCTTTAGGTCTCTGCTAAATTTTACCTTATCACAGAAGCTTTGCTTGACTACCGTATTTCACATAGCACTTCTTCTCTCATTTATTCTTCTTACATTTTTATGGTCATTATCAACATATTACCCGTTATGTAGTCACTTGTTTATTTACAGTCATCTTCTTCCCACTGGAATATAAGCTCCATGAGGGTGGGTGTTTCATCTTTTTTGTTAAATATTGCATCCCTAGTACTGAGAACAGTGCTTGATATGTTGTGAGCAGGTGTTGTTGTTGTTAGGTGCCGTTGAGTCGGCTCTGACTTGTAATGGCCCTATATATAATAGAATAAAACACTGCCCTGTCCTCCTCCATCCTCACAATAATTGGTATGTTTGAGCCATTGTCACAGCCACTGTGTCAGTCCATCTCATTGAGGGTCTTCCTCTTTTTCACTGGCCCTCTATCTAGCATGATGTCCTTCTCTAGGGATTGGTTTGTCCTGGTAACATGTCCGAAGTAAGCCAGATGAAGTCTTCCATCCTTGCTTCTGGGGAGCATTCTGTCTGTGCTTCTTCCAAGACAGATCTGTTCATTCTTCTGGTAGTCCATGGAATATTCAATATTCTTCACCAACACCATAATTCACATGTGTCAGTTCTTCTGGCTTCCTTTTTCATTGTCCAGCTTCTGCATGCATCTGAAGTGATTGAAAATACCATGGCTTGGGTCAGGTGCAGCTTAGTCCTCAAACTGACATCTTTGCTTTTTAAAATTTTAAAGAGATATTTTGCAGCAGACTTGCCTGATGCAGTACATCATTTGATTTCTTGAGTAGGTAGTAAGTATTTATTGAACAAATAAAAGAGGGATTGTTGAATGAGTGAATGAATTTGGTTTGCCCTGTGTAAGAGCTGAGAAATTGAAAAAAAAAATCCTTATCAGTTTGACAGGGCATATTTTAGAAGGTAGGTGACCCAGTCAGTTTATCTTTCCCCAAACAATGAGTCAAGGAAATGTTTGCTTTCCTCGTGGAAGGAGCGTGGTCCTGGCAACAGTGGCCCGAGTTTCAGGCGGTGGATTGTGTTGTAGAACTTACTGCAGTGTCATGATTGCATGTTTGACTGCACACCCATCATGGTTTCCCTTGACTCGGCTCTGTGCTCTTTGAAAGCAATGGCGATTTCACGGTCATCTTTGTATTCCTCTTGAGTAGCATCATGATGGGTGCATAGTAAGAGATCAAAAATTTTTATTAAGGAATGAATAAAAGGTCCCGTAACAAAACATAGATCATGAAGGTGTACTTTGCCAAGTAATACTAACCACTAAATTAACAGGGCAAATGATTATAAGAAATCTTATTATCATCACTGATAGAATCATATAATAGGAACTCCAGGAAACTTGTCTGTATTATGCTAAAACTGTTTGCATATCATTCAGTAAAGTTTTGGAAACTATCCTGTGTGATGCTGTCCCTCCACGTTTCCTTACATTCATTCCATTAGGGATTTTTGGTATAGAAAATCTAGTATGAGTCAAATTCATATTTATAGCATACTTAGTTGTACAATTTTATTCGTAAAATATTTAATTTATTAGTATTTATTTGTTCTTCTGGCAGTGCAAGGATTATTCAATATTCTTAACCAACACCATAATTCAAATATATCAGTTCTTCTTCTGTCTTTCTTTTTCATTGTTCAGCTTCTGCATTCATATGAGGTGATTGAGAACACCATGGCTTGGGTCAGATGTCCCTTAGTCCTCAAAGTGACATCTTTTCTTTTTAAAAATTTAAACAGGTCTTTTGCAGCAGATTGGACCAATGCAACACATCATGTGATTTCTTGAGTAGGTAATAAGAATTTATTGAACAAATAAAAGAGTGAATGTTGAAGGACTGAATTTAATATAATTTAATTTATTGAAGTCTCTACAGTATGACTACTTGTTCAGAAATACTTGCACAGCATTTATAATAAAAATAAATCAACTACTGAATAAAGCATTTATTCAAATATTTATTTATTAGAAAACTAGGTTCAATTTTATCTTAAAATAGGGGTTATGTATCCAGCATCATTTGGGAGTTTGGGTGACATTTTTCTGAGTGCTCTTAGTGACCTGGGGATCATGCAGAGCAGGCCTTCCATGGAGAGACTATTTCAGGTCTCAAATCCACTTCATTCCACACAGAACGGGGGCAGAGTCAGGGAATGAAAATCTGCTCTACTTCTGTGTGGGCAAGGGTATGCCTTTCCCCTAGGCAGAAGTCTGCAGAAGGTTCTTCTCAGAAAAGGATAATGATGACTTCAGAGAAATCATTTTCTGAAAGGCCAGGAAATAGCTACTCATTTTCCCCTACTACCTTGCCGTAGTTACTCTGTATTTGAAAAAGGAGATGAAAGTTGATGTTGTGTTTATGTGACGGCCATGGAGAAGTGCTTCTGGCAAGGTGGCTCTCCCTGCTTCACTGCCTGTCTAAGCCATTTTCTCCAATGCTTGTTCAGAATTCCTGGAAGCATCCATGGTAACCTGGCCCTCTTTTATTCTTTCTCTTCATGGGAGCGCTTTTGATTGCTTGTTAGCCCTATAGACAGGAAGAGCAGGGATTATGTGTATTTGATCAATGCTTCCAACTTGGGTTACTGGAAGAGAAGCTTACCAGGAGGCCCACTGTACCTCTCACAAGGAAGACAAGAATCAGAGACCTCCTTTTAAAGGCCTATCATACTTAGTTTCTTATACTTCAAGAACTTAATCTTTAAATGAGATTTTTTCAGCTTTGGAGACATCTTGAAAGCAAAGACTGGGCCTTCATGAAGAACATGAGCTAAGGAGTGAGGTAGTGAACATAGAAAAAGCTGTGACCTTCTTTAATGAAGGAATCTAGACTGTAAGCTCTGTGATGAGCGGTTGTTTTTTCTTGTTTGCTTGTTTTCTTTTGTTGTTTTAATTGCTGTAATTGCAGCACACAGTCGTGACTTAATCATTTTTATTTTTATTTATTTTTTGAATGAATGAATAAAATTGAGCCCAAATCCTCTTTGACTGTTGGACAACCCTCCTCCTCTGGCGATTCTCTTTTCATTTTGCATGTGGGGGACCTGGTGAGGTTTTGAGTGGTGGGTGTACTGACAGAAGGTGATGTGCACAGCTGTCTGTAGAGAGGATGCACCATTCAGAGCCAGAGTACCCAGCCGGTTTAGGGCCTTAATCTTACTTCCGGTGATGAACACAACTTTGCATCGATCATTCAGAGTTATCTGCAATTATTTTAAATCACATTACATAGCTTGTAATTTGTCTTTCTCTCATCCCTGGAGGCCAGAGACATCACTCCCCAAAATCATTACGCACAAGCGCTACAGTTTAGAAGCTGGCCTCTCCCACGAAGTAACGTGTCGTATTTGACCATTATTTGCACTCACAGCAGATCTATTGCTTTTGGAAGAAAATTGTTCCTAGGTTTCAAATATCCCATGCATCATTCTGCTCTGGTATGAAATCATTCGAGAGAGTGTGACAAGTCCAGCACCAAGAGATGTTAATGTAGAAATGATTTCTAAATCGTCACTTAAAACAGTAACAGATGCTGGAAAAGGAATACTGTCAGTCTTGCTTTTGATGCTGTGTTCCAATTGGTCTCTTCTTTTAAATATGAAGGAGTGTTTATCTAATGTCTGGGAGTTTAGGACTTTCATAAATAAAATCATTAGTGCATAAGGAACAGCACAAAGGATTACAAATGTGAAAAGTGCATATTTTCTGGATTGCGTAAGTAATCACTAATATATAATATATAAGTAATCACTCCATGATAATATCGAGTTACATACAGCTAACTTCCAAAGGTAATAAGCTTATGGTATATGATGATAATATAGTCCAGTCAAAGGAGAACATATGAATCATGATAGATCAGTTATCTACGGTGATGCTTCCATACGTGCTCACCGGGCAGGCTATCCTATAGGCAAGGTAAGCACGGTGCTTACCTCGCTTACCACATCATCTGTAGTGAACACTTCCACGTTTTTTCACCACATCAGAGATTCTGCTTCTAGGTATGGCTGGCATCTGTGTCTCCCCCAATCCCACAGCACCTTCCTACAGAATCGAAGCCTCTTTTTAAATTTATAATACCTGACTGGGCGGATGACCCAGTAAGCAAGGTAAGTACAGGCTTACTTGTGTTTCCTTACTAATTTGTAATGAACAATTTCACATGGGTTTCACTACATCTTTATTTTAAAGTACTAGATATATGCCACATCATCTGATGTGGTGAAACCAGGGGCAGATTATCCAGTAAGTAACTGTCCAATTACTTATTGGATAGTCTAACCCTAGTGTACACATACAAATCAATCAGATAAATTACAATAAAAAAAATACTGCTTTTGAATCTATTTAATTTCTATTTTTCCAAAATCTTGAATTCTGTGACCTGAAGATCTATTGATTTCCAACTTCTCACGATTCCAAATGTGCGAAGCAAAGCAGGCCTGTAAAATTAATGCTGGACTGATTCAGCTGGCTGCACCTTAAGCGAGCACCTGCTTAATTTACAATCTGTTCAGACACCCTAATGGTGGAAACAAATGGTGATCATCTTTTTAGCACTGAGCTGGAAATTTAATGGTATAAATATGTAGAAATCCCGTCTAACGCAGGTTTGGCAAAGTGTGCAGGTCTGATTGAACATGAGCTAGAAAAAGACAGCATACTGAGAATAGGAAGTAAGTCTCTCGTTTTTGACATTTTAAAATGATATATTTAAACACTAAAATCTTAAACACTAAAATTGATGTCTTTATTTTTCTCATGGTTTCAAAACTATTAATAAAAAGGTGAAAGAAAATAACTTTGTGTCTAGAGTTATGCTTTTTGTGCTTATGTGTGTATGCTTGTTTTATATATCTATGTATTTTTCAACTTTACAAGGGTCAACAATAACAATCTCAGTATAAATAGAAAAGGGATATAAAGCCAATAGTTACAAGTACTTTGCAAAAACAAAACAAAACAGCACATGTTTATGATAATGCTGTTGTTGTTAGGTGTTGTCGAGTCGGTTCCGACTCATAGCGACCCCGTGTACAACAGAACGAGACACGGCCAGGTCCTGCACCATCCTCACAGTTATTGTTATGCTTGAGCCCATTGCTGCAGCCACTGTGTCAGTCCACCTCGCTGAGCATCTTTCTCTTTTTCAGTGACCCTCTACCAAGCATGATGTCCTTCTCCAGGGACTGGTCCCTCCTAATAACATGTCCAAAGTATGTGAGACGAAGTCTCACCGTCCTCGCCTCTAAGGAGTGTTCTGGCTGTAGTTTTTCCAAGACAGATCTGCTTGGTCTTCTGGCAGTCCACGTTATATTCAATATTCTTCACTGACACCATAATTCAAAGGCATCCACTATTCGTCAGTTTTCCTTATTCATTGTCCAGTTTTTGCATGAGTATGAGGCAATGGAGCATACCATGGCTTGGGTCGGGTGCACCTTAGTCCTCAAAGTGACATCTTTGTTTTTGAACACATTTGATTATAGTAAACCATTAACAAAGAGAAATGGGATTTTGTTACTTTTGTAAACTTGATACGGATATAATATGGGGTGTCATTCAGCACTGTAACTTTTCATACTGATAAGAAACCATTATCTATTTGCCTGCAGCATCGGAAATGCAGAGAGATGGATCAGGGGGTTAGAAATGATATATCTGAGTGTGGCAAGGCTAGTCTACAACCAACACCAACACACACTTAGACTCGGAGACATGACCGTCTCAAACAATTGTAGATTGTCATTGAAAAACTCAAAATTAAGCCATGTTATTTTTACATATCCTTTAGGTAAGCCATAAACTTTAACTCGAGAAAACAGAAGATTAAACATTTGCTGAGATACTGCCATTCCAAATGAAACACCTCTTCC
Source organism: Trichechus manatus latirostris (assembly GCF_000243295.1). Lineage (NCBI taxonomy): Eukaryota > Metazoa > Chordata > Mammalia > Sirenia > Trichechidae > Trichechus > Trichechus manatus. Next base: position 3,976,064 of record NW_004444035.1, on the reverse strand, counting down.
ATTTTAATGCATCATAAAAATGTTTTCCTTCAGTGTTCCAGTTAAAGAATATCTCATGTGACTTAAGGTGAAAAATATAGCGGAAAAATTTGAATAGTAGTAGAATTGTTATTAAAGGGCAGCGGTAGAATTCTCGCCTTCCATGTAGAAGACGTGAGTTCGATTCCCAGCCTAACACACCTCATGCACAGCCACCACCCATCTGTCCGTGGAGGCCTGTGTGTAGTTATGATGCTTAAAACAGGTTTCGGAGGAGCCTTCCGACTAAGGCAGATTAGGAAGAAAGGCCTGGTGATCTCCTCCCAAAAAATCAACCAGTGAAACCCTATGTATCAAAATGGTCTGATCCACAAGCAATCATGGGGATGATGCAGAAGTGAGCAGTATTTTGTTCTGTTGTGTATGGGGTCACCATGATTGCGTGTGTGTTTGTCGGGGGTGACTTCATGGCAGCGTACAAAAATAACAGAGTTGTTGTTAACCTACATTACAATATGTGATACTCTAAGAGATCTGTACAAGTGCTTGTTTTCAGGTAGAACTGAGTATTTTAACAGTAGCTGGGCTTCTAGGTAAAGGTATAGGGTTCCTAAATGAAAACAAATGTTCTTGTTGTTACATAACATCACATAGATGATTTTTTTTTTAAATAGAATTGTCCTGAAAATCAGAAAGGCCTTTACTGTCTTATCACACGTGTGATGATACTCCCCTGAGACAATCTAAGGTGCATTAGATCATTGTCTTTAAAGTAGCCCCTTTGTTTAAAGCAATTTTATACTCTGACTGTACAATATTTAGGTGATAACGTGATACAGAGCCAGGATTGAGTAAAACGGTTGGCCCCAAATAGCATAAATACAATTAAAATTTCAAGTAGCGTCTTGTGAATTTTATACTGATGCCATATTATTCCAGGAAAATATTGGTTCTGAGAGTATGTATTTTGCTTAATTTAATTTTCTTTTAGATTCTATGTTTTGCCTCTTAATGGAGAATTATTTTTTTGGTGAAGAAACTGTTTTTCTCATAAAAACTGTTTTACATTGAGAAAAGCTTCTCCTATAAACAAGACTTTAGAATGAGAGAAGAAAATAGTGAAAGTTCTGTTTGTCATGCTTTTTAACTTCGTAAAAGCAGGGCCTATGCCCTCTGCAGAGTTTCTGTGGTGGCTTGTGCAGTACAATGCACATTTGCTGCTGGCGTTAGGTTTTATGCAGTCAGCTCTGACGCCTAGAGACCTTATGTCCAACAGAATGAAACGTTGCCCTGTCCTGCTGCGTCCTTGCCATTGCTGCAATGCTGGAGCCTATTGTTGTAGCCACTGTGTCAGTCCATGCCGTTGAGGGCCTCCCTTTTTTTAAAAAGAAATTTTTATTTTATTGTTGTACTTTAAATGAAAGTTTACAGTTCAAGTTAGACTCTCATACAAAAATGTATACATACATTGTTATGTGACCCTAATTGCTCTCCCTGTACTGTGACAGCACACTCCTCCTTTCCACACCTGATTTCCCGTGTCCATTCAACCAGCTCCTGACACTCTCTGCCTTCTCATCTCGCCTCTGGACAGAAGCTGCCCCTTTAGTCTCATGTATCTACTTGAGCTGAGAAACACACTCTTCACCAGTATCATTTTATGTCCCGTAATCCAGTCCAATCTTTGTCTGAAGAGTTGGCCTTGGGAATGGTTTTAGTGCTGGGTTGACAGAGAGTCTGGGGGCCATGCTCTCTGGGTTTCCTCCAGTCTCAGTCAGACCATTTAGTCTGGTTTTTTCACTAGAAGTTGAGTTCTGCACCCCACCTTTCTCCTGCTCCAACAGGGACTCTCTGCTGTGTTCCTCTCCCTCTTTTTGATGACCCTCTATTTTATCAAGCATGATGTCCTTTTTTAGTGATGGATCCCTCTTGATAATGTGTCCAAAGTAAGTGAGACAAAGTCTCACCATCCTTGCTTGTAAGGAGCATTCTGGTTGAACTTCCCTCACGACGGAGTTATTCATTCTTCCAACAGTTTATAGTATATCCAATATTCTTTGCCAACACCACGATTCTAATGAGTTAATTCTTCCTACAGTCTTCCTTTCTTATTGTTCATCTTTCCCATGCATATGAGGCAATTGGAAAGACCATGGCTTGGGTCAGGCGCCCCCTAATCCTCAAAGTGACATCTTTGCTTTTTAACACTCTAAAGAGGTCTTTTGCAGCGTATTTGCCCGAAGCAGTATGTCTTTTGATTTCTTCACTGCTGATTCCATGGGTGTTGATTGTGGATCCAAGCAGACTGAAATCCTTGACAACTTTAATTTCTTCACCATTTCTCATGTTATTGTTTATGGGCCCAGTTGTGAGGATTTTTGTTTTCTTCACATTCAGGTGAAATCCATACTAAAGACTGTATGTAGTCTTTTAATCAGTAAGTGCTTCAAGTCGTCTTCAATTTTTGCAAGCAAGGTTGTGTCATCTGCATATCACAGGTTGTTAATAAGTCTTCTTCTAACCCCGATGCTGCGTTCTTCTTCCTATAGTCCACCTTCTCAGATTATTTCTCAGTATGCAGATTGAGGTAAGATGAAAGGATACAACCCTGCCGTGTACCTTCTTCAATTTTCAACCATGCGGTATCCCCTTGTTCTCTTTGAACAACTGCCTCTTGAGTTATGTACATGTTCTGCATGAGCACAATTAAGTGTTCTAGAATTCCCATTCTTTGTAATGCTATTGATAATTTGGCATGATCCACACAGTCTAATGCCTTTGTGTATTTGATAGAACATAGGTAAATATCATTCTGTTATTCTCTGCTATCAACTAAGATTTGTCCGACATCAGCAATGATGTCCCTTATTCCACATCCTCTTATGAATCCAGCTTGAACTTCTGGCAGTTCCCTGTGGGTGTATGGCTGCAGCCCTTTTTGAATTATCTTCAGCAAAATTTTGCTAGCATGTGATAGTAATGATATTGTTCCATAATTTTCATTCCATTTGATTGCCTTTCTTTGGAATGAGCATGGATATGAATCTCTTCCAGTTCATTGACTAAGTAGCTGTCTTACAAATTTTTTGACATAGATGAATGAGTGTTTCCAACATTGTATTCATTTGTTGAAGTATCTCAGTTGGTATTGGTGGGTTCCTGGAGCCTTGTTTTTCTCCAGTGCTTTCAGGGCGGCTTTAATTTCTTCTTTCAGTGTCAGTGGTTCTTGATCATATGCTACCTCTTGAAATGGTACAGTGACTGTATTTTTTCCATTTTCTTTTATACTTTCTGCATCATTAAATTTTTTTTGCCTATCGAATCCTTCAATATTACAACTCGAGGCTTGAATTTTCTCTTCAGTTCTTTCAGCTTGCAAAATGCCCATAATGTTCTTCCCTTTTGGTTTCTAATGCCAGGTCTCTGCACATTTTATATAATACTTTACTTTGTGTTCTCAAGCCACACTTTGAATCTACTGTTCAACTCTTACTTCATCGTTTCTTCTGTTTGCTTTGGCTATTCTGCACTCGAGAGCAAGTTTCAAAGAGACTCTTCTGACATCTATTTTGATCTTTTCTTTATTTTCTGTCTTTTTAATGACTTTTTCATGTACGATGCCCTTGATGTCATCCCACAACTTGTCTGGTTTTTGGTTGTTTGTGTTCAGTGCATCAAATCTATTCTTGAGATTGTCTCTAAATTCAGATTGGATGTATTCAACGTCATACTTTGGCACTCAGGGACTTGCTTTGATTTTCTTTAGTTTCAGCTTGAACTTGCATAGGCGCAATTGATGGTCTATTCCACAGTCAGCCCCTGCCTTTGTCTTGACTGATAATATGGAGTTTTTCCATTGTCTTTTTCCACAGATGTAGTCGATTTGATTTCTGTGTAATCCATCTGGCAAGGCTCATGTGTATAGTCTTTGTTTGTGTTGTTAAAAAAAAATTTCTGATGAATAAGTTGTTAGTCTTGCAGAATTCTATCATTCGATCTCCGGCATTGTTCCTATCACCGGGGACGTATTTTCCAACTACTGATCTTTCTTCTTTGTTCCCAAAGTACTGGTAGTTATCAATGTATCTCAATTGCCTGTTGATCAATTTCTGACTGCAGCACATAGGAAGGTCTTAATAATGGTAGAAACGTTTTATAGATAATATCTCACAGGAACATTTTTTTCATCTTCTACATATAACACAGAGTTAGAAACCTCACCCACAGTTACTCCTTAATATGCACAGCCTGTTTTTCCAAGATATTAAGTTAACGAGGGGATCTCTTTATAGCTTAGAGAAGACTGTGATAGTATTGAATTTTAAATTCCTTAAGAATAAAGACCATACTTTCATTATATTCATTTTTACACAAGGATTTGACATAGTGTTCTAATCAAATTGCTGATAAAGATTTTTTTCTTAAGCTATAAAACAAAGAACATTAGAGGCACTTTGACCAACTTAAATTGTGGCATAAAATCCTTTCTTAGGATCTTTATTATTTAAGGCAATTCTCCTTGCTGTAATCAATAAAGCCCCAAGTGCCAGTGACTTACCGATAGCTGTCTCATTGCACATGGAAGAGTCCAATGTAGGTGTTCATCTCAGCAGGTGAATGTCCTGCACACAGTGACTCGGGAACCTACGTTCTTGCCTTCTTGTAGCTTTGCTGTTCTCTACGGTCTCCTTGACCTATGCATTCACCTAGAAGAAGGTTAGCAAGTGAGTGTGGGGAAAGCACTACCGTTTCTTAAATGCCTAATACAGAAGGGAACGCCATCATTATTATTTACCCTGTGGCTGTAGGGTAGAATTGACTCAACGGCAATGAGTTTGGTGTTTGGTTTTTATTGGCTAGAACTAGTTACATGGCAATGCTAGATGCAAGGGGGCAAATGGAGACTCAAACGGGATATTTTAGGCAGAAGGAAGGAAAATCAAAATGAGGCACAGAAGTGCCTGGTATATACCCACAATGGAGAGTTGTCTGCTGTGTCTCCTGAATTTTGTGATAGAAGGTGAGTGATATGGAATGTAGCTGAAAGATAAAGTGTGAAGGACCTTGAAGAGAGGGCGGAGGGGTAATATTGGACCTGTGTTTTAGAAAGACAAGGTTTTTCTATAGCCCTGCAGAGGGCTGGAATGATGAGAGCATGGGTAAGGTTTAGGGAAATATATGAGTTCAGAAGTGAATCTAATGTACAGGGCAGAGTTATTACTCATATATTTTAAGTTGTCGAAGGAGATGGAAGGCACTTCAGGTTCACCTTGTGTCTGAGAGCTAAGGAAAGGGCAACGTAAAAATGCCTAGCACGAAGAAAAGAGACGTAGAAAACGACACAAGCTGTGCCGAGGTAAACCTGGGCGTTTATTAGCATCAGGAGATTCTTAGATGGCCATGGAATTCCAGAGTCACTAGCAAAATTGAGTGAGGAATCCTAGAGTTAAAATTGTTGGGTCAAAAGGTAATGTATTTTCTAAGACAAGAAACACGAGCCAAACTGATTTCTAGAATAGCTGAAAAATTTACTATCCACCACCAACACAAGGGAGTTCTTATTTACCCACATTTTTACATGTAATCTGTTATAATTTATTTAACTATCAAGTTATTAGGTTTAAAAATAACATTATTTTGAATTTATGTATCTTTTTTTGACTGATAAGTTTGAACATCTTGTGTTTTTTGAACAGTTTGTGGAATTTTTTATAGGTTTTTTAAAATTATGGTAAAATATAACAAAACATTTGCCATTTCAACTACTTTTACGTGTACAATTCAATGACATCAACTATGTTCGCCATGTTGTGCAAATGACATGCCTGTTTCTGAATTTTTTTATCACCCTTGACAGAAACTCAGTGCCCCTTAAGCAAGAATTCCCCTCCCCCACATTCCCCCTGGTAACCACCAGTAAGCTCTGGTCTGTATCCATTTGCCTATTCTAGATATTTCAAGTACGTGGAATCACACAATATTTGTCGTTTTATGTGGGACTTATTTCGCTCAGTGTCAAGTTTTCAAGGTTCATTCTTGTGGTAGCACGTATCAGAACTTTGTTTCTAGTATGGCTGAATATAACTTTGTTTCTCATATGTCTGAATACTATTCTATTGTATGTATAGTCTACATGTTGTGTATCTATTCATCTGCTGATGGATGGATGCTTGGGTTTTTACCTTCTGGCTTCTGTGAATAGTGCTGCAGTGAATGTGGGTGTACAAATACCTGTTTGCAGCCCTGCTTTTGTCTTTTGGGTATATACCTAGAGGTGGAGTTGCTGGGTCCTATAGTAAATTTATGTTTAACTTTTTGAGGAACCGCCCAACTGTGTTTCATAGCGGTTTCACCAGTTTACAATTCCACCAACAATGGATGAGAGTTCCATGTGTCCACATCCTGGCTAACATTTCCATTTTTTCTGATCATAGTCATCCTAGTGGAGGTGATGTGATATCGTAACATGAGTTTTGATTTGCCTTTCCCTAATGACTAATAAACTCTATGGGGCAGTTCTACTCTGTCCTATAGGGTCACTATAAGTCAGAATCGACTTGATGGCAATGGGTTTGGTTTTTAGTTTTAATGATTAATGATGCCTGGCATCTTTTCATGTGCTTATCGGTATTTTTAATGAAGTTTATGTAATGCTTACTTATTCCAGACTTTATTCTAAGCATTTTACAAATATTACCTTTTTTAATATTAATGAAAATCTAGTAGAGTTGGTACTATTATTATGCTCATTTTATGGAAAAAAGAAACTGAGGTAACCGAAAGATTTAGTAACTTGCCCAAGATCACTAGACTGTTCATGATTTTGTGATTAAGGTATTTTACAGTTTTTTCTAATGATCTTTTTTTACAATGCTTGACTTGACATGTCTAGGTGAGTAGATCTTGGAGCAGCAAAAATGTTAGAAGAAGTAAGGCCTTATATGGAACCCTGGTGGTGCAGTGGTTAAGAGCTTGGCAGTTTCAATCCACCAGCCGCTCCTTGGAAACCCTTGGGCAGTTCACCTCTGTCCTGTAGGGTCACTGTGAGGCAGAATCGAGTCACCTGCAATGGGATTGGTTTTTTTGGTTTGGTTTAGTGGTGCCACAGAAGAAAGATCTGACAATCTGCTTCCATAAAGGTTGCAGCCAAGAAAACCCCGTGGAGCTCAGTTCTACTTTGTAACACATGGGGTCGCCATGAGTCAGAATTGACAGCAATAGGTTTTGTTTTTGGTGTGTGCGTTGGGGTAGGGGGGCAAAGTCGTGAACAAGAATCAGCATAAGGCTGGTTCCTATGAGGCGGAGGTCAAAGATCCATCTGCTTTCCCACTTCTCCATCATTTTACTGTTTCTCTGTTGGGTTCCATAGTTCACTGCAATGGTCACAAAGAAGTCACAAAAACTCACAGGCTATACTCATAGGTGGTTTATTAGGGTAACAATGCTGGAGTAACAGGATACGATTTGGGATGCAACTCAAGGTCAGCGTCAGGTAACTCCGGCTACAAGACGCGGAAAGCGTATAGGAGTGAGGTCTGGGAAGTCCCCGAAGCAGAGAGTGCATCTCTCCCTTTAGCAACTGGAGCAGCTTCAGACAAGCTCCCCGCTGGAACAGGGCTCTCTCAGGGCACTCTTGGGCAGCTCTCTTCCGGATCAGGAAAGCTCTTCCCTTAGCTTCCTAAGTTCTTATAGGCTAGCCCACATGCTCTTGTCAATTACAAGGTGGGATCCCTAGCCAATCCTGGTAAAGGTCAGCTACTAGGCGGGTCTCTCCAGCCAATCATTGTAAAGGTGGATTGTAAACCAACCAATCCTTGCAAGAGACATATGTAGATAGTAAACTGACCAATCCCTGCAAGCAGCTTATGCAGATAGTAAACTAGCCGATCCCTGCAAGGTGCTTATGAGGAAATTAAACCAACCAATCACTTGCAAGTCACTTACGCAGATGGCAAACTGATCAGTCAGTTGGCACACTGTGGCCTAACTGTGTTGGGAGAATTACAAAGCCAGGGCCAGAAAGACCGCAAAAGAAAACTCGTTGCACCATCAAAAAACAAACCTAATCCATTGCTGGAGTCAATTCTGACTCATAGCGACCCCGTAGGACAGAGTAGACCTGCCTGCCCCATAGGGTTTCCAGAGCTGTAATCTTTATGGAAGCAGACTGCCACATCTTTCTCTGGGAGCTGCTGGTGAGTTCAAACCACCGAATTTTTGGTTCGCGGCTGAGCGCTTAACCACTGTGCGACCAGGGCTCCTTCATTGCACCACACTGTGTGTGTTATCTTTGGAAATAACATTCTTGCCTTATCCACACGCTTTTTCTCCTCCCATTTCTCCTTCTGTCCGTTATAAGCAATTATCCGATGAAGCAAACACCATGCCTGTATCAAACTTTTCTCTCAGGAGATCTTTTGCTTCTGGACTGAAATACAAGAGTTTAGGAATCCCTAGGTGGTGCCAACAGTTAAGTACTCAACTACTAACCTAACGATTGGTGGTTAGAACTCACCCAGAGGTGTCTTGGAAGAAAGGCCTGGTGATCTGCTTCTGAAAGGTCGCGGCCTTGAAAACTCTATGGCGTGCAGTTCTACTCTGACACACAAGGGGTCACCATGAGTTGGCGTCGACTTGATGGCAGTTGGTTGGTTTTGGTAGTTACATTACAATCTAAGTAGGTGAGGAAGTTAGGTTTCTCTATAAGCTAAAGTATCAGTGGAACATACCTCATTATAATTTAGGGTGGCTTTATGGGAAATAAATGCAATTTTTATTGCTACTGTGAAACATTAATTACTATTAGTATGATTTCTCCATTAAAAAGTTAATGATGGACACAATGCAGCATTTTTATGTAGTCCTGGTTCTCTTTGGAAAAAGAAAGATATAAGATACGGAGAATGAAGCTGCAAAACTAAGAAATAAAATAATTTGATACTCAAGTACTGTTGCTTTAAATATGATCTAGACTGTAACGATCCTTTACTAGCAAGACTATTTTTAACAATAAGTTATTATCTAGAATAACAAAAAAAGGTTGTTATCCACCTTCATTTTGTTGTTTGGATGAAAGTATAATCACTATTAGTGATAAGTAATGTGGATTTATTTTCATCTGTTATGTGAGAAATATAAAATAGTGTTATGAAAAAGTAAAAACTTGCTCCCTGGCACTTAAGCAGTCTTGAAAATGCCAGCTGTAGATAGTAATTTGCAGTAAAGTAGCACAACGATCCCTGTGGGGAAAAATGAATATTGAAATTTTTTTTCATTTTATGTTGGATTTTCATGGATGATAAAAGTGCCTTCAAGGAATGGACAGAAAAGCTACATAAACAGAATTATAAAAGTGAAGGAAAATACCAAATTAATCGGAAAATCTAGATAAAATCCCATTGTTCCATGAAAAAGAAAAATCATTCTGTTGTTCTATTCCTTGGTTAATTGCCAAGGGTGTTGTATGCAACCTCAAATTTTAGGAGATTGACAATTAATTTAGAAAAGAATATTAAAGTTGTTTTATTTTTAAAAATGAAGCATGCATTTGTATGCACAAATAGGAACAACAGGACTCTCACGGAGACTATCCAACCACATCGTGTGCAGCGTTGGAGTAGAAACAACACCAGTGCCAATGACATTTCAGGTTTTCTTTACACATGTTCCCTTTAGACAGTACAAAGAAAGATTCAGCTTTTTTCCTGGCTGGGAAATGAACTCACACTCTAACGCTTATTACTGGTATTTTAAAATTGTTCTGCAAATCGAGGATACTAGAGTGCTATTTCTAAATCATAGAACATTACAAAACTAAAATTGAGAACAAGTTATTATTCCTTGTTCTTTAATGCTTGTTAAGTTGCTACAGTTAGAAAACTTTAGAACTGAATATCGTTCCTCACATATCAGATTGGCAAAAAATTGAAAACAGACCCTATTGGCAGGTGAGGAGAAACAGGTACTAATATATATTGCTGGTGAGCATGCAAACCCATAAACCCTTTGTGGAGGGGAGTAATTTGTGAATATCTAAGAAACTTGTCATTCATTTGTTCCTTGACTCAATCCCACTTCCTTAACTATAGCTGGAAGATTTACCTCCACAAACATGAAAAACAAATGCACAAATTTATTCACTGTTGTATTATTTGTGAAAACAAAAGATTGGGAAATAAAATTAATATCCACCGATACAGGGTACATCCACAAATGGAATATTATCACCTTCACACGCACACACACACACGCAAAGATTGAAGATGCTTTCGACGTACCAGTATGATCTTCAGGATATATTTTTAAGTGATGGAAACAAGGGGTATAGGATATTGTATATTTTGTGTTAAGAAAGGAGAGATAAGAATACATATACACACTTTGCTGATCTTTCAGAAAGAAACACTGGAAAGATAAACCTGGAACTAATAAAAATAATGGGGAGGAACAGGGCATATGAGTATGGAATAGAAACAATACTTTTCTATTACTTTTTGACAATAGTTACGACCTTTGAATCATGCAACTATTTTACACCTGCAAAAATAAAATTAAAGGAAATAATAACCAATAAAATTGAAAACATTAACAACCAAGACAGCAGAACAATTTGAGAGACTGCATTAGCGTGGCCAGGTTGAACAACACAGGTAAGAAACCAGGCAGAGAATCCACAGAGGGGTTTGTGGGTTTTAATCATCATCAGTAGTTTAGAACTTACCCCATCAGCATGATACTGTAAATTTCAATAGATATTCTATCTGCACATAAAATTGCACTCAATACTAGTCTCTGTAGCTGAGCTGGACGGTTGCAGAGTGGCTTTTTCGAGTATGTCCTTAGTAAGAAAGTTTGGTCTGTTCAGTTTGTATTATGAGATGGCTGTGAAACCGTACTCTGTCCACTGATGTATGCATAGGCTGTGATAAGCCCAGGTGACTAAATTCGTGCTCTGATTAGCTCTGTTCATACTGCATAAAACTTGCCAGTGAGGTCATGGAAGAGAACCTAACAGAAACCCATCAGAGCACAAACCAGGTGTGCAAATAAACACCATCCTCTGATTTCAGCAGCCAGTGCAGGGGTTAGGGATAATTCTCTCCGTCTTTCGTAGACAGCTCAGCAACCATCGGTCACATCTCGTGCAGGGTCAATCCTGGCTCTGCGTTGACCAGATCACCCAGAAGATTCCCCATCAGTCAATGGATATGTTTGTCATGCCTCTTCCATCTCTGAGACCCACACTTCTCTAACAGAGCAAATACAAAAATCTCTGACCTGGCATCTCAGGTTCTTGATGTTCCCTTTCCACTTACATCTCCAACTCACTGACACGAATCCTGTCCTGAGGCCGGCGTACTCTCTGTCCCCTACAGGTCATGCTTGCTTTTTTTCCTGTGTTTTCCTCCTTTTCTACAACCGAGTATCTATCTTCTCTCATTCTCTCTTTATAAAACCACTTCTTATTGCTTTCATGATGAGTGCTCCTAATAACCCCACAGACCCCTCTGTGGATTCTCTAGCTGGTGTCTGGCCTTTGGTGTTCAACCTGGCCCCGCTAATGCAGTCTCTCAAATTGTTCTACTGATTTGGTTGTTAATGTTTTCAGTTTTGTTGGTTATTATTTCCTTTAATTTTATATTTGTAGATGTAAAATATTTGCATGATTCAAAGGTCACTTTATTTGTTCCTTCTCTCTCTGAAAAAACTTACTGACAAGTGAAAAATGAACGTGAATTAATCAATCAGCTCAGTCTCTGGAGGGAAGGTTTTGGTTGGCTTGAGTTATGAGGTCATTTTATTGGCTGGAAAGAAGGGCATGTTCAAGACAAGTAAATGGGACAGAAAATGAAAAACTCTCCTATGCCAAGACAAAATGCAAATTACCCATATTTTTGGTAAGGGCCAGACTGAGAAAAAAATATATGATATTTTATGAATAAAAAATACCAGAGAATTGTGTTTCAAAGGCTTATTTGGCCATGACATTAATAATGATGTGACTGCATGTTGCTGACTTTGAAATACTCTGATATAATCCAACTGGTGACAGTAATCAATACACATGTTATCTGGAACAAAACAAATCAATCTTTGCTTTGCCAGATCTCTGCCTTGTACTTATAAATATCTGAGTATTTCCCTGCAAGTCTTGTTAGTATTATAATACAAAGCAAATTGCCTATGTATTTATTTTCTACAAATGAATAAATAATAACATCAATCAATGGTTTTATGTACTTTAAATTTTTAGTTAATTTGTAATTATGTGATATCATACATAAGATATTATTTAGTCTTGATATAAAAACTTTTTTATTTTCTGTAGATAAACTTTTATCTATATTCAGAAGGACAAAGAGAATGCCTGTGGGTAGATAAGTAAAAGGAACATGGTCAAGTTCCTTCTGGTTGCAACGGCCACACTTTTTAATGAAGTCTTGTTAGTATTACAGTTCAGAGCAAGATTTCCTTGCACTGTAGCTGTTCTTAGTGCTTGACTCTAAACCCTAGTCATTTCTGCAGCAAACCAATGCATGGTCATGTAAGGCTGAATCCAGCTGGGTGACAGTAATGAAGACATATGTTATCTGGAAAAAAAAACAAATATTTGCTTTCCCAGATCTCTGCCTTGTACTTACAAATAGACGGCGTGAGAGGTCACCTCACTGGAATTAATAAAGACTGATATGACAGCTCCTGGAAAAAAATTCAGGAAACTGAGAATTGTTAATAATGTAAAGAAGTCTAGTAGAATTTTGAATAACAAATTGTGTGATGGAAGGCTAAGTAATAATTAGGTGCCACAGTTTCGTGATCATATTATACATTCTGCCTTCCTTAATACACATTGAAGAATACCACTTAGCTTATTGTAAGATCAACATACATACATTAAAAATATTAAAATACAGATAACACTGCCATTTTATTCTATAGAAATGAATAAAATAGGTTTAACTTAAAAAATACTGTAAATTTCTACATCATATGCTGTGTTCTCTTTTCCTTTATCCTATCTTGGTATGAATAAGTCACAACTTCCTTGAACATCATTTTTCTCTTTTGTAAATTGAGGGTGTTGGGTTAGATAGTCTTTGTTATCACTTTAATTCTAACCTAAAATGTAATTTATTTATTTATTTTTTTTTAAACACAGATATCATTCCTCCTTGGGATTTTGGTGAATTGAGGAAAAAGTAGTAGAAAATAACCTATATATTTATTTTCTACAAATGAATATAGTCTTGATATGAAAAAGTCTTGATATAAAGACTTTCTAATTATTTTTTACTGGCCAAATTTTATAGATAAGGGTTTATGAAATGATAATATTTGCCTTGAAACACCAACTGAAAGTTTTTGACTATTATTAATGAACTACTATGTCTATTCTTATATAAGTATTTGTGGACAGATTTTTCTTTTTTTTTTTTCTTCCTGGGGAGATACCTAGAATTGGAATTGCTGGTTCTTGGGCCAAGTGTAGTTTATCTACAGACACAAAGATTTTCTTTTATTTTTTCCATGAAAAGCTTTAGAGTTTTAGTTTTTACATTTATATTTATGAATAATTCAAAATAATTTTTGTGTATGTTATGAAAGGCTTGAGATTGAATTTTATTTTTTTCTATATGAATATTCAGTTATTCTAGCACCTTTTGTTGAAAGGAATTTTCATTTCCCATTAGATGTCTTTGTTGCCTATATCTGAAATCAGATGAGTGGGGTCTATATTTGATCTCATTATTGTATTACATTTGTTAATCATAGACTACATTATAGTCCTACATTGTCTTGATGAAAATAGTTCTGTAATAAATCATGGAGTCATGTTGTGTAGTGTGAATCCTGAGACTTGGTCCTTTTTTCAAGCTTGCTCTGATATTCTAGCTCATTTGCATTACATATAAATTTTATAATCAGATTGTTGATTTCTACAAAAATGTCTGCTGAGATTATGTTGCATCTATAATTAATTTTGGGAGAATTAACAATATTAAGTCTTATTATGGTAGTCTCTCAATATAGATAATCTTTAATTTTTTCAGCAATGTTTTGTAATCTTTTGTAGATATCTTGCAAGCTTGTTTAATTTCATATATAGGAATTTTCTGTTTTTTGATGCTGTTGTAAAATGACATTTCTGAAGGTTTCATTGTCTAATCGTTTGCTGCTTTATAGAAAAGTACAACTGACTTGTTTTCTTTACAATTGACTTTTTTATGTTAACCTTATAACCTGTGACTTTGCTAAGTTTGCTTTAGTAGATTTGCTATTTGTTTTGTAGATTTCTTAGGGTTTTTCTATGTATATAACCAAGTCATCCACAAATTCGGTTTTCTTTCTTTCTTTCTGATGTTTATGACTTTCGTTTCTTTTTCTTTCTTCTTTATTTGATGCACACTAGCTAGTTCACTCATCGTATCTGGAACAGTGCGGTGTATGGTGTGCAGACACCCTTCCCTTTTCCCATTCTTAGGTGAAAGTCTGCAATATTTCACCTGTAAGTATGATTTTAGCAGTAGATATTTTAAGAGCTCAGAGCCCTGGTGGCGCAGTGGTTAAGAGCTCGGCTGCTAACCAAAAGGTTGGCAGTTCAAATCCACCAGCCGCTCCTTGGAGACCCTGTGGGCAGTTCTTCTCTGTCCTATAGGGTTGCTGTGAGTTGGAATCGACATGACAGAAAGGGGTTTGGTTTGGTTTTATTCATCAGATTGAGGAAGTTTCCTTCTATGCCAGGTGTTTTGAGATGCTGAATTATGTCGTTTACTTATTCTGCATCTATTGAGATGACCATCTATTTTTTTCCCACTTTAATCTGTTGGTATTTTGAATTGCATTGATTTTCAGACATTAAACTAACCTTGCATTACTGAAATTCAGCTTCATAAAGCATCTTGTATTCTCCTTTTTAAGTGTTGCTAAACTAAATTTAGGTACCTGGGTGGCACCAATGGTTAAGCGCTCACTGAAATGTTGATGGTTTGAATCCACCCAGAGGTGCCTTGGAAGATAGGCCTGGCGATCTGCTCCCAAAAGGTCATAGCCTTGAAAACCTTTCGGAGCAGTTCTACTCTGCACACATGGGGTCGCCATGAGTTGGAATTGACTCAACTGCAAATAATACAACAACAAAACTAAATTTGCCATTTGTTTTATTTTTGCATATATTTATGCTTTAAAAGGCGCCCTGGTGGTGCAATGGTTAAATGCTAGCTGCTAACTGAAAGGCTGGTGGTTCAAACCCACCGAGCCGCTCCTTGGGAGAAAGACCTGGTGATCTGTTCCTGTAAAGATTAGAGCCTAGAAAACCCTATGGGGCATTTCTGTTCTGTCATATGGGATCGCTATGAGTCAAAAATCAACTAATGGCACATAACAACAACAACGTATGTTCCTGAAAGATGTTTTTCCGTGATTTCATTTTATTGTAATATCTTTGTCAAGTTTGGGTATTAAGATGATTTGGCCACACAAAATAGTTGGAAACTGCTTCTCCTGTGTTTTCTGAAAGAGTCTGTGCAAAATTGATAAACATCACAAGTAAAAGCATCTGGGCTAGTGTTTTATTTATGGGGAGGATTTTCATAATGAATTATGATTTTTGTTTTTATCTGGTGTCAATTTTTGTAAGTTTTATTGATAACTTTTCCATTTTACCTAAAATGTTGAATTTCGGGCATAAAGTTGCTTATCATATTCTCATATTTCATGTTTGTAAGATAGTACACTGATAACTCCTCTCTTCTCTTTTTCTAGATTTGCCCAGCTATGGCTATATCTTTTTTTTTTTTTTTTGGTCTATTCAAATAACCATATTTTAGTTTTGTTAATTTTACCTATTATTCATTTGTTTCCACATCCGTCACATAGTTTTCAAAATTATTTTTAATAAGTACATTAAATCCTGCATGTTTTGGAAATTTTGAAGTTGTCTTTACATTTTAATTGATTCATTACAATTTTTTGCAACACCCAACATTTTTTGACATGTTAGAGAGGGAGATGGCCTGAACTGAAGCAAAGGAGAGATCAGATGGGGTCAAATTTTATGAGGTGTTAATTCCTTGGTAAAAAAATACCATCTATCTATCCATCCATCCATCCCTCCATCCATCCATCCATCCATTCATCCGGCCATCCTCTTTCTATCTATGTGAATCCAGAGCAAGGGTCAGTAAGGACATGCGAAGGATGTGAAATAACCAAAACTTACTGTAGAGTGCCTGCTCAGGAAAGAAAGAAGAGGAATCTGAAATGGAATGCATTTCACTTTGTCTAAGAATAGGCATAAACAGAGAGGATGATAGGGAGGGAGCAAGAGGCGTCATTTTATGCCCTTTTCAGGGGAAGGCTTAAAACCAAAAGTGCAGTAATGCTGGATTCCTGAGTGAAAAGATGGATTCAATTATGAAAATAAGTTTATTCAGATTTATAAAGGCAAAAGGCAACTAGTCTTTAAACATTTAAGTTTCTGCTCTATTTAGAATGCAGCCCACAGACCTACCACATTAACCAGGTAAACTTTCTTCAGCTAACAAATTTGGGTCATGTCTAATTGAACACTGACTGATCTATAACGCTAGGTGGAAACTATGAAACACTATATTCTGTTGTATATTCTTAAGTCTCTGGTAGCACTTAATGGTGGTTTGGGCGGTCAGAAGCGTGGCTGAATCTGAAACAGACAGTGTGGTGTTCATGAAACCTTGCTAACTATTTTGAGAAAGGCCTGCGGATACTGCTCTTAAGTACGGCCACACATTCTAACTTAAGATATTACCAAGTGTTTCTGTTGGCAAGAAAACTTAGAAAAAAAGCGATTTATGGAAAAATAAGAAGAAATAAAATCACCAATTTATGTATGTTAAATAATAACAAAAATCCAGAACAAGCAAATCATTTCCACATATTTGCATTATATGATATGAATTATATGTGAGTTCGTAAAAGTGACCAATTGCTCTTCAAATGGCAATGTTCAAATCTGCTTATATAATTTATTTGATAAACTTGCTAGAGCATTTATCAAATCTTCATGAATCATTCTAGAAAATCCATTTCAGAGGAAAGGAACAGGTTAATGGCAGTAGAATAACAAAAATATTGCAGTAAATTCCTCCCGGGTATAAAGTTAGTCCAGCTTCTGTTCCAAGGGCCATATTTTCTGATGGAAGTCATGGTGGACACATGTAGTCAAAATATGGTTTCTACACCCACGATGAGATTAGTTTCTGTCCACTGCTCACTGATGCATCTTAGGGTCTACCTCTACCTGGTGTACACAGTAGTGAAATGCACAATAAAATGTTTATTGAACTGAAGTAGATATTTATAAGAGAGGCATAGGCATTTTGAGGTTTGGGTTTGTTTACAGAATATTTTTTAAAAAGGGTTTAATGTTTCCATATAGAAATGAGTTATTAAGCAGATAGTGAGAAGACTTCTCCAATTCTGCTTCTACGTACAACTCGGAATGAAAGCTGTGTTTTTGTACTTCTTTTGATCCAGGAAACCCCCACCTTACAAATGAGTTTTACTACAAAAACTTATCTTTGTTTGAAAAATTGAGTGTATTTTTTTTTCACCATGTTTTTCCAAAACTCTACCCTTAGATGTAGCCTAATTACTGAGTTCTAGGAATTCAATTATTATTTATTGAGTACAGAGGAGTGAAAAGTGTATAAATTCCAAAGATGAAATCGAAGTTCCCTACTTCAGGAGTTCAGCAACTAGAGGGGACATACACATAAAGAAACACCTTCAATATAAGGCTGATGGTGAAATATGCTAAAGTGGAAAAAATAAATAATGTGGTGTTAAGTATAAGATGTAATAGCACTGGAAAGATAAAACGATGCTTAAAGAGAAGAATGAAGAGTGGAATGGACCATTTTGTGACTGTTCTGAAGTGTATTTTTAGGACACTTCCAAATGAGCAAAAATTTAATTGAACATTTTTAGACCTTTTTTTACTTTAAAGTTTAGATCCCCATTCCTTCCCTCGTACATTCTGTCCTGCATCCAAATCAAAGTTTTCTGTATACAATTTTCTTTATTATTATTAAACTACAATTAAATAATGTCACCTACTTTACGAAGGCTTCTTTTCATGACCAACTCCCTACCTTTTATTTTGACTGTTAAATGCTGAAGTGGGAGCCATCACTCTATCTGCTTTCACATTTCTTTGAATAAATACCTTTCTTGGCTGTGGACTAAGGGCCAGGATAAGACCTCAATGTAAAGAAAACAAAAATCCTCACAACTGGACCAATAACCAACATCATGATAAGTGGAGAAAATCTTAAAGTTGTCAAGGGTTTCATATTACTTAGATCCATCATCAACGCCCATGGCAGCAGTAGTCAAGAACTCAGACAATGTATTGCACTGGACAAATCTGCTGCAAAAGATCTCTTTAAAGTGTTAAAAAGCAAAGATGTCACTCTGAGGACTAAGGTGTCCCTGACCCAAGCCATGGTATTTTCAATTGCCTCATATGCACGCAAAAGCTAGACAGTGAATAAGGAAGACCAAAGAAGAATTGATGCCTTTTAATTATGGTGTTTGTGAAGAATTCTGAATATACCATTGTCTTAGGCTGGGTTCTCTAGAGAAGCAAAACCAGTAAAGTGTATAAATATATACATAGAGAGAGATTATATCAAGGAAAAAGCTCACACGATTGTAGAGACTAGAATGTCCCAAGTCCATGGATCAGGGTAGAGGCCTCTCCCAAGTCACACAGCTGCAGAAGCTGGCAAGCCCAAGATTGGCAGGTTGGAGAGCAGGGCTCCCACTCACAGGCTGTGCAGATCGACGAATCCCAGGTTCAGCAGAGAAGCTGACAGCTCAAGTCCCAAGAACGGGAGATGAGATGACAGGCAGCAGC
>NW_004444035.1:3955018-3956012 GCF_000243295.1 Trichechus manatus latirostris | reverse complement strand
GAGTCCCTTGATCTGAGGCAATGCTGTGTGGGATACCATGACGGTGGATAAGGTATTCTGTAAGTCCATGGATGGTAGTTTTGGCAGAAGCATTGCGTGCAGGGAAGGCAAATCCATATCCAGAGTAAGTGTCTATTCCAGTAAGGACAAAACACTGCCCTTTCCTTGATGGAAGTGGTCCAATGTAATCAACTTGCCACCAGGTTGTTGGCTGATCACCTCGAGGGATGGTGCCATATCGGGGACTCAGTGTTGGTCTCTGCTTCTGGCAGATTAGGCACTCAGCAGAGGCTGTGGCCATGTCAGCCTTGGTGAGTGGAAGTCCATGCTGCTGGGCCCATGCATAACCTCCATCCCTGCCACCATGGCCACTTTGTTCATGAGCCCATTGAGCAATGGCGGGAGTAGTTGGGGAAAGTGGATGAGTGGTTCCCACAGAATGCGTCATCCTATCCACTTGATTGTTAAAATCAGCCTCTGCTGAGGTCACCCTTTGGTGAGCATTCACATGAGACACAAGTATCTTCACTTCTTTAGCCCATTCGGAGAGGTCTATCCACATACCTCTTCCCCATAAATCCTTGTCTCCAATTTTCCAATCATGTTCCTTCCAAGTCCCTGACCATCCAGCCAAATCATTGGCCACAGCCCATGAATCAGTATATAATCACACATCTGGCCATTTCTCCTTCCAAGCAAAGTGAACAACCAGGTGCACTGCTCAAAGTTCTGCCCATTGAAAGGATTTCCCTTCACCACTGTCCTTCAGGGACGTCCCAGAAAGGGGCTGTAGTGCTGCCACGGTCAACTTTCAAGTGGTGCCTGTATATCTCACAGAACCATCTGTAAACCAGGCACGAGTTTTCTCTTCCTCAGTTAACTTATCCTAAGGAACTCCCCATGAGGCCATAGGTGCAGACTGGGAGATGGAAGGTAATGTGACAGGAGTGGAGACCATGGGCATTTGGGCCACTTCCTCATGCAACTTACTTGT
>NW_004444035.1:3888700-3953123 GCF_000243295.1 Trichechus manatus latirostris | reverse complement strand
AGCAGCCGCAGGATCCAGAGAGAGCAAAAAGCCAGAACGTCTGCTTATATACAGATGTGGGCCACACCCACAAGGAGACTCCCTTTCATCTGATTGGCTACTCACAGTATATTCAATCATGGGAGTGATTACATTAAGACACGGAGAATCATGGCCCAGCCAAGCTGACACACAATCTTAACCATCACAACCATGGACTGCCAGAAGAACGAACAAATTTGTCTTGGAACAAGTACAGCCAAAATGATCCTTAGGAGCAAGGATGGTGAAACTTCTCACCTATTTTGGACATGTTATCAAGAGACACCTGCCTCTGAAGAAGGACATCAAGCTTGGTAAAACAGGGTGAGTGAAAAAGAGGAAGACCCTCAACTAGATGGATTGACACAGTGGCTGCAACAGTGGGCTCAAACATAGCAACAATTGTGAAGACGGTGCAGGATGGAGCGGAGTTTCATTCTGTTGTACATGAGGTCTCTGTGAGTCGGAACTGACTCAATGGTACCTAACAACAACAACAGCAATAACTGGGGGCCAGACTCTGTGCTTGCTCCTTCACAACTGCAATCTCAAAGCTCAACAAACCAACATCTAAAGATAAGTAAATTGAAGTATAGAGATGTTAAATCTTTTTTCAAGGGTCACAGAACTAATAGTCAGTATTTCATCTAGCTATCTCTGATTCAAGGAGTCCTGGTGGTACAGTGGTTAAGCACTTGGCTGCTAGCTGAATGGTCAGTGGTTGAAACCACAGCTGCTCTGAGAAAGAAAGATGTGCCCCTATGGGGCAGTTCTACTCTGTCATTTAGGGTCAGTATGAGTTGGAGTGGACTCGACAGCAAATGGGTTTGTTTTGGTTTTTCTCTCTGACTTACCGTAAAAAAATTGATCCTTTTTGTTTTTTATTAATTTCCAAAAGGTAATAGGCATTAACAGACAGACCTGCAGATGAATCTGTACTTTGTAGTCATAGAGAAGCACTTATTAAAGGCCTAACCAAGTAACCAAACAGTTCAATAAATTGAAAGCATTATGTGAGATGTTTTTTATAATTTATTTTACAAGTCATTAAACAAAAAAGTCATTGTTGCTCTCCAGCGGATTTTTTTTTTAAGGCACTTCACTCCACAGGGATCCAGGTGACCCATAAAAATGCTAAACAGAATCGACCTTGGTTCCAATTTTACTGCTAGTCATTGCTTATTTATGTTACAAACAGTGAACCACACTGCTTCACATGGGCAGTACTAACAAACTGAAATCATTTTTTGACACTAGTAGGAGATGTTTTATAGAAGGACTTGGCCATTCTGCTCCATGATTTTAACATCCAGTATATTCTAACTGCATCCTAAATTTTCACTTTCAGCACTTTGAAACTGTATATAATACATTTTGATTAAAATTATTTAATTAACTTTTGATTTCCCAAATGTTGATTAAGCATTGCCGTGTCAAGCTAGGTGCTGAGCATAGTAGAGGAGTGAATAAGGCTGCTCTCACGGAGCTTACAGTCCAGCAGCGAAGACCATCAATTAAACCACTGATGTCAATGTGTATGCTGTAGGAGCATGCAGAAGGAAAAGTTCCTCAAGTATAGGGCTGAGAGACAGCCTCCTGGAAGAAGTCACAATTAAACTAAATCCCAACAACATGAGGGCTCTTCTCCAGGTGAAGAGGGAGGGAAGGATGGAAGTGCAATGTCCTGGAGGCAAGGGATAAGAGTACATTGGAGGAATGTGCAGAAATTCAGTTTCATAGAAGAATAGAGCACAAGTGACGACATAGGCAGAACCCAGGTGGCAGAGGGCCTTGTAAGCCGCTTAAAGGCGTTCAGCTACGTGACAACATTCTCAGAAGCCATTGAGGCATTTCAAATGGCCGTGCTGTGATAAGAAATGTTGCTTTGGCTACATATGGGGAACACATCGCAGAGGCCCAAAACGGGAAGAAGGAAGAACGTATTTTGGTGAAGCTTCAGAAGAGAACTGATGGAGATCTGGATTAATTTAGGGCCCGGGGACAGGAAGGAAGTTGGTAGCAACTGAAATTGCTAGAATTGGGCAACTGATTTGATGTCAGCAGGTGTTGATGATATTTTCCTGGATTTGAGCTTAAACAACGTGGAGGATGTGATGCCTTTTACTGAGGCAAGGGATGCTGAAGAGGAGATGTGTGGACGGCCAGACTGAAGGGAGGAAGTAAGGAGTTCTATTTAGGGTGCATTGAGTTTGAAAACCTCCAAGTGAAGATGTACAGAAAGCTACTGGACGTGCATATTTAAACTTTAGGGAATACATATGGAAAATAAACGTACATTTGTGGTTAGAGAAGAGATGGTCGAATTTAGAAGCAACATTTAATGGGTAGATGGAAAAAGAGTAAATGAAAACATATTGAGAAGGAGTGTCAGGAGGTAGAGTAGGAAAACTATGGAAGTGGAATCATGGGAGGAGGGCGGTTTCATTGGAATTTGGAACAATATAAAATGTGTCTGAGAAATCCGGCACTATATGATACAAAAAAGGTCTAAGAGTATTTAGGGGCCCCTGGGTGGTGCAAACAGTTAACACACTTGACTGCTAACTGAAAGGTTGGGGGTTTGAGTACACTCAGAGGCACCTCGGAAGAAAGACCTGGCAATCTTTTTCCAAAAATCAGCCACTGAAAACCTTATGGCGCACAGTTCTGCTCTGACACACATAGTGTCACCGTGAGCCAAAACCAGCTCTCTGCCAACTGGTACAGGTTCCAAGAGGATTTAGCAACACGAAGGTCATTTGTCATTTGCAAGGTTGTAGGGAATGATGGGGCTAAAACTTCAACTGAAATGTACTGAGGACTTCTTAGTTGGAGGTGATTCTGTAGAGTCAGCACATGTAGATAATTCTATTAAATAATTTCTTGTTGAAGGTGAGGGAGAGTCAAAATAGTAAGTAGAAAGTAGCAGTTGATCAAAAGAGAGAATTTTATTTTATTTTTATTGTTAAATTGAGAGAGACCTGAAGAAACGTAAATGATGATGAGAAAGAGCCTACAGAGCTGGTGTGAAAACGTAGTAGCTGTCATAGATTTAGAATATTAACGGAAATAGATGGTGGGAGAAAGAAGGAACCAGAGTCTTGGGAGAGAAACGACCTGTGCAGAGAAGAAACACTGCTTCTAACTTACACTGACGGAAGGACGGAAAAGAAGGTGTGGATTCAGGCAAGGTTTTATATTCGATGATAACCCAAAACCCATTGCTGTTGAGTCGATTCCGACTCACAGCGACCCTATAGGGCAGAGTAGACCTGCCCCATAGAGTTTCCAAGGAGCGCCTGGTGGATTCGAACTGCCAACCTTTTGGTTAGCAGCTGTGGCACTTAACACTACACCACCAGGGTTTCCATATTTGATGATAGGGCATTTGAAAAGATTTTCTTCAGATGATAACTATTTTCTCTAAGATGTAGGAGGCTAGAGCTACAGAACTGCTTGATTTGACAAGCTATCATGCCGCCTTCCATTTTATTATTCTCATCTAAGAAATAGGGATATTCATGTCTGACTGGTCTCCTTTGTAGAGAGTGTGTACTTGTTTATTCATTTATCATTTACACTGAAGCTTACATAGTACCCGACAGAGGATATTTGCTGGAGTGTTTCAGATTTGCACAGTATTGGCCCAGTTTTCTTACATACACACCCGGTGATAGTCCATAAAATACAAGCATTTCTTCTCTTGTCTCTACCAGCACTTCAAGGCTATCACTTCCTGAGCACCAGGCAGTACTCGAAGCACTTTATATGTCATTTAATTCTCCTGACTACCTTAAAAGATGGATAATATATAACATGCTCATTTTAAAGTTGAGGAAACCAAAACAGCGTTTAAATAACCTACCCAAGGTCATACAGTTAGTAAGAACTGAAGCCAGGATTCTATCTGGACAATCCAGCTACAGAGCCCTGGTCTTGGCTGATAAGCTTGACTCATAGTGACCCTACAGGACAGGGTAGAACTGCCCCATAGGGTTTCCAAGGAGTGGCTGGTGGATTCGAACTGCTGACCTTTTGGTTAGCAGCTGAGCTCTTAACCACTGTGCCACCAGGGCTCTGTACTAACGGTTAGTAATGTCAAATGCGCTCAGCATTTGGAGTCCAAAGCTGTTAAAGTCTTAGAAGCATCTGAAAACTTAGAGAAGAGCAGCCACATTGCATCCTGTTAATGGACAGACCAGAAGGTGAGAGTCAGGATGAAAATCTGTTCATCAATCTTATACATATAGGCATATTTAAAGTGTTCTGAAACACTTAATGCTATTTAAACTAGTTTTTATGACTGTGTATCCTATATAGTTTAAGTAAACATAGAAAAATAAACTCTGTCTTTTGCTTTAAAATGACCTGATTCATGTTTTCAGGGATGCCTTGAAGTTCGACTTATTTTATAATTTAGTGAATAACATTTCTCTTATTTTGTTAATTTTTGGCTCACATATACTTTGATAAAATCCATCCCAATATGGAAATCACTGCATTAATAACATAATTTTTAATCTAAATACTATTGAAACATTCCATAAGTGGAACTCAAAAAATCTAGTGCTACCTGGCTATTATATAGACAGTTCTAGATCTTTACAAAGCTAAACCTACTCTAGTTCTGAGTGAGACAAAGACGTATCTAACTTGACAAACCTCCAGGATTGTAAATTTTTGGATCTGGTATTTATTGAAATCCTAGATTATAGAATATCTGTCATCATGAAGTTTGGGTCTTCTTCGGGATGAGAAGCAGAGCCTAATTCTGGTCTCATGACATGCCACCTTTTTGATGTCTGTACTCAGCCAGCAAGCACAAACGCAAGCAGTGAATTCTTCTAACTGAGGAACCTCTGTGGAGTCTCTCCAAAGTCAGAGGGTCTGAGCTCCTGCAGTACAATGGAGCCAGTGTGTCTACTGGCCCCGATAACCTTGACAAACTACCCATACCTTTTCCACATACCCGACTAATCACAGCAGAAGAGAAAACTGTGCATCCACTTTGGCATTATCTCTCTGATAAGTTTAAATGGGAAAAATGTTTTTCAATTTTTCCATAGCCATTGAAACTGATATTTTAATCTAACTCGGAACCTTAAAGGCAGCGTGGCCTTCCAGAGCTTCTCCCTCATGTGGTTTTAATTTTTTTTTTTTCCTCCTTTTGGTGAAATGACCTTGGACTAGTCTGCTAAAGAGCAAATGGCTGATTCAGTGTTTACATCAAAGGGCTCACTCGGTAAATTTCAGTGACATAAACATGAACAAGGTGAGACTCATTTCCTCACATCTTGTGCCTTCTTCTGAAATTCTCTAGAAAATATCCACCTTGATATTGATTATGTCCACTGTCTCCTTTATATAACATTTAACTTATTTTCACAAAAATGCCCCAGGTGAATACCATTCTCTCCAGCCCGAGGCTTATATTTTGAGAAGGAATTCAGCGAGTTCAAAGCTTCCAACTTCGATAGATTTGTCATCACTGGAGTGCCAAACGAGGAGCCCTTGTGACAGTGGTTAAAGCACTCTGCTGCAAACTGAAAGGTCAGCAATTTGAACCCACAGTGGGAGAAAGATGTGGTGGTTGGCTTCTGTAAGGATTTAACCCCCCTCCAAAAGAACAGAAGCCAAACCCGTTGCCATCGAGTGGATTTCAACTCATAGTGACCCCTTGGAAACCTTATGGGGCAGTTCTGCACTGTCCTACAGGGTTGCTATGAGTCGGAATCGACTCAATGGCAGGGGGTTTGGTTTGGTTTGGTTTGATAGTGCAAAACATTTTTCTGATACTTGTCTTCAAATCGAGACTCAATGGTCCAAGTGATAATAAGTGCAAACTTCATGCAGGTGCTTGCCCAAGTTTTAACACATTTGGTATTTCACTCCGGGTAATAATGTTTACTTATACAATGCATGGTTGTTTACAGAGGTCTGCCATATCCATTTCTCATTGCTACAGAACTGTGGCTGGAATTTCTGAATCATTCCGAAAGGTCTTCTCCTTGAGGACGTGGACACTGCACTCCTGCTAACACTGTACATTTTATGGCACAGTTATTGCTTCCCGCTAGAATTATACAGAGAGGAGATATGGTCAGGTGTAAAAAGGGAGGAAATATATGTCATTTAACAAAGACCTCATCAGGAGTCTAGTGGAAATCAGCGATTGCTTTTTAGCGAACAGCTCTTCCATAGGTGGAGCTCCACGGCCCGCTGAACATGGAGAAATCCTTGGCCCCTGGCTTTCCTGCAGGGGAAGCAGCACCCTAATTCCTGCAGGCCTGTGAGGAGAAAGCACCACGGAGCTCTGCTGTCTTGCAGGGAATTCTCCACGTAGGCCTGGGTAGGTTCAACATGTCCATCAGTTTATATCCTTCTGTTGCTGACGGCACTTCAAGCATTTCCCTTTGCCTCTAGAGTAAAACACAAATCCCTTGGGATGGCCTGCAGGCTCTAAATGACTGCAGCCTTGCCTTCTTGCCCTGCATCATCATCACCACTTACCTTTATGCCAACCAGATCATCTCTGGGTTTGTTCCTCTGTGTCATGCCAGGGCTTCCGCTTACATTTTCTGCAACCGAGATTGTTCTCCCAGGTATTTGAATCACTGGTTTATTTCTGTTGTTCACACTTGAATTCAAATGCTGGTTCCTTTAACAGATCTTTACTCACCAAAATGGCCCCCTGGTCCCTCCTTCAGTCACTCTGTCTTCAGCCTGTTTTATTTTCTTCAAAGCACATAATATTCTCTCTACTTACCTTTGTGCATTTACTTGTCTGGTTTCTCTCTGGGGCAGTTCTACTCTGTCCTATAGGGTCGCAAGGAGTTGGAATCAACTTGACGTCACACGCAGTCAACAACAGTTTCTCTGTCCTTCACCAGAATGTAAACTCCCTGAGAGTAGAGAGTATTTGTGTCGTATGCATTACTACATGGAGGCCTGGTGGCGCAGTGGTTAAGAGCTTGGCTGCTAACCAAAAGGTCGGGAGTTCGAATCCACTAGCCTATCCTTGGAAACCCTATGGGGCAGTTCTACTCTGTTCTATAGGGTCCCTGTGAGTGGGAGTCCACTCGACGGCAATGGGACGCGTTGTTGCATTTGTAATGTCTCAAACGGTCTGACTTCAGAGTAGGTACTCAACATTTTTGTTGAAAAAATGCAAACAAGGCAAGTGACTTTTGTAAATGATTTTCTTAAGGCAAAAAGAAAGTAGACCCTTTAAACGTTTTAGAGTTTCTTTTAGAGATGTAAGTATGCTGGCATAACCAGAATCCTTAAAAAAAAAACAAAAACAAACAAACAAAACCCTTTGTACATTGCTGTCCATAATGTGATGTTTTTCTGTTGGAAAACTGGTTTGGACCATAGTTGCAGTGCTGACTGATAACTGCCTGCAGTGAACTGCTAGTTTGGCTTCTGTCCCAGGCTCAACAATAAGAGGAAGCAATTTAACTTTCAAGATTCCGGTCACGGAGAAAAGGATGAGATGGAGGGCTGGTTTTGCGCTCTGTGCCAAGACAGATGGCGAGAGA
The DNA here is from genome assembly GCF_000243295.1 of Trichechus manatus latirostris. Classification (NCBI taxonomy): domain Eukaryota; kingdom Metazoa; phylum Chordata; class Mammalia; order Sirenia; family Trichechidae; genus Trichechus; species Trichechus manatus. Next base: position 3,945,561 of record NW_004444035.1, on the reverse strand, counting down.
GGGACTCAGTGCAGAAAGATCCCCTGCAGAGGCTCAAAGTGCTGCCCAACTCCGCAGGCCACTTGGAGTTGCCCATATTTGTCTTCAGTGGATATATGCCCTCTCCTTGTTCTGCCCTCCTTGGAGTATTGATGTGTACGAGTATATCAATTTATACACAAAACAGAAAAAAAATCACAGTTGCTTCATTAATATAGTATTTTATAGTGTGTGGGACTATCTTTCCTCAGAGGTCTCAGAAAGAGTTGTACCAACTCAACACTGGGTGCAATTAACGGTCCTCAGAAAATACTAGAAACTAAATCTATGACAGCCCATTTCAGTTTGGTAATTAATTGGAGTATCTGGTTAAGAGAATAAGTTAGAGAAGGGTTAAAGGATGGATCGGAGAGAGACAATATGCATTTTCTACCCGCCAGAGGCAGTCCGTCGTACTTACAATAGCAGTCTTGACTTCTGTGAAGCTTTGCTTTATGAATTTTCTTCCCTTGATACCCACGTTCATCCCCTCTTGCCCCCTCAACACGTGCACTCCTCTGGATGCAGCTATTGATCTCTCTTCTTCCTCTTGGATGGTCTTCACAGCAGCACCTTGTCAACATCATGGCTTCCAACCACCTGAACGAGTGGGACCCACATCTACGTCTTCTGCCCTCATCTCTCGCAGGAATGCCAATTTTGCCCTTATATTTTTCCATATTTTGATATTTATCATTTCTTCTGAAAAATCATCTCCCCATTCTTATTTCTTTATTTTTATAATCTCATATACAGTAACCTCATTTTTATATATCATCAACTGTCTACATTTAAGGCCTTGTATGTATGAGAAGACTTGTCTAATGGTCCCTGGACCATCACCCCCCAAGCCCCACCACCGTGAATGGCCTGATAATACCTACTCTGAAAATTTATTATTAATCTACACATTTTACTTATGTCACTTAATTGCACAGGAACTAGCAATGACCCAGTAACTGCCATAAGAACTGGCAAACATGGTTTTACAATAAAATAACATTTTTTGTACTGAATGAAATTTAAATTTATTTTAATGACAATAAGAAATTTTTATTTTTGATCATGATTTCAAACATTTTAAAGTTTTATTAAGCACAAAGTCTCATTCTCATACATATGTCCCAGATGTGCCTTCACTGGTACTTACAACAATGCAGACACACATCTCCATCCACATAAACAAATAGTTCATCATTCCCAAATTCATTTAGTGTGGCTCCATAGCTTGTCCTAAATAAGTTCCTTGCTTCATTTTTCCCTTCCTTCTTCCTTTTCTTATTTTCTCCTTCACTTTCCTCCCTCCCTTCCTTCCTTTCTTCCTCCCTCCCTTTCTCCCTTTGTTAATATATATTTAAGTTTGCTAAGGTTCTCTGTTTACTTAAATACTCATTTTTGACATTGATTTATGTAAATCTCATTTTTGTCAGGTGGCCTGAATATGTCTGATTTTGGAATTAAGACATTATACTTCCTAATTCCCAGATTATTTTTAATTTTTTCTTCACTAAAATGTGTTTTTTAATAGCATAAAAATTCAAGCTTTCAAGGACAAATTTTGTTGTTGTTAGGTGCTGTCGAGTCAGTTCCCTCTCACAGGGACCCTATGTACAACAGAACAAAACACTGCCCGGTCCTGCGCCATCCTCACAACCATTGTTGTTTGAGCCCATTGTTGCAACCACTGTGCCAATCCATCTCTCTGAGGGTCTTCCATTGATCTTCTACTTTACCCAAGCATGATGTCCTTCTCCAGGAACTGGTCCTTCCTGGTAACATCCAAAGTACCAAAGCCTTGCCATCCTTGCTTCTAAGGAACATTCTGATTGTACTTCTTCCAAAACAGATCTGTTGGTTCTTTTGGCAGTCCATGGTATATTCAATATTCTTCACCAACACCACAACTCAGAGGCATCAATTCTTCTTCAGTCTTCTTTATTCATCGTCCAGCTTTTGCATGCATATGAGGCAATTGAAACGACCTCATGTAGCCTGAAACCAGAAGAACGACATGGTGCCTGGTTATCACTACCACCCATTCTGGCCAGAGACAGAATAGAAGGTCCTGGACAGAATGGGTGAAAATGTAGAACAAAACATAATTCCAAAAAAAGGCCACACTTACTGAAGTGATAGAGATGATAGGAACCACTGGGACCATCTCCTTTGAACTTGGAACTGAAGCCTCTTTTGGAGGTCACCTTTCATCCAAATAATAGATTGGCTTATAAAATAAACAGTGTCACCCATGAATAATGTGCTCCCTTACACAATCAAGTATATGAGATCAAACGGTCAACATTTATCCTAAAGCAAAGATGAGATGGTAAGGTGAGGCAGGGAAGCTAGATTAATGGTAAGAGAACAAACAGAATGGAAATAATGAGAATGCTGACCCATTGTGAAAAAATGTAAGCAGTGTTATGGAACAATTTGTATAAAAATTGTTAACCCAAAACCCATTGCCGTCAAGTTGATTCCGACTCATAGCAACCAATAGGCCAAAGTAGAACTGCCCCCATAGGGTTTCCAAGGAGTGGCTGGTGGATTTGAACTGCCGACCTTTTGATCAGTAGCCAAGCTCTTAACCACTAAACTTTCACCTGAAACACAACAAAATATTATTTAAAACATTTTAAATTAAAAATTTCTATAATCTAATATCAGCACATTAAAATCAATCTCTCTGTGTTTATCTGTTGATCTATCTATCTATCATCTATATCTCCCATATCTATCTGTCTGTCTACTCATATTTTCCTAATTTTACCATAACTGGAAGACACTTGATGTTCCCAGGAGGAGCAGAACCTATTTACTTTCTTTTCCACATGTAATTTTTTTTTCGTTCTCACTAGCCATTTCTTGTTTGTTCCTTTTGTAGAAAATAGTGTCGTATCAGTTCAATTTTCTTCAGTCCAGGGTTAAAAATACTAGTGTATCAAAATCCTGTGCAATCATTATACACATAGACTAGCAAATTCAGCTAACCAAATATTGGGTCACTTTAAATTTGCACTAAGTTAACTTATATACTAGAGAAGCATAGGTACTATTCTTTCATCTATTCTTCCCAGATGGAAAAATCCAGAAAAAAGTCTTAACATTTTTCTTTAAGTATATATTTCATCAAAATAAAATAATAATATATACTCAATAGTCACTTCTCTCTGTTTACAGCCTAGGAATTGTCTCTTCGAAGAACTGTGCTAGGATGGTAAAGTTGAGTTATTTACACATGTTCCGGCTGATCAAAAGACCTCAGACTGTTCAGCTTGACTCCTGCGGCAACATCCATCTAAGCATTCCAAAAATATTTACTGTGCTCCACTCTTTACCGACCATGGGTCTATATGTTGGAAATAAAATGCAAAGAAGACAGTCAAGATACCTGTACTTGTCAAGCTTATGTTTTAGACGAGGGAGCTACACAGTAAAAAAGAAAACAAACAAATAAATAGAATGGTTACTGCTTGTGGTTAGTTTTACAAAGTAAGTAAATAAGGAGGCCTAATTTTTATTGCCACCATCCATCTGTGGTGGCTTGCACATTGCTATGATGCTGGAAGCTATGCTACCAGTATTTCAAATACCAGCAAGGTCAGCCATGGTGGACAGGTTTCAGTGGAGCTTCCCAGAATAAGACAGACTAGGAAGGAAGACCTGATGATTTACTTCCAAAAATTAGCCAGTGGAAAGTCTATTGATCACAACGTAATACTGTCCCATATACTGTTGGAAAATGAGTCCCTTAAGTTGGAAGGGACACGAAATACACGGTGGCCACAACAGTGGACTTGAGCATCCAACGGTAGTGAAGAGAGTGCAGGACTGGGCAATGTTTTGCTCTCTTGTATGTCGAGTCGCTGTGAGTTGGAGCCGACTGGATGGCAATTAACAGCAATAATTTCTATTGGGTGATTAAGGACGATTCCTTTGCTGTGCTGACTTGTCAGCTGAGACCTGGTGGATGAGAAGGGCCAATAATGCTGCCTCAGGTAGAGAGAACAGGAGGTGCAAAGATGTTGAGGAAAGAAAGAGGCGGGAACTGACTGTGTTTAGCCAGTTTGACTCTGTAAGGGAAGCGCAGAGGAGAGTGTTCAAAAAGGAGCCTAGAGGAGTTGAAGGGGCCGTCAAGCAGGACCTTTCAGGCAGGAGAGAGTTTTCATTAAAGATTTTGCTCATATCACTGGGCTTAGGACAGCAGAAACACCTTCCAGAGAATTCGGTGTATTGAATGCCTTTATGTTCATGTAAATGGGTGAATATATGGATAAGACTATCTAAGAAGCAGAAGGAGTTTCTTCAGGCAGCAAAGCCAGTTCAACACACCCGTCCCCAAGGATCCCAGGTGAGCTTTAAACACGGGCTATTTCCATGAAGTTTAGCTTACAAGAGCCCATAAAGCATAGCTGGAACCCTGTTTAATGATGAAGCACAACCCGGGCGTTTGAATCTCGGTTATGAAGCCCTCATGGTTTATTTAAAGAGTTCACACTGGTTGGTTTAACCACAAAAGTGCAAAGTGTTCCGAGATTTTAGAAGCAGCAATTGCACATTTCTTGAGGGTGCTGTTTAGAGAGAAAAATCGTAACGAGCAGCGTTTGAACACAACAGTTCCTACGAAGAAAAGAGGTTTTGTTGCTTGGCCTCCCTTTCCTAGTGTCTTCTCTCCTCTCTTTGTCCCTTCCGTACACGCACACACAACTCTCTCTCTCTTTGTTTTTCTTGCTTTCTATGAAAAATACTTAGTGGAGGTTTATATCCAACAAACAAGCTTCAGTAACTTAGTAATAGATCATCAGACAGCAAATGGATGAAATATGGTTGGAATATCTTCATGTATTTGAAAATATAAAACCAAAACCAAACCTATCGCTGTCGAGTCGATTCCAACTCATAGTGACCCTATAGGACAGAGTAGAACTGCCTCACAGTATTTTCAAGGGGCAGCTGGTGGATTTGAACTGCCGACCTTTTGGTTAGCAGTCGAGTTCTTAACCACTGTGCCACTAGGGATCCATTTGAAAATACTGTATCTCCAAAATATAATAAATATGGAATAGATTTCTTCCTATTCTGCTTTTCCGTTTCTCTGCTTCTGGTGGCATACTTGAACTAGAATAGGGTATACACGTTTTCACGACTCAGCTCCCCTGGGGCAGTGTTGCCCGAGTTTGTTAAGGTTGGCAGTCTCCGAGAAGAGCTGAGCCTAGGTTTGACCAGCTGATGTTTATGCCATAGTATCCAGAGGCATGAGGAGTGTGTGGTTGATAGTGTGTTTACTGATGTTGTCAAGAATATGGCTCAAAACCCCATCATGGTGGATCACCAGACAGTCAATAGCCTCATAGAAGTTTGTTCTATCATCACAGTGATAAAGGGAAAGAAAACATTTTAGAGTTTTGAATTTTAGGTTTGGGAACTTGCTAGAGCTACTTTTAGCTCTCAAAACCAAACCAACATCCTCGCTAAGAAGTTGGAAGTATCACAGAGACTAGTTTTCAGCTGACTTTCTTTTTTCTATTTACATTGTTTATTTAAAAAAAAGACTGAAAATATCCACATTATTTTTCCCACTTTCTCTATTTCTATCATTTGGTAATTTGAGAACATACACTCGATTCAAAATATATTTGTACTTTACACCTACATATGTTGTGACTCAGTAAGAGGTTAGCTGTTAAAGTGTTTGTCAAGCTATTAGCCAAATACCGCCCCCCCCCCCAGGAAAGGTGAAGGCTGTGCCATAAAGAAGGGCATCAGTAGTTAAGTTTAACCAGGTAAAGACTGCAGAGACATTGTCTGACCCAAATGACAAACAGCTAAGGACAGCTTGCGAATGAATTGAAAGGGCAATGTAAATGAACCCAAGAAACTGGGACAAGGAACAGTGTGTTTCAGTGAGTGGAAAATAGGAAATAAGGAAATTCAGGTGAGTATATAAGCACTCGGCTGCTAACCCAAAGGTCATTGGTTCGAACCCTCTAGCCCCTGCTCTGTGGGAGAAAGATGTGGCAGTCTGCTTCCATAAAGATTTACGGGCTTAGAAACCCTATGGGGTGATTCTACTCTGTCCTGTAGTGTTGCTATGAGTCGGAATCGACTCGACAGCAGTGAGTTTTTATAGAAAAGCTAATGCGTGTAAGACATCATGTTACCAGATGTCCACCCTCTAACTGTCCGTGTTCTCGGTCTTGGTGTCTTGCTCTCTCTCTTCCCTGTGATTGTCATCAGCACAGCTCTCGCGCGATACATATAATAGAGTGTTCTTCCTAAAGTCCACACTGCCTTTCGGATAATATCCTAGTCCCCATTTCCAAATTTCCATATCCCCTACTACAGCAGACATTAGACAACATATATTTGCTGTCTCTATTGCTGAAATTCCCACTCGCTTTATCAGCCCATTAAAATATAACTTTATCCCCATTTCTCTACATGAACTCGTATCTGTTGATTCATCTCCTGCTAGCCAATTCTCAGAGGCTGTGTTGTGTTATCATTATCTATGGTCATAACATATCACACTGTTATTAGTTCCCTGTGGCTACTGTGGAAAATTACCACAAACTTGGTGGCTTAAAACTACTGGGATGTATTCCCTCACAGTTCTGTAGGCGGGGAGTATCACTGGACTGAAATTAAGGTGTCGGCAGGTCCCACCCCCCTTCATCGGATCTAGGGGAGAATCCATCCCATACCTCTCCAGCTTTTCGTGGCTGCCAACAGTCCTCGGCTTGTGGGACCTTTACTCCAGTCTCTGCCTCAGTCTTCATATCTTTTTCTCCTCTGGGTGTGTCTAATCTACATGTAATTGCATTTAGGGCCCACCTGGATAATCTTAGATAATCTCCTCTTCTCAAAATCCTTCACTTAAAAATGAAACAATATTTATAGGTTCCAGGAATTGGGATATGGTATCTTTGGGAAACATTATATTTCAGCTTAAGAGGAGCCCTGGTGGCTCAATGGTTAAGCCTTGGCTGCTAACCGAAAGGTCAGCAGTTCAGACTCACAACATGGGAGAAAAAGACCTGGCGATCTGCTCCCCTAAAGATTTCACCTACAATTGCCTGAGCCATTTCGTTGAAATCGATCAATCTCTCTCTCTGTGTATATTGAAGTAGAAAGTAGTTAGGGAAAAGAATGCAAGGAACACCTTATCATCATGGCAAGCCTTTGCTTTATTATATTTTCTATGATTTAAAAAAAAAAATACCGTAGCATTTGGAAGATTCTAATGAGGATTCTACCCTCCAAAGAAAGTTGTTAGACGTCGTTCCATTATATGTTATCATTATCAGCACTACTCACATTTTCATTGAAGTACATCAATCTCTCTCTCTATATATATCTGTGTATATCTATCTCTATCTCTGTGTATGTCTATAACTATATTATCAGTTTTGCTTCTCTAAAGAACCCAAACTAAGACACTAATCCCCTAAAACAATGGGATTTCTTTCAAATATGTACTACTTCTTTGTTTTCATTTTTTGAGCTTTCAGTATAGCTCAAAATATTAGCACTTCATTTGTTGAATTGAAAACTTAAGAGAATTATCCTCTATACTGAGTACTTCTATACTTGAAGCTTATAAAATTTATTTATTAAATATTTTCCCAATTTTATAACTTTCAAATTCAGTATTGTTAGTCATTTTGTCATTTGTTTTCCAAATGTCACATCAGATTCTGTATCTTCTGATGTAAGTGTATGATTATTAAATGTCACTGAATATAGCAAACATAATTTATGAGTGAATCAGTGTAAAGTTTTTCAACAAATTAAATCAATAAGATGATAGGTACTCAATAATAAAAAGAAAATGAAACATCATAAAATGTACATGAGATGATATTCTAATCTATACATTGTTTTCTCAACTTGGATTTTTTTTCTAGTTTTTAGTTCTTTTTCTTGAAAAAAAAAAAGGTATTTGGATTCAAGTCATGCTATCTCTGGTGGCTCAGTTACAAAATTTCCTTACTTCTAAGGATGGAAAATCAATTCCATGCAATGGTGATAAATGAAACAGGATTCTTAATGTTTATCTCATAGTCTTTTAGGAATGTAATAAACCGCTTTAACCTGATATACCAGATGTATCTCTTCTAGATACTTTTCTCTTTAATAGGGATGTATTTTAAAATTTAATAACCATATCTATTTAAACAAAAAATTTGCAACCCAGTTATGTCTACTTTTTTCAAGCTAAAATACTTGTATGTGAACAATATATGACTTTAATACAACAGAAGAATTTGAGCAATATCTGTAGGTTCTTTGAAATGATACCTGAATGATATATAACCATTCCACAATAGGGAAACCGATGGGTTTCAGAAAGAAACTACATTCAATCACTGTTGAGATATATCTACGTTTAAATATTATTTCAATCCAACCCACCTGAGAAGTACATATAGTATTTTTCTAAGGTCACAGTTAAAGGTGAACAATAAATCCATGAAATAGATTTTTGGTTTAACTAGAGGTCCGCATAAGAGTAGGTCATCCTTTCCTTTATCATATGTCAATTAACTATTATTAATCACAATTCATAGGTTTAGTATCATACAACTTATATTATGCTAAACCATGAATCAAACATGACATTAATTTTCCTAAAGCTTTTTATTTTTATTTAACCAACACACACATATATAGTACTGACTATGTAGTAGGCTCTTTTAAAAATGTTATAGATATTAACTCATTTCGTTCTCATTACAACCCCACGGTAAATGTACTATTATAATCCCCATTTCACAGATGGGGCAAAAGAGGCTAAGGGGCTGTGTCTCTTGAAGCCAACAATAGCTACTCTATGTTATCAGAAGTCAGGATAGTGGTTATCTTAGCAAGGCGGCCAGTGACTGGAAGAGAGCAAGGAGAGGGACTTCTGTGGTGTGCATGTCATTCGTTCTTTAGAACTGAGTTCTGGTTACATATGTTGTTTACCTTGTGAAATTCCATCCACCTGTAGCATATATATTAATATATAGTATACTTCAATAAAAAGTTGGAAAAAAAGAGATTAACATGTCTTGCCCAAGGTCACATAACTTGTAAAAGTCAGGGTCAGAATTTGAACCCAGGCTCGTCTATGCTCTTAACCACAGTGATGGCGGGCTACCTTGTTTAACATTGAGTTTTACCGGGTTTTGAATTTGTCTCCCTTGCTCTTTCTCATTTCTCCACCAAGGGAGCAAGGCCCCTAGCATTTCCTTGCCTCGGGGATCTTATACTCCTGAATCAACATTTCCAGGAAGACTGCAGCTCTTTCTGATTTTTCCCCTTTCATGTAAAAGTTTAAGAACATGAAAGAAAGAAGCTATACAGAAGGGATATTAGACAGTGTATTTGAGTGTATCAAGGGAGTGGAGGTGTTCCTCGATGCTGGTGAGAAGATGAGGTCCATAGTCCCCATATCTTTTAAGAACCTAGTTCCCCTTCCAGAGCAGTGCGGTAAGAAGGCGGTAAGAAGGCGGTAAGACTTCAAGAAACTAAGGTTCTGTCTGTGATATTCACAGCCTTGTTACAGATCCCTGGAGTGAAACAAAAAGAGAGGCATGGGGTTTCAGTGGACCACTATGGCCTTGGCCGATGAGAACCTCACCAGGGACCATATTTGCGTAAATATTAAATGCATTTCTTTTGCTCTCTGGGCATTATTAAAACCTCCAGATTATTTGAATCAAATTATATGAATTAGGTTGTCCTGAATTTTTTCATTGGTTTATCCAAAATCAATTCTTCAGAAAAAAATAGTAAGAAGAGAAAATTAATCATATATATTGGTGCGTGCTTGTGACCTATATAGATACAGTTATCAAACCTTGAGTGTAAAAATAGTACACCTTAACCAAGAGATTTTTTGCTAATTTTCATAATACATATTGGCATATTTTGTATGAAACATGGAAAAAAATTGGAGTGCCAAGGTACCTGATTTTGAAGTTTCCAAAGAGAAATTCTCATTGTATACTTGGAGTAGACCTTCTGCCTTGATCTCCTGGCTTTATCAGTCTTGTGAATGCAGTGAAATTTATGGGGCCACATATAGGTAACTGCAATTTAAACTGGGTTTAGGAAAACCAAAACCAAACACGTTGCCATCAATTCCGACTCATAGCAACCCTATAGGAGAGAGTAGAACTGCCCCATAGTGTTTCCAAGGAATGCCTGGTGGATTCGAACTGCCGTCGTCTTGGTTAGCAGCGGAACCATTAACCACTGTGCTACGCGGTTTTAGGAAAGGGGTGGGGGCGGGGAGGTGCCTGAATTTATACCAATTTGAACATTTCATATATTTAAAACAGATCCCCTGATTTTAAGAATGGTAAAGAATACTTCATCTCAACAGGCTGAACCATGCTCTAGTGTAGTAGGGAGAAAAAAAAAAAAGATTTTCTCAGACCGCTCTTGGTTCCTAGGCTATCACTGGGGAAATCAGGGGGTAGGGGACTATACGAAAAGATCGGCACTCAGACATATGGCAAATATCACGACACGGGGGCTTTTTCCAAGTTTGCGCACTCAGCATTCGAGTCGGGGTAAACGTTGCTTTTCGTCAGCTGCAGCCGGCAGCACTGGCTTCTGAGTTGAGAATTAATTATTTGTCTAGTCCAGCTCGGGGTCACTCTGTGTGGTGTGTTCTTACGTTGGCCCAGAGGTGTAAAACCACTAGAGCAGCCCGCGCAGTGCCCAGAGCGGTAGACGGGCTCAAGATAGCTCATGGGGGAATCGCGGCAAACCGGGCACAGTGGATCGTTGCCTGGTCTTCAATTTTAAACTGTCTGTGTGCCAGAGGACTGTTAACGCTTTGTAATTTCTGCAGACGTCAATTGTGTGTGTGTGTGTGTCTGTGTGTCTGTGTGTGTGTGTGTGTGTGTGTGTATGTGTGTGTGCGTGCGCCAAAGGCAGCTATTGTCTATGATAAGACAACAGCCGTGACGGGGTTCTCTCCCTTGTTCCCTTCTCTGCACCAAAAGTGATTACGGAGCACTGTCTGTCTCCTCCTGCTGAGCTTCTGACTCCCTAGACTTCCTGTGTATCCCGAGGTTATGAATCCTACGGCATAAGAATTTAAAATATCTTATTCTCATCCCCCAGAAGCACCTGGGATTCGTGTTCACTTCCAGAAGACTAAGTCTTGATAGCTTCCTCTTCTCCCTATATAAATACAAACTATATGAGCAGCACTATATTGGATATGGAATTTTTTTTTTTTTTTTAACAAAGAGAAGTTTATTTCCTCACAGTCAAAGTAGGGCAGAAGTCCAAATTCAGGATGTCACCTCCAGGGGAAGGCTTTCTGTCTCTGTCGGCTCTGGAGGAAGGTCCTCGTTGTCATCAGTCTTCCCCTGGACTAGGAGCTTCTCTGCTCAGGAACTTCGGGTCCAAAGGACGCGCTCTGCTCCCAGTGCTTCTTTCTTGGTGGTGTGAGGTCCCCCACTCTCTGCTTGCTTCCCTTTCCTTTTAACTCGTGAGAGATAAAAGGTGGTGCAGGCCACACCCCAGGGAAACTCCCTTTACATTGGATCAGGGATGTGACTTGGGTAAAGGTGGTGTTACAATCCCACCAGAATCCTCTTTAACATAAAATTACAATCACAAAACAGAAGCTAACCACACAATTCCAGGAACCATGGCCCAGCCAAACCGATACACACATCCTTGGGGGGACATAATTCAAACCATGACAATTATGCACTTTATCTGGAAACAATTTCCCTTCTACCAGTTAAGGAAGGTTACTCTACTTTAACCTTCCGTGAATTTTAAGAGAAAGGTATCCCTAAACCTTCATGGTTGAGGAGAAGGGGATTCATAGCTATGGGAATTGACTATGAATTTCTCCAAAACAACAGCAACAACAAATTCTTCAAGCAGGTTTATTGTCATGCTCTTTCAACAGCTACACAGCATGTTTTAAAGTCCCTCCCGGATGACCTCTATTTGCCCCTAATCAAGGTGGTTAGCCTTGCTGGAAATAAAAGCAGAATCTCAGTAAAAGATAAGGCTAAGATGGGTATGGAATTTTATTTAATTTTTTTCTAGGAAATAAACCATGAATTTTGTAGATAGGAAGATAGATTTTTAGAGATGAATTTTCCATTTAGGTTTTAGCACAGGTCTGTTATCTTGAATATTATATACAAGATCAAATAATTCAAGAAATGTTTTACAAGGTGTAGCATGAAGTGCTATAGTGGAAACCAAGAAAAGTGACTAGGACACACCAGTGAGGGGGTTAGAAAAGAGCAAAATGACTTAATAAACAGAATAAAGGCAACGTTGAGAAGGTACTCTCTTCTGCCCCACTACTTCACTAAATCTGCTTTCACTACAGCCTCTATGAGTTCCTAAGAGCCATATCCAATGGATTCTTCTTTTATTATTATTATTATTATTTTACTTTATCTCTTGGAGAAATTGACAATGTGGATACCCTTCATCCTGAAACTCTTTTCTCTCCTACTTCTTGACCTCTCAGTTTCTCTTAATTCCCTTCGTATTGCCTGACTGCTCTCCCCTGTCTCTTCAGTAGATTTTCTTTCGTGCTCGCTTTGGCAGCACATGTACTCAAATTGGAACAATACAGAGAAGATTAGCATGGCCTCTGTGCAAGGAGGACACGCAAATCTGTGCAGTGTTCTATATTTTTCAATCAAATATACGAGACCAAATGGACAACTCCTGCCCAAAAGCAAGATGAGAAGGCAGGAAGGGACAGGAACACTGGATGAATGGACACAGGGTACCAGGGGTGGAAAGAAGGAGAGTTCTGTCACATTGTGGGAATTGTAACCAATGTCACAAAACAATTTGTCTATGAATTTTTGAAGGAGAAACTAATTTGTGCTGTAAACTTTAACCTAAAGCACAGTAAAATTAAAAAAAAAATTCTACTTTTCTACACCGACTTCCTAAATGATTCCATTTCCAAGAATTACAGCCTAGGTCTTCTTTTCCTTTTATTTTATGACATGCCCCTTGCTCATGTCTGTTCTTTCATCTAGTAGCTTATGATGATGACCCAAAATTTATATCTGTATTCAGGATTTTATGATGAACTCTAGAATAATATGTAAAAGTACCTTTTAGATATCACACAGACTTTTCAGACTCAGCCTTTCTGAAACTGGAATCAGTGTTTTCCCCTCTCTCCCCTGAGGTGCTTCTCCCTTTATGTTTCTTCCCTCATTTTGTGGCATAGACACCAATACCGTGCACCATGACAGCCATCTTAGTCATCAACCCTTTATTCACTCTCATACTTTGGTTGTGAGCAAGTCAAACTGCTTATGCTTTTTAATTAAATCTCATATTTGTTCCCACTTGCACCACTCTATTCCCACTGTTACTGCCTTACCTCAGGCCTTCCTCATTACGTATGCCCCCCCCTCAAAAACCAAACCCATTGTCATCAAGTCCATTCCAACTCATAGCAACCCTACAGGACAGAGTAGAACTGCCCCAAAGGGTTTCCAAGGAGTGGCTGGTGGATTCGAACTGCCGACCTTTGGGTTAGCAACTGAGCTCTTAACCACTGCACCACCAAGTCTCTATTACTCATGTGAATCATTTGAAATTCCGATTACACTCTCTCCAGTCCTGCCCCATCCAGTCAATCTTCCATATGGCGGTAAGAGTGATCGTTCTGAAATGATCATTTGGAATCACTCCCTATGTTTCATATTTCAGTGGCTGCCAGAGTCTACAATATATGGACTCAAATTTCTTACCATGCCACACATGCACGGTAAGCAACCAGGCTCAAAAATAACTGTATGATCTGTTCTTGTAAGATTAGATTTTTCTTTTACGTGATTCTTGGCCTTTGCCTTTTTCAGCAGAACAGCTTCTGTTTATCCTTTAATCTCAGTTCAAGCAGGTTTTTGTGTTTTTTGGTTTTTTTGAGATGCCTTTAAGATCCTCCCAAGTAGACTTAGATGGTCTTTTCCTTGGGCTATTTTAGCAGAAAATTTGTCATAAAGGTCTCTACCGTAGTACTCATCACATTGATTTTCCATAATTTGCTTCCATGCTGGTAGGTTACCTGAGGTCAAGGACAACATATATTATTTGGTCCCATTACTTAGGATATAGTCTGTGTTCAATAAATGTATATTGTTATTGAAATTTGTTATAAAATGTCTAGAAAATTTGCTATTAAATATTATTAATGTCATTAAATGCATAAAATGTGTTATTAAGTGTTGTTACATGTATAGTAAATAAAAGGAATTAGTAAAACTTGTTATTAAATATTAGATTTGAAGGATGGATAGAATTTTGTTGAGTGAAGATTGGGGAGAGGTAAGTTTTTCCAGATAGAGAAAGTAAAACAGATAATAGCCCCCAAACCAAAGCCAAACCTATTGCCATTAAGTTGATTCCAAATCATAGTGACCCCTCTAGGACAGAGCAGAACTACTCCGTAGGGTTTCCAAGGCTATAAATCCTTACAGAGGCAGACTGTCACATCTTTCTCCCAAAGAGAGGCTCGTGGACTTGTACCTCTGATCTTTCAGTTAGCAGCCAGTACTTAACCCCTGTGCCACTAGGGCCCCTTCACAGTGGCACAGGAGATGTTATTTGCATGAGGCATTTTTGAGGCACATGCCAGGGGGTAGTTAGGGAAAAGAATACAAAGAATGCCGTATCATGGCAAGCCTTTGCTGTGTTATATTTTCTGTGTTTTTTTTTTTTTTTTTTTTTTAAATACCTTAGCGTAGTCAGTGTGGTATAGAAATGTGTTCATCTATCTCCTAGAGGCATTAGGTAACATTTGAAATACTCAGGAATAATCAGGGATACACAGTCCAGGGATGGCTATTTGGCATTGGAAGATTCTAATGAGGATTCTACCCTCCAAAGAGAATAGTTCCATTATATGTTATCATGATGAGCACTACTCACATTTTTAGGTAGAATAAGAAAGGGTAGAAATATTTTTTTCCATTAGTGAAATGTGTGTTATTAGAAAATGTGATTGTCTTGATATAATGCATAGTACCTGCACCCTTGCCTGGGCAAGGCATGAGAATCTAGGGAGCTCAGCAGCCTACGCCTTTGGAGCACATTCTTGGCTTACAGCTCTGTTCCGTCCTGCCTATTCTACCTTCTTATTGCAGGAGAAAGGCGGACAAATTCTGCACTGGGCTATTGTTCTGTGTACCTCAGTTGAATCTCCTATATACGGCCATGGTGGGAGGGCCAAAAGAGAGAGACACTATTGGTTGAATAAGAACAGATTGCATGACACTCTGTGTGCCACATTGTGAGTGTGTGTGTGTGTGTGTGTTGAAGACAAGCGTGTACAGTTGCATGCCAGAAAATTGTCATAATCAACACACAGCTACATGATGTCCAGTGTGTGCCAACACAACCTAATACCTGCAAAAAGACAAATTGGCTTGGATAAACCCACAATACTGACTAAGGATTTTGTTCTTAAATTTTAAGGAAAAGAGGAATCACTGAACTGTTCAAACCGGTGATTACTTTGTAGATTAGGACATGATGCTTTTGAGTCAAGGAAGTTTTGTTCTCTGTTGTGAAATTAGGTCTACCTTTCCCTAAACCTGATGAACTCCCCTATAAATTAATGTAAATCAGAACTCTGAGTTATTGTTGAGGAATTATCCAAAATACTTGACTATTACTACTACTACTACTACTACTTCTTACAATAATATTTATAGTAACAATAATAACAAAACTAAGAACAAATATCTTAAGCGTTTCCATTAGGCCGTTGTCACCATTGGGTCATTGTATCATGAGCTGTTGCAACTACAACCTAATTTTTTTTTTCTTCTAACATTAGCCGATTCTCAGGCACTGTGTTTTAAACTGTTGTAATGACAATTTTTTGTGTTTTTACATTCTCTCTCCCTCATCTTTGTATTTATTATTGATGTCTTTGCTTGCTCTGAGTACACTTAAATTGTAGAAGGAAGGCATGAACAACATCTAAGTTGTTAGTTCTTTTCTCAAGCCACTGGAAGACATTCCAAAAAGCTGCAACCCAGCTTTTTTGAAGAAGTTTTTGACGTATTTCGTCTGAGATCTTGAAGTAGTTCATCTGAGACCAGTGCTGCCTTTCTGCGACTTCCCAGGCCTGAACAGGAGGATTGAGTAGCCAGATAAACAAGAAACAATGGTGTATGTAAACAGCTCTTCCACTTATTTTTGTTTCTATCTGTGGCGAGTTTGATCAATGCTAATAATGAGAACACAGGCATGGCTATACCTTACAAATGATTAAAATTAAAACACACACATACTTTGCACCAAAGCAGTAACAAAATCTGAAATTTGTTTTACTACTTTCTGTTAAGCTTCATATGCAGGAGGCATAGTTATGCCTTTAATAATACCAGCCTATGTTATGTATTTGTCTTAAATGTATCCACCTGTTGGGAAGAAAAAGTGTCTGAGAAAGATGTTAATTTTCCAGACTCTGACAAGCTGTCTACCAAATGACTTCCCTGTGACAATAAATAGGTTTTGCTTGTTTATTTACTTACTATTTAATATACCTGGCATTGAAAGGAGACAAATAATGACTTGAATCAATGCCAGATCACGTTACTCTGTGATGGGAAGATAAATTCTAGGCCTCTAACACAAGATGACAGCGAACTGTTCATTGGTGAATGAGAACCAAAAGTTCTCCCCACTTTCACTTCTCTTTGTTAGGAAGAAAGTTCCTTTAAGGGATACTGTTCTGGTTTTCTACCGTTTGAAGTGAATGAAGTCACTGAACGAGTAGAGAACAATAAATGTGATAAAATTCTGGAATTCAGTGCACAGCAGCTTTTTTACCCTCACAGATTTGCAAATGATGAATTTTTTGGAATAAAATTATGGAATTTTTTTGTTTTTTTTAATATTTCCCTATACCCCATTTTGGGGCCCTGGTGGCACAGTGCTTAAGAGCTCAGCTGCTACCCAAAAGGTCGGCAGTTTGAATCCATCAGCCGCTCCTTGGAAACCCTATGGGGCAGTTCTCCTCTGTCCTGTAGGGTCGCCATGAGTCAGAATCGACTCGACAGCAATGGGTTTGTTGTGTTTTCGTTGTTCTTGTTGTTATACTCCATTATGGAAGAGTTCTCTAGGTTTTTGATCTATGATTCTTCGAGCTAAAGAATCTTAAAATGTGCATTATCAATTATTTAATAATTTTTTAATAAAAATGTCTTCTTGGCTGCCACAGGATTGCTTTGTATGTCAAGACTAAATTGTCTGAGTAGATAACTTAAATTTAATATAATTTGAGTCTTTGTGGAGGTAAATTTTACATTTCAAAAAATTCTTGTTTGGCAGCAATTTCAGAATTAAATAAATCTCTAGCTCTCTAACGGTCCTAAAAGAACACTTTAATGACGTGCTTTACAAGTGATCATATTAAATAACCACCCATAACAAGCCGTACTTTTTGATGGATATGGTAAAGAAATTTATATAAAACAATTATGTGTTGCTATTATTGGAAAAAGTGCAACTGGATAGCAGCTCATCTGCTAACTGGAATGTTGCAGATTGGAGTTCACCCAGAAGTGCCTCAGAAGAAAGGTCTGGTGATCGGCTTCCTAAAAATCAGTCCTTGAAAACCCAATAGTGCACAGTTCTACTCTGACATACATGGGGTCGCCAGGAGTTGAAGCCGATTTGATGGTAACTGGTTTGTTGCTGGGGAAAAATGTGGGAGGAGAGAAGGCAGAGTAAGTAATGCCAAAAGCTGCCCAGATATGCACTACCTTGACCTCAGTATATTCAGACTTTGGATATAAGGTAAAATATTAAGCAGGTGCCCAAAATTGTCTAGCTGAAGACCAGCAAGGTCAACATGGATAAAACCTCTACCACCAAAATCATTGTTGTATTATTAAAACGACTCTTTGCAAACAAATAAAACAAGGAAACAAACCTGATTAGTAGGTTATGGTGGTGTTATACTCTGTATTCCTTGAGATAGGAATACTCAGGTCAAACACCAACTTTCAAGTTAAAGAAAGAGAAAAAGTGACACTATTTACACTTCCTCCTGAGAATGTTCCTTTTTGCTGAAGAATGATCCTTCTTCCTGCCTCTGTAAACTCGGTGTGATTGCATTTCTCTCTCAGCTCACACATATCTGAGGTTTCTTTCAGGTAATACCTGAGGAGTGAGGAATTTGTCCAAAATCCTATCCAATTCAAATCACTAGCAATGAGATCATCTTCACCAGTATGTCAGATTGGCATAGACAAATCAGATCATCATTTCCACTGTGACTGTTTGTATCAGCAAACAGATGATATTCAGTGATTTTTTTTTTTTCACAAGAAAATTAGGCAACTTGTAAGCAGTCTGCATGAACTGAATGAAACACGCTTAGGAAAACATTCTTGAAATTAAACTCAAAAGAAGTGTAGCATTAGTAATTTTGAACAAAACGTTACAAATTTTTTTGAAGAATTTCAACTTTATAATTTTGGTTTAAATTCCAGTAATGAAAAATAAAATTCACAGACAAACCAGGCAGAATAGTGTCCATTGAAATACATATTTAATCCAGAAAATGAGGCTTGTTTTCTGCGGCTGGCCTCATTTCAGCCCTGCCATTTTCTCTAGACAGCGGCCGCACTGAGTCCTGGCAGCTGCCTCGTATCTAAGCTGTGAGCTGTCAGAGTAAGTAAAAGAAGGTATGAAACCTGATAACTTCGGGCAATTACAGGAATCGTTTTTTCTAACTGCAATTATGTAGTGAGCAAAGAGTTCACAGCATTAGTTCCAAACGGCCAATCTAGGCTATTAGAGGCTTTCTGCTCTGTGGGGAAATTCTTATGTGATTAGGTAGGTAGACTTTTGAGCCCATGTTTATCACTTTCAGGAAGATAAGACTTTCATCTTATTTTTTAAAATTTTTTCTATAGTGCATCTCCATTTCAACTGACAGTACGTGCAAAAGGAAGCTCCATCTTTACAGCAATCAAAGTAATCATGCTTGACTTTTTCTGCTTTGCCATGTCACAGATCAACATTATGCTCCATGCATTGCTGGCCATTACAGATTCTGAACTGTGAAAATTAAACCTGGGTGAGAGACCCGGATGAAACTTAGCAACAGACGGCGTCCTTCCTAACGTCGCTGTCTTCCGTAGGCAACACTGACTGTAAAATGACGCAGGAAGAACAAACAACAGTTGCTGCCAAGTTAGTTCTGACTCATGGCAACCCTGCGTGTGTCAGAGCAGAACTGTGTTCTGTAGAGTTTTCCATGGCTGATCAGGGTTAGATGGCTAAGCCTTTCTTCTGAGGCACCTCGAACCATCAACCTTTCCATTAGCAGTTGCACGTGTTGACTATTTGCACCACCAGGTACTCCTAAGAATTCCACAAGAGGAACTCTGAAGACAATGAACCACAGTATTCTCTACTTTGACAGCATGACAGAGTATCTCGATATTGTCAAAAATTAATAGTGGAAAAGATGTTTTCCAAATATTTCTAAGTGTATAGGTGTACACCTATTGCAGGTATCATATATCCTTCCTAACATACAGTTATACATACACTTTAAGCCTCTCCTGATACTTTAATCTAATAATCTGGGGCTCAGCTGATCACCCCAAAGTTAGCTTGAAGCTCGAAGCTTTGGGAACCTTTAGTAACATAAGACTACTGTTCATAGTTATCCCTTTACATGTCTATTTCATGCTTACTACACTCAAGTGTTAAGATTCCACTCACGTTATTGGCTTATTTTTTTGTTTTATAAGAAACTTTCTTCTTTTTCAGGATTTTACTTCAAACTGATTCATAAAAAATAGAGAAAACATGTATAAAATAGGTCATGTGGACTGTCTTTATTCTTTTGTTTTAAGAGAGGCCGTGGCTTTCTCTTGTGGCTTGCTTGGGTGAGACTGTGGTACTAGGTAGAACATGAAGATAGATTAAATTCATCTTGTAGCTCTTAAGCAGTATTATTTAACAAAATTTTTCTATATTTGTATGCAAAATCTGTGTAAGTTTTTCCATGATCCCAGACAACACACCAGTGTATTTTTCAAAACTCTTTCTTTGAAGTGCCAAGAAGTCCACGTGTATTCTCACAGTTCATGAATGACCCCAAACAAACTAATTTCAAGTTTCTAAAGGGTAGTTATAAATAATAAAAGAGAAAGAATGATTTTTTCATGTTATAGAAAAATACGTTGAAAGTAATCTTTGTGTTTTGTAGAACACAAAAATCAATGCTTGTGGACTTCCTGTCAATATGGTGCCTTAGATACACATACCGTTATGCCCTCCTGACAACAAAGCCCCCAGAAACTAAGTAAAACAGACACAAAAAACAACCGCGGATCTCAGAGCATCAAACAGAAAGTTGAAGAAACAGACTGAGCACTGATTGGAAGAACTAGGCCGGCAGGAAAGCAGAGCTTCGCGGACCGACTGTGCCCTGCCTGGAACGCCAGGTACGAGCCAAGCAAGGATGTGGAGGCCAATTTCACGTCACCTGAATGCGGAATCGACTCCATGGCAACGGGTTTGGTTTGGTTTTTGGTTGGATTGTAAAGGACTTTATGATGAGACGCATAAAATCAGTCCAGATTCTTTGAAACGCTTACAACAGTGGCAAGAATCAGTGCTACAAACTGGAACACGTCTGCTGAGAGAGGGAGGCGCCCTCATAAGCAACCCCTCCTGGGGAACAAAGTCCTGTAGGTGAGAGTCTGCTGATACAATAAACAGAATCCAGCGTCCGAGAGTTTCATCAAGTCCGTTTGAAATGAACTAAGAGAAAGGAAAAAAGTCATTAGATAAGAACCGGTTTGTATGAAAAATACATTTCCTAGATTAAAAAATCACTATGGATGGTTAGATTATATAAAGCTGAAGAAAACATTAGTGGACTTAGTTAACTGGAAAATAAAAACCTGTTGCCGTCCAGTCGATTCTCAATTTGTTGAGAATTTTCCAGAATTGAAGAAAGACGTAAGAGCTCAGACTGAAGGTTCATACTGAGATCTGAGCAGCACACCAAAATCTTCCATCCAGATGTGCTGTGGTCCAGAGGCAGAGGGGAGCAAAGACAAAGGGACCTGCTGATTACCTGCAAAGGAACAACACGGTAGACTTGCCTTTACCATACAGAAACGTCATGTGATAGCGCGCCGATCGTGTGGGAAAAACAAAGACAATTTTAGACAAAAAAACTTGGCTTGCTGCTCACAAAAGTTCACTGAAAGTTCTATCAAGAGGTATACTTTGATAATAAGAAAAAATTAACTCTGATAAGAAGTAGGTATGAAGCATGTATGCCAAGAAATTGATAAAAGCTGTTCCATTAAATAAGTATTGCTTGGAATTAAAGAAAAACAAAACAAAAATAAACAAACAAAAAAACAATGACACCTTTGTGAAATTTTTTTTTAAATTCTGGGCCATATATACTAGATATCAAAAATTTGGAAGCTGGAAGGTTAATGAAATTATATTATTCAGGAAGATGACAAAGGTATTGAATCACTTTACCTTTTAAAAGGTAAGCATGTATGTTAAGAATTTAAGGGTAAATATAAAAGTATGCTGCTTTAATTTGAAAGCAGTAGAAAACAAATATGGGGGTAAATTAGAAAAAAGAGACATTACCCCCCCACAAGATGGAATTACTATAAGGGACTTGTTATGGATTGAATTGTGTTCACTCATATGTGTTGTAAATCCTAACCCTTATAGTGGTCCTGGGGCCCTGGTGGTGCAGTGGTTAAGAGCTACAGCTGCTAACCAAAATGTTGCCAGTTCAAATCCACCAGCCGCTCCTTGCAAACCCTATGGGGCAGTTCTAGTCTGTCCTATAGGGTTGCTGTGAGTTGGAATTGACTTGCTGGCATTGGGTTTTATAGTGGTTATAATCCCATTTGAGAATGGGTTTTCTTATGTTAATGAGACTATATTAGACTAGAGTGTGTGTTAAGTCAGCCTCTTTTGAGATATAAAAGAGCCAGTGAAGCAAGCAAGCTAAGTTGGAGGAAGACAGATGCCACACCACAAGAGATCTCCAAGAAATCAAGAAAGAGAAGCTGAAAAGAGACGAGGACCTTCCCCCAGAGCCGAAAGAGAGAACGCTTTCCCCTAGAGCCGGCATCCTGAATTTGGACTTCTAGCCTAGTAAATTGTGAGAAAATAAATTTGTTTGTTAAAACCACCCACTTGTGCTATTTCTGTTATACTAGCACTGGATAACTAAGAAAGGATTGTTTAAACCAAAGGAATATAACAGACTATAAATTGGCGATTTAAATCCATTTTGGTTGGGTACCTTCAGGAAGATTGCCTTATAAAAATTAGGAAGCTAGTTGTTAAATTGTACAGAAAAATAAATGTGATAATATAAATATACGGTGCTTAGCATAAAATATGGCACGTAGTAAAGATTAAAATTAAAAGATAAACAAAATTGTTATCATTGTAATTAATATAATATTTAATGGCTGGTTTGTCTAGCCCTGATGGCAGATACAAAAAACACATGGATGCTTGGACAAGGGAAAATGTTGGTCTAGAAACTGTTTACACCAGAGTCAAAACCTTTAGCAAATATTCAGTCTTTCTATTTGAATCCTTAAAAACACTTGTTGCCTCCGAGTCAATTTTGACTGGTAGTGACCCTATAGGACAGAGTAGAACTTCCCCATAGGGTTTCCAAGGAGCAGCTGGTGGATTCCAACTGCCGACATTTTAGTGGGCAGCCAAGCTCTTAACTGCTGCGCCACCATCAAGGTTTTAAATAAACTCACTGGGTAAATTTTTAATATTGAGAACTGGAAAAGGCCATGTTGGGGAATTTCACACGTGTTAATGATACAGTTGCATATTGATTGAGACTGTTGCACTTAATCTTTTATATCTCAACACTTTCAAAGCTATCGGGGGGCCTTTAATGTGGGGTCACTGGTGTAAATGCTTCCTCATGAGAATTAGCATCCTTGTAATTACAGCACATTCAAAGGCTGCAGTGGCATCTTCATGCCTACTGAGCTGAATGAGATCCTAAATGACAGGACTTTATACAAATGCCATGAAAGATGCTTCTCCTGGCCTCTCAGAGTACTGGTTCTCGTGTTTGACGGGCAATGTGCAGTGATGGAAGCAGAGTTAATTAATCATCTGGGGAAAGCTTTTACTGCACTGCCTTGTCACAGCAAATTTTAACTCTGATAATAAAATCATTTAGTAGAAAATGATCTATCAGTGATGATTATTTTTAATAACATTAAGATAGATTTCTAATTTTTACACTGAAATGTTTAAATCCTCCATTTGTGATGTGAGATATTTGTTATTACAAATTTATGTACATTTTCTTTGTCTTGAAAATTTAAGCTACTTCTCTTCTTTAGTGGAATTTAGATGGGCTCTACATCCAGGAAAAAAGAAGGTGAAGAAAAGATTTTACCTATTTGGTGTAACGTGAATTTTGATGATCATCTTTTCCCCCATACACTACTTTAAAAATGTATATTAAATATTTATCGAATGACCACTATGTGCATGATGTTAGACTAAAAGAAACATATATATGTAAATTTTAGATATTTATACATAAGTTTTAGACGTATATATATATATTTTTTTTTTTTTTTTCAGGAGGAGGTGACGGGGAAACCCAAGGACTCATGGGAAGGAAGATATGAATGAAGGTAGGCCAAACATTATCAGAGTTTGGGATTAGCCAACTATGAAGACCTAAACGGTTCCATTGGTCTTAAACCATAGGCTGGTTTTAAAGATTTAGGAGTGGTGTGGTTCTGTCTTTGCCTGAGGACAAGGGACAGGACTGGGTGGAGAGAATGCTTTTAAATCATGTGCTAGTAACTAGATTTACGGTGGGGAATCAAGACAGTCACCAATATATTTTTGAAAAGAAGAAAATGTAAACGGACACATTTATGATCAACAACAAGAAAATGTTTATTTCATTCCCTTTGCCCTTCTTCCCTGCGAGCAGACTGTACAGACCACGGTGTTCATTGTATGCCTCAGTTTAACAGCCGCGTGTTTGCACAAAACTTGATGACTCGCAGGTGCATAACACCAAGTCTTTACGGGAGCACACCTCTGGAGGAGCTGCCTGAGAGCATCTGAAGTTCATCACAATACCTTTATTGATCAGTTGCAGGTCTGCATTCACTAATTCATGCATTTATCATTTATTTAACTAAATAATCATTCCGTCAATAAATGGAGTAAGGCAGTAAGATACTGTGGAATCAGCAAAGCTTTTGAAGTCATGAAATCTGTTGGTGCTGACCCATTTAGTATCTGTAATTTTGAGAGTATCATTCCACCCTTCTGAGCCTCAGCTTCCTCGTTCGTAACCTGTAGATAATATTTATGTAAAACCTGTAGAAATGTGTCTGGACCATATTGTTGCTGTTAGGTGCCATCAAGTTGGCTCCAACTCCTAGCTACCTTAGATGTAACAGCAGAACACAGTGCCCAGTCCTGCGCCATCTTCACAACGGTTGCTCTGTTTGAGCCCATTGTTGCAGCCATTATGTCAATCCATCTCATTGAGGGTTTCCCTCTTTTTCGATGACCCGCTACTTTACCAAGCATGATTTTCACCAGAGATTTGGTCCCTCCTGATAACATGTCCACAGTAAGCGAGATGAAGTCCCACCATCCTCACTTCTAAGGAACGTTCTGGCTATACTCCTCCCTGACAGATTTGTTTGTTCTTCCATATTCTTCCAAGTACCACAATTCAAATGCATCAATTCTCCTTCAGTCTTCTTTTTGCATTGTTCAGCTTTTGCATGCATATGAGAAAATTGAAAATACCTGGTCCATAGGAGAGCTTAAAAAATGTTGTCTATTAATTATTAAATCATTCATTTTTTACATTTAGAGTTCATTTGATACACAGGGTCTAGGACTTCAATTGATGAGTAAGATATCCTCCCTTCCTTTCAAGTAGGTCCAGGAGAGAAGGCTAGTATATATACACATATTTGAAAAACTTGGATAAGAGCTACACTCCCAAAAAACCGAAAACCACACCGTTGCCTTTGCATAGCGACTTCATAGGACAGAGTAGACTTGCCCTCTAGGCTCTCACCACCGATTTCATGGAGATGAAGCTAGGGTTAATGAGAAAATGTTAGTAAAATGTTTTAAACTCCTTTGTAGGAAGACATTATATTGTACAGAACGATCTTAATTGTCGTTTGAATAGGTTGGAGATTTTTACTGCTTGAGAATGATACCCTGTATGAGAGGCTGGTCTTCATTGCCGTACATTCTTCACTTTGTAACACAGCAAAGGTGTTGTGAGCTGCTACCTTCCTACCGTCTCTGAGTACTGGGGATGGCCGTCTGAACCAGCAGCTCTGCACTCCAGAGTTCCAAGGGGAGAGTTTGGTATTGAATGGCTTTTGAATCACGTGGCTGTGGGTGGCTGTGCAGAGAGATGCATTATTTATTATCTCTGCACACAAAAGAAAATCACAATAAAAAAGGTAAATGCTGAACTAGAGAACATAACCTCTCAGGCAGGTTGGTGGCTGCCGCAATCCCAGGGCAAATATTCTGATTACAGTAACTCAGCAGTCCCACCCCCTCTTACCCTCGCCGGCAGTAAAAGGCCGAGCAAATCATTACAGGTTCAACCAAGGAGCAGAGCTTTCGAGGATGACAATCCACTATTCATTTCACATAAGTGCAGAGTTATATTGGGGCCCTGAACGGTACGGCAGTGTTATAAATTTCTCAGGCAGCTAGATTTATCTGTTTCAAAAAGTGAGACTCTGGGTCTAAGGTGGTGTGTGTATGTCTAGAGGGGCACACTTCACCTTTTTTTTTTTTTCTGGCGAACATACTCATGTGGGCAGTGTTGCTAGAAAAGCAAGTTTTGTAGTAAGAATAATTCCTATTGTTCCCAGGACTGTAACATGCATTAGTAACAAGCATTTTTCTTTGCAGATATCCCTGTTAGAATCACGTTGCACACACACTAGTATAAGAATTGCCCTCCCGCCCCCATTTCTTCTCTGTCTTTTTGTTTCTCAAGATTGGGCACTCAAGGCCCTTATATTCTCATTGGTCACGTTTCTGTATCACTTGCTGCTTCATTTTTTTTTTTTTTCATTTTGTCTCCTTCCATCTTCCTTGCTAATTTATGGTATGCACGTCGACAGTCACCACCCTGGTCTTGTATAGCCTTTTTCTTCCTGACTCAGGAGAAGTTTCTCTGACTTAACCTCCCCTGACTAATCCCCAGAGCACATCACCTGTCAAAATTATTCTGTCTCTGAGACAGGAAATTCTAAGATTCCCTTTGTTCCGTTTCCTGTTCTTTCCCTATCGTCCCATCACTTACCTTTCTCACAAAGCTGCGGACTGACGTGACCTTCATTCACTTGAGCCTTGCCTGTCCTGGTGGTCTCTCAGTGCCCACTTGTCTCCATTCCTTCCCCGCCTAGTCTGGAGCTGACCCCCAGTCAGAGGTCTGTCCCCTGTGCCCTCCGTTTTCCGGCTTCTCGCTCCTTCCACACCCCTGACTTGGCCAGTTTCGAAAACGGAATCAACTCCAATATCCTGTTAATGCTTTGTCTGAGGAGATGTCACCTAACAATGGTGATAGTCCCGTAACACGCGTACAAGCTCTAGCCTCAGCCAGAAGCTGTTTTAAACTTCTAACTTGTGACCTTTTTGAAAACTTCTCAGGTCTTCTATATCCTAAAATCAGTGTTAACCCTCACACTCCCAACATTTGCTGTATTTTTATTCCAACCTCCTAGAAGGGTTATTCAGTGAACGTGGTGCTCCGTTCTCATTAATTCGCCCTCTGTTTCTGTAAAGGACCAGCTTTGGAGGACCGTTAGTGGCCTCCCATCTGCTGACTTTTAAGCTTTCCTTTTGCCCCGTCCACCTTGACCCCTTGTGTATTTGGCCCCCTTGGTCCTCTTCTTCCCTTGATTTCTTGTTTGTTTCCATAAC
The DNA here is from genome assembly GCF_000243295.1 of Trichechus manatus latirostris. NCBI lineage: Eukaryota > Metazoa > Chordata > Mammalia > Sirenia > Trichechidae > Trichechus > Trichechus manatus. The sequence continues at coordinate 3,918,531 of NW_004444035.1, read as the reverse complement.
GCCACGCTCTCTGACATCGTTTAGTCTCAGAATGTCGCTGTTCAGTCTCCTTTCGTGCATTCCTCTCTTCCTCTGTCTCTGAAATGTAGATGTTCCTTAAAAGTATGTTCCCAGCACTGTTCTTTCAGGCTCTTAACTCACTTAGTGATTAGGTTTTTCTAGGTCACAGCTTTGTATACCTGCCTACCCCTGTTCCTTCATACCACACAGACGCGCACACATATCTACACAACTTTCTCTTTTCCTGTTTTTGTTCTTCTTCTTTCTCCCGTGTGTCTTAAGGTAGCCATTCCTCTGCCTTTCAGGTCCACTCCTTTTATTCACACCCTCTTATACTCTTGCTTGGGTGTTCACCAAACTTTCAACTATTACCCTCGATAAATCTTCCATCCTGTCATCGGTTTCATTTTTAAAACCCAGAATGATCATCTTACCTCTGGAACAAACCTTTCAAACCTCTCCAGTGCCCAGAAATAAACCCTTAAGCATGGCATTCAAAACACTGAGTTTCAACTTACTGTTCAGACTTCTTGCCCCAACTGTATTCCAGCTAAACTTAAGTTCTTGCCATCCCCCCGGACGGTCCCTGGGCTTTATGTATCTGTGCCTTTGTGTATCCTCTTCTCGCAGTTCCCAATGTTATACATCTTCTTCCAGTTTAGGAATACCCTATGCATCCACCAAAAACCAAACAATCCCACGGCCGACGAGTCGATTCCGATTCATAGCGACCTATAGGACAGAGGAGAACTGCCCCATAGCCTTTCCAGGGCTATAAATCCTTAAGGAAGCAAACTGACTCATCTTTCTTCCGCATGCATCCACAGCACCAGTTTAAATATATCTTTTTGTATTTAAATACATCTTTTTGTATTTAAACCAAATGAGTTTGGTTTGGATTTTAGTTCAGGGACAGAGTGCTAAGAGATGTTAGAATGTGTGTCCCATTTTTTTTTTTTTTTTTTGTTTCAGAATACATGGTCACCTAATTATTACCAAGTATTGTAAAGGAAGCTTAAAAACTATAAGGTTTTAAAACTTCATAAGCTTAGGAACTCTAGTAGCATAAAAGGAAAGATCTACTTCCTCTTTTATTATTATTTCTTGTATCTCATTTTACTTATACCTAGCAGAAGGATTTGTTATTTAATTAGGTTGAGGCAATATGTTGCCTTAACTGAGTGGAACTCACATGAAAATATGCATATACATTTTCAGTAGAGGAAATACAGTGGTTATCAGCATGCAGTGTTCTTGACATAATTCAGTTGTTTAGATCTCTTCCACTCACTTGAAAATACATTGGTTTTGTATTCTTTTTCCTAGTAAAAAAAAGAGAGCTTCAGTAAGGCAGCAGTAAATTGCTTTTGTAGAATAGCATTTTGGCAATTAACTTTTCTTTGTATTACAAAAGGCAGATATTGATACACAAGCAAATTCCTGTGTGTTTTCTTTTTCAATATTGAAGCAGTGTAGGAAGTCTTAGCCGTGCTCTTCAAGCTAAATTCTCTGTAAACATGTCCCTATTAAGATCAATTGCAGTGGCTTTGTCTTAACGGGATTCTGAATAAACAACGGTAAATCATGCAGCTAGTCTTCCAGTATTGCAAATCTGCATAGGAATAGCAGGGAACAGTATATTGAAAACAATTCTCTGAAACTCTGGAGAATCAAATCAGTTCAGAAGACACGCAATAATGAGCTGCACTGCAAAGCTGGCATTAGTTGGGACACTTTTGCTTGGAAAAATATTTGATGGTTTTGTTAGATTTATTTTTTTATTGCAGCTCGGCTAAAAATTTTCTGTGTCCATCTTTCAAAATATCAACCCAAATACAACTGACCATGTTCCGCATGGAAATGTCACAGAGGCAAACCGATTCAATGGCTTGTTGTCTCAACCTAATTAAGTAAGAAAACCGTCTTTTAGGTATAAAGAAAATGGCAGCGTTTGCACGTACGACCTCTGCCTCATGTACATTACCTGTCAGTAGTACTTGTATTCAATTCCCGTTGTTTTTGTAAGTTTCACATGAATAAACTAGAAGAATGTAACATATATGAAACAGGAAACTTTTTTTTTTTTAACACATTAAACCCAGAAACCAAATCGGTTGCCCATTGAGTCAATTCTGACTCATAGAGACCCTATAGGACTGAGTAGAACTGCCCTGTAGGGTTTCTAAGGAGCGGCTGGTGGTGGATTCAAACTGCAGACTTCTTGGTTAGCAGCCGAGCTCTTAACCACTGCGCTACCAGGGCTTTTTACACATTGTCTCCCTCATCTAGTGCTGCTCTAACAGAGATACCACGAGTGGATGGCTTTACAAAGAGAAGTTTATTCTCTCGCAGTCCAGTAGGCTTCAAGTCCAAATTCAGGGCATCAGCTCCAAGAGAAGGCTTTCTCTCTCTGTTGGCTCTGGAGAAAGGTCCTTGTGATGTATCAGTCTTTCCTTGGTCTGGGAGCATCTCAGTGCAGGAACCTCAGGTCCAAAGGACACGCTCTGCTCCCAGCACCGCTTTGTTGGTGGTGTGAGGGTATGAGGTTCCCAACTCTCTGCTTGCTTCCCTTTCCTTTTATCTCTTGAGAGATAAAAGGTGGTGCAGGCCACATCCCAGGGAAACTCCCTTTACATTGGATGTGACCTGGGTAAAGGTGGTGTTACAATCCCACCCTAATCCTCTTTAACATAAAATTACAATCACAGAATGGAGGCTGACCACACAATTCTGGGAATCATGGCCCAGCCGAGTTGACACACACATTTTTGGGGGACACAATTCAATCCATGACATACGTTAAGGCTAATTAAATAGACATCTCACCAACTCAGTTTTGGTCACTGCTTGAGCTTCATGTCATTCTCTTACCTTTTTCTTCTTATTTTGTTTGACTAAAAAAAAAAAAAAAAACAAAATTTAAAAACTGAAGCATAATGTGATAGTAGATATATGAACATGTTAACATCTTTTCAACAAAATTCTTTCAGGTAACACCAAAAGAATCCTTGAATATTTAAGAAAGATGCCAACATTTTAAACAGATAATACCTCAGGCAAAGCGCTAAGCTCTTTTCAATCAAGATCAAATCCATACAGGTTTCAAAGAATAATAAATCCATAAGAAATGTTTATAATACCGTTAACACTGTGAATTAAGTTTAAGTCAGCTCCCAATGTGTAATTCTGAGTTTATTGCAAAGAGGGCTTCTTGATAATGTTAAAAACTGTCTACTTTGTCAAATGCAGATGTAAGCTATCAACAGTTTTGTGTTCTGATGTTAAAGGGAAAAAACAACATTATTTTATTTAAATGAATTTTTTTGAGCAGTTCTTTACAATCTTGGGAAGCTGAAATGAGAAGATATTTATTGAGTTTTGTTAAAGAATCCCAGAAATCACATCTGTTCTACAACACAGGATTACAGATTATCACAAGTACTTAATAAATGAATGAACATTTCTGAAATTGAGATTACACAATGTTATGATATTCAGGGTTATGCCCCTGATTCATAGTCTTTACTGTACAAAGCTCCTATTACAAACTTCACTGTTTTAACTAGAGTTTGATGAGAAAAAACCTCATACAAGTTTTTTTTTTTTTTTTTTAAAAAAAAGCAACTCAACAAAACAAGTGTACCCTGAATGATGAATGTTTGTTTGTTTGCTTTGTTTTATTGTTACATCAATATCTTGTTACTTCTTATTGGGATCGATATATGAGTTCTGTATTGGTCCTCAATGCTTATTTTACTTTCCACTCACCAGATCCAAGTAGATAAGTGGATAAGTGGATAGAGTATAAAATGAAATGTAGCATAAGTTTTGTCCTACTAAAAATTGTATTATGAAAAAAATCACCACAAAGAGTAATCATTATGCCCCAAACCAAAAGAGTATCTTTAAACAGACATGAGTGGACTGCTTTAGTGTGTAGCCAATTTTGTTTTTGTGTTTCTTAAGGTCTTAGGTCTGTAGTTACCACATTGTTGTCTGTTGATGTGTCAACTAATGTTTTGCTTGTTCAGAATATCATTTTAATGTTTTGCTTGTTTAGAATATCATTTCTGGAAATAGCTCAACAAGATTTTATTTAGGTTTTTTTTTTTTAGCGCATGGAAAAAAAAAGTATTTACTGAAAGGGGGTATTTTCGGCTATGAAAATTTTCCTGGCCAGACAGAGTCTAACAATAAACATTTGTTTTACTGCTGATCCCGAGAACAGGAAGAAGTCTTGCCAAAATTGTGGTGTGGAAAGCATTTCCTCAGAGAGGCATGAGGATATAATCGTGGATTTGACTGGAGACTCTAGTCTACAAAATGTATCAGGCTCACAAACCATCAGCCAAACTTTTCCTTTATCCTTTTTTTTCCTTCCATCCATGAAAAATAGGAACTTTTGTTGCAAGAAAAGCAATAGAAGGCTTTATTATACAACACTTAGTTATAAAATTTCTACTATGACTTTTCAAATCTTACATTAATGTGAGTGCATATTTTTGTTATGCTGGAGATGAAAAAGAAAGCAAATCTTTAACTTAGGTCTTGGCAAGCAAGAGCTAGTGGGTTTCCTCAGCTCCTCTTCTGCCTGCAGAGCCCTGACGGTACGGTGGTTGAGCGTTTGGCTGCTAACCAAAACGTTGGCAGTTTGAACACACCAGCCACTCCTTGGAAACCCTGTAGGGCAGTTCTACTCTGTCCTATGGGGTCACTGTGAGTCAGAATTCACTCGGTGGCAACATATTTTACTTATTTATTTGTTTTTGGATTGCTATTCTTAGCTGGCGAATCGTAGGAAGCCAAAGTAACTGATTGCTTAAACACTTAGAGATCAGGGATGATCCTAGAATAATAGAATCAGAATCTCAAGGTTAGGAAGGGCTTCTAGCTCGAGTTCTGTTTTTTAAATCTCCAGTTGCACCTCTCTGCCTTGATTTTGCTAGAATCACTTTTAGTAATGGGTTGACTATTTGCTGCCTCATGTAGCATCCCATTCCATGGTTGAGTATCTCCCTCTGCTTTCCTATTATTCTGCAGATTGAGCTGAAATCTGTTGTCATAGAGAAGCACCAATCTTATACTCTGTTAGAAGTGAAAGCAAAGAGTTTATTGAAAGACAAAGTGATTCGTGAACCAGGAGCCACACTAGCACCCAGGCAGGATACCATAGTGTTCCAAATTGCAAGAAGAGAGTGAGGTTTTTATCGGGTGGAGTAAACAAGGGGATATGTGCCCCCAGGCACAAGGGGGATACATAGCGAAAGTTACAAGGGAGTTGTTAGCCTATACTCTTTCTTAAATATTTTTCTTAACATCAGTAAGTCTATTTGTTAACATCCTGGGGTATGACGAACAAGATATTACGTGGAGAACAATTGCGTCAGCTTTTCTGTAACAACTGCGTGTTTGGCTTCCTCCTCTTATCTTTAAAGGAGTCATAGATTTACAAAGAATCAGCAAAAATGGAGCTAAGGTCTCAGTGAGAGCATAAAAATGAAGTCTGATTTAGGTCTGGATTAATCATCTTAGTTACGCTAGGCACCTCAGGTTTTTGAATTTTGAATCATATAACATTTCAGGAGAAGTACTAAAAATGTCCTGCCTAAAACCATATAGAAAAATTAACTTAAAATTGATCAAAAATCTAAATGTAAGAAAGAAAAAAAAACTCAGAAGAAACATAGGTGTAAATACTCTTGAACTTGGATTACACACTGGTTTCTTAGATATTACACAAAAGCAGAAAAAATCAAAGTAAAGGGGGATAAACTATAGATTCAAAATGATCCCAATCAAAATTCCAGAAGTTTTTTTGTATATATCAATAAATTGATTTTAAATTTTATGTGGGAAAGTAAAAGAACTACAATAGCTAAACAATTTTGAAGAAGAAAGACAAAGTTAAAGGACTCATGTTACCTGTAGCTTACTTTAAAGCTATAGGAGCCAAGAAAGTTGGTATTTGTGAAAGAATGGAACAAAATAGGTATTCTGGAAATAGCCTGACATATACATGGTCAATTGATCATTGACAAAGATAGAAAGACAATTCAATGGATATGGGAGACTCTTTTAATAAAAGGTGCTGGACCAGTAGGACATCCATATGCAAAATAAATCAATAAATCAATAAATAAAATGAACCTTGATTCATACCTCTACCTTATGTAAAATGTAACCCAAATTGGATTGCAGATCTACATGAAAAACCTATGAGTGTGCAATTTGTAGCAGAACACCCAGAAGACCATCGTTGTGACTTTGATAGGCAATGTTTCCTTTGAAAAGAAACCAAAAGCACAAGCCATAAAGAAAATCAAAGCTGATAGATTTTGCACTTTCACAAAATTAAAATCTCTGTCCTGTGAAGAGCAGTGCTAAGAGAATAAAAATCGGAGATATAAACAGGGAGAAAATATTTACAAAACATACATGAGGCAAAGAACTTGTATCTAGAATATAAAAAGAACTCCCAAACACAATCATGAAACAACTTAAAAACTGGTGAAAGATTTGAACAGACACTTTGTGAAAGAAAATAAACAGATAGCAAATAAGCAAATGAAAAGATGTTGTAAGTCAGCAGTCATTAAAAAAACAAAACAAAACAACAACATTGCTTTCCAGTCGATTCCAACTCATAGCGACCCCACAGGACAGAGTAGAGCTGCCCGATAGTGTTTCCAAGGAACAGCTGGTGGATTCGAACTGCCGACCTTTTGGTTAGCAGTCAAGCTCTAAACCACCGTGCCACCAGGGTTCCTGACGGTCATTAAAAAACAAAAACAAAACAAACAAACCTATTGCCATCTAGTCGATCCTGACTCGTAGCAACCCTGTTGGACAGAGTAGAACTGCCCCATAGGGTTTCCAAGGAGTGGCTGGGGGATTCGAACTGCCGACATTTTGTTTAGCAGCTGTAGCTCTTAACCACTACACCACCAGTGTTTCTATTGGTCATTAGGGATGTGCAAATTAAATCTACAGTGAGGTACCACTATGAACCTATGAGAGTGGCTAACATTAAAAAAAATGGTGGACAAGTGCTGGCAAGGATGCAGACCTGGGACTATTGTACATTGCTGATGAGAAAGCAAAATGGTGCAGCCCGTTTGGGAAACACTTGGCAGTGTTGTACAAAATTAAACGTGAGTTTCATATGTTGTTGTTGTTAGGTGGCATTGAGTCGATTCTGACTCATAGCGACGCTCTGTACAACAGAACAAAACACTGCCTGGTCCTGCACCATCCTCACAGTCATTGTTATACTTGAGCCCATTGTTGCAGCCACTGTGTCAATCCATCTCGTTGAGAGTCTTCCTCTCTTTCGCTGACCCTCTACTTTACCAAGCATGATGTCTTTCTCCAGGGACTGATCCCTCCTGATTTAACATGTCCAAAGCATGGGAGGCGAAGTCTTGCCATCCTTGCTTCTAAGGAGCACTCTGGCTGTACTTCTTCCAGTACAAATTTGTTCGTTCTTCTGGCAGTCCATGGTATGTCAATATTCTTTGCCAACACCATAATTCAAAGGCATCAACTCTTCCTTGATCTTCTTTATGCATTGTCCAGCTTTCGTACACATATGAGGCGATTGAGAACACCATTGCTTGGGTCAGGCACACCTGAGCTTCATATATGTGCCAGAAAAAAATGCTCTTAGGTATTTTCCCATAGGAAATGAACACTTACGTTCACACAGAAATCCATGGGTAAATGTTTATAGCAACTTTATTTATAATCACCAAAAATTGGAAACAAACTAAATGTCTTTTAACTGGTAAACAGATAAATACACTCTGGTAATCTATGCAATGGAATATTGTTATGATATGTTCATCAACACCAGTGAATCTCACATGCATTATCTTAAAAGAAAGAAGCTGAACTTACATATGATTACATTGATATGACATTCTGGAAAAGACACAGTGATCGGGATGGAAAACAGAGCAATGGTTACCTGGAGCTAGCAGGGTGAGGGGTTGATGAAAAGGTGCATCACAAAGTACTTTTTGGGGTAATCATACTATTTTGAATCTTGATTGTGTTGGTGGGTATATGTCTGTATGCACTTGTCAAAAACCCATAGAAATTTACACTAAAAAGAGTGGGTTTTTTTGGATGTAAGTAAAATATAAAGCATAGAAAAACAATAAAAATGTCATGGGTAGTAGGTAGTAATAACAATGTTAAAACCCAAATCTTTTTTGTCAGCCCTCACAATGTAAAATTCTATGTGGTGGGCCCAGATTTCAACTTTGAGATTTACCAAACGCTGAGGCTTGGATCCCATGAAGGAGAAGCCCGTGAAATAGTCTCTTGTATCTAACAGATCCTTCTGCCTCCTATGTATAAGAGCTCATTCTGATAGCAATATGTTGGAATAGTTCTTCTATTCAATCTGTATTAATAGATGTTTACATATATCTTACGTATTTTGAAGATATATTGGTAGATAGTTCACATTTTCACAATGTATGGATTTTCATGATCCAATAAATTTAGAAAATGTTGGTTCCAACAAAGCTATCTAGTCTTTGTAGTTTATTTGCAAAGCCTGTCAGAACCTTTAATATTTTTAAAGGAATTAGAAATCTCTAAGTCGGGCCTTTTGTAACTCCCACCTCTCAAAATCTTTCTGCATGAAGAATTAGAGGAATGGTGTTTTGTAGAGCATTACTTGGGAAACTTTATAATCGTTTAACTAAAATAACAGTATTATGTGGCTTGCAATAGGCAGATTATGGAGCACAATCCTACAACAGCCCTCCGTCTTTCAGTGTCTAACAAAGAGAATCACTTCAAAGATTTTTCATTCCTCCAGGAGAGATCTGTGTACATTGTGGATGTATGAGGTCTGGGCATCCCGAGGAGTCTGGAGCATTCTCTTTGCTGGTCTCTGCTGATGGGATTGCCTGCTGGACTCAACTGTCCATTACAGGAAATGCTGTGTTCCATTCCTTTTGATAACTCTGTGTCTTCTGATCTTTAGTTTCTTATGTCTTTTCCCGTATGATGACCTTTGGCAGCACTTGCTGGGAGTCCTAGTTAATAAAATAACGAGGAGGCTTTGACAACTAACTCACCTGGTCAACAATTATACTTGTAATAGCAGCCACAGCCTCCTCTTAAATTCTTTATCACATGAAGTGGCTGATTGGAACTTTTGCCAGGTCTCAACTCTGAAAAGCAGTGGGTCGCTGTAAAAGTAGTAGACCCTTCCTCAATGTGTGTCTGGAGCTTTCCTGGGGGTTACTGCTGTTGTGAGTGACTGTTCAGACCTTTCGGAGTCATGTCAACCCCAGACCCCCATGTACGTCAGAGTAGGTTCCAAACCAAATCCAACCCTTTGCGGTCGAGTCAGTTTCAACCCCTAGCTACCCTATAGGAGACTAGAACAGTCTCATAGGGTTTCCAAGGCTGAAATCCTTATGCAAGCAGACTGCAGCATCTTTCTCCTGTGGAGCAGCTGCTGGGTTTGAACCACTGAGCTTTTGGTTAACAGCTGAACACTTTAACTACTGCACCACCAGGGCTGCTTCAGAGTAGGTTACCAGGGAGTTACTGAATAAGAAAAATAAAGAGCTGATGCCAATTCTTTCAACTCTCTTCAGAAGATGGGGTATCTTTCCCCACAGGCCACCCCAGACTCCCAGGGGATAGTAGAATATTTACACCCCTACCTACTGTCGGTTCATAAGACACCGTAGTTCATTATGCATATTTAGAACAATTATAGATAAAATGCATGGTGGCACACAGCACTGCTCTTTTTCTTTGTGGAAAAGAGAGCACTTGCCTTGCTTTTAGAAAACCTTGGAGAATTAAATGTAATTATTATAAAAATTATTTAGTAATAGATTCTATTAGTTCTTTTGGAGAATTTATATTATAGTTAAGGTTTCTGTTGCATCATTTTCTTTTTATGAAGATAAAAGTACTCTATTGAATTGTAAACCATTAAGGTTATAATGATGCTAATGGTATTTGCATAATAAATGTTTTCTAATATTGCCGGGGACTTTTGAATTAAAAATTCTAATTATCCAGATACTCAGTAGCAAAAACTGATATGTTATTTTCAGAATCATTCACTACTGTTTGAGACTGTTGAATTAAAAACTTCTCATACAATTATAGAGAGATATATTCAGTAGAAAAATCTTAATATACATATATTTTTGGGAACAAAACATGTTGTAATCTCAAATTTGGCTATTAAGATTTTTCTTGTCTTATGGAGTAACAAAGACTTGTGAAATGCGGATATTTTAACACTGTTTTGACTTAGGTTCAGTTGATTTTACCAGGAAGGTGAATGTTTAATCGTATTAAAAATGACCATGTTTATATTTGATTGCCTCATGTGGATAATATGAGTGTATGTCTGGGGAATAAATCTAAATAGTCTGTGTCTTGGAGTCCTAGAACCAGTCATAATGATTTATAGACAAGTATGAATGTGTGAAGGAGCCTTGGTGGTACAGTGGTTAAATCACTTGGCTATCAACCTAAAGGTCAGAGATTCGAACCCACAAGCTGCTTGACGGGAGGAAGCTGTGGCAGACTGCTTCTGTAAATATTACAGCCTTGGAAACCCTATGGGGCAGTTCTACTTTGTCCTATAGGATCGCCGTGAGTCAGAATCAACTTGACTGCAATCAGTTTGGGGTTTGGTTTTTATGAATGCATGAATAATCGTATTAACTAAACTATTTATCTAGTGTGATACAAGTTACAGAGTTCAGGGCTTTGCAAGTTTCCAAGCTCAAATCTATGAGTTTTAATAGCAAAACAATTATTTCTTTTCTTATCATACGTACTGACAATCAACTGTGCTCTGAATAGGTGCCATATATTAGCTCAACTAATTTTCGCAACCACCCAATGAAATATTTTACCTGAAAGCTGTGCTTGGATGTCCTATACACATCTCAGTATTCATGGCTCAGAACTAAACTCTTGACTTATGTCCTAAAACCTTTCCTCTCTCTGCCTTTTTAATTTTAGATGATAGCAACCTCATTCTTCAAACCTCTGAGATCCAAAGCCTGAAAGTATCTTTGACTCTCTCTTTTTCTCTTATCCTTATCTAATCCATCGATAAATCCTTTTGCTTTGCCTTCACAGTATATCGAGGACCCAGCGACTTCTTACTGCCTCCGCTGATACCACCCTCGTCCAAACCATCATCATCTCTTACTAGATGCTTGATCTTCCTGCTTCCTTCTGGACTCCCTGTAGTCTATTCTCCACACAGCAGCCAATGCTCCTTTTCAGAACATACCTCCCTCAAAACTCAGTAATGGCTCCCTATAACTCTAAAGCAAAAGCCAAAGTCTTTATAATGGCCTGTAAGGTGATACCTGATTTGGCTTCCTATGATCTCTTTGACCCCCTCTCTTACCACTTCCTCTCTTGCTCGCTCTCCTCCAGCTACCCTGGTTTCCTCGGTTCCTCCAACACTGTAGGTGCATTCCCCACTTAGAATCTTGGGCACTGGCTGTTCCCTCTACCAGGAATGCTCTTCCCAAATATTTGGATGACTGACGCTCTCATCTTTTTCAAGTGCCTAATCAAACATTACCTGGTTAAAGCACCCTGTTAAAAATTGCACCACCGCCCCAGTCCTGGCAATCCCCTACAGGTAGCTCTTCATTTCTGTGTGTTTGTCTTTATAATGCTGTTGTTGTTAGTTGCCATCAGGTCGGCTTTGACACGTGGTGACCTCATGTACAACAGAACGAAACGTTGCCCAGTTCCCCCCCATCTCCAAAATCGTTGATATGCTCAAGTCAGTTGTGGCCTCTGTGTATTTTGAGTGCCTTCCAACCTAGGGGGCTCATCTTCCAGCAGTATATTGGACATTATATTGGACATTATACTTTGTTGTGATCCATAGCGTTTTCTTTGGCTAATTTTCAAGAAGTGAATTGTCAGATCTCTTCCTGGCCTATCTTCGTCTGGAAGTTCCACTGAAACCTGTCCACCATGGGTGACCCTGATGGTATTTGAAATATTGGTGGCATAGTTTCCAGCCCCATAACAATACACAAGCCACCACAGTACAACAAACTGACAGACGGGTAATAGTTTTGATAATACTTACCCTCTTCTAAAATACTATACAATTTACTTATTTTTCAATTTATTTCTTTTTTTCTCCCTGTTAAAATATAACTTCCCTCAGGAACAGTCCTTTTTTTGGTTTGGTTCTTATAATAGTAGATGGCACAAAATAGGTGCTTTGAAGTATTTGTTCAACGAGTGAAGATAAAAAGCTTGAGGAGATACGTAAAGGTGGTTACTCCAGCAATCATCTTTGAGGGTGGACAGGAGAGAGACAAGTTCAGGATGGAGATAGCAGTTTCTATCTCAGGGTTTAACCTCTATGGTCAAAACCTTCTACCCCAGCCGTTGGCGGGGAAACAGATTTCTTACATATGTCTTGACTTTAAAAAAAAAAAAAACAGTTCTTTGAAATCTTAGAAAATTTCATGGTTTGAAAAAAAAGTACTTTTAATTTAAATTTAAAATCTCATCTCTGTGTTTATCAACAAAAGAGGAATACAGAATGTTTTATGCTATCTCATAGTTTTATTTTTAAACATCACGAATACATATATCAAAAGTAGGGATGCAGTTCACTCTGTAGTGCCCGTAGGTGTGTAGAAGCACTGACGTTTACGCTAAGTAAGTCATCACAGGCTATATGTAGCCATGGAGTCCATTCCGACTCACGGCGACCCTACAGGACAGAGTAGAACTGCCCCATAGGGTTTCCAAGGAGTGGCTGGTAGATTCAAACTATCCACCTTTTGGTTAACAGGCAATCTCTTAACCACTGCGCCACCAGGGCTCCATGCTGTATATATTCTCCTGTTAGTCATTAGTATTTCTGGTTGATTTTCATATAAAAAGAGTTGGACCAACAAAACATTTTGTTATCAACTGTAATAAAATGTGAAAACAAAGCAATTCATATAGGCATTATTGGTACAATACAAGCGTGACTAAGCAGTTTTTAAATTCGTGAAATTTCAATATTTGAAATATATATGCTTCATACAGAGAAGATTGGTGACAACATCATAGGCAGATGGTGACAGTAATTTTGCATTTTTATAAGAGCTATAATAAATCTGTTTGTCAAATATGAAAACTCTAAAATAAACTGTTGCATACTGGAATAAATAAATTGCAGTGAGTTTCAAATAGCACCACTTTTTAAGTTCAGTTGGTTCCAAGATAAATACATTGTTGTAAATATTTTTTTACAAAATACATTTATTTCTAAGAGTAGCAAAAGAAGTGCTAAGGGTGGTATTTTATTTTTGTACTACTAATAGTAGTTCAAGCAATATGTCCATCCATAAGCCATCTATTTTTGTATTTCTACATTACTGATTTCCAAGGATTACAATGAATGTGTGGCTTTTCGAAGACATCATGATGTGTTGGAAACATTTTTGGGCAGGTAATCAGGGATTCAGGAAATTATTTGTAATAATATTCTGTTGATAAGCCACTTAACCCTATAACCCTCATCTCTTCAATGCCTGAAATCACTAACATCTTTCCAAATCCTAAAATGTTATGATCTAAACCAGTGCTTCCCAATATAATTAAAAAATATAATATAATAAAATAAATAATATAAGTATTGTTTATAATATAAAAATATAATATAATAAATAATAGAATATAATAAAAAATAGAAACATGTGAAATTAATTTTTGGTAATCTATTTTTATCTTACTAAAAAATCTAAAATATCATTTCAACATGTAATATAAGATTATTGAGATATTTTACATTATTTTTTTCATACTGAGTCTTTGAATTCCGATGTTTACTTTACACTTACAATATACCTCAGTTTTTATTAAATATATTTCAGATGCTCGTAGCAACCTGTGCTTAGTTGCTACCATATTGGACAACACAGATCTAAATACAAAACAAACAGATTTGTCATTCCCTGAAAAGACAATGAGAGAGTGAATGAATTTAATGAATGGTTAGTCATCGTCACATCAATACCTTTAGTAGTCCCCTATGTTTGTGCTGTCAGCTTTTAAAAAAAAAAAATATTATTTGTACAGAGTAACACACACACATACACATATACACACCTCTTACAGTGTACAGCAAGGTTAAAGTTAGCTGCTCTACCAATGCCAATGCTACCTTTTTTATATCAGTTTTAAACAATTTGAAACTTAACCATGGTATGGTGAAACATCTATTTTAAATTGTAACAGTGTTACTATCATGCTTTGCTATTAAAATACAGCAGTGCAATAATGACAACAAAATTTGGTATTGACCATATCTAATTTTCTAAATTTTATTTGGAAATAATTGAGAATGAAAATGGCATACATATAATATGGCCCTTAAACAGTTTAAGCGAAATGATCAGATGATTGGTAAAGTTTGTTAATTTAATGAACATCTATTCAGCATTTTCTTAGTGTTACATAAGAACAGACATGGTTGAAACAAAGGGCTCATGAAGTTGTAGGAGCAAATTATTCTAGGTAGAAATCATTTCAATATGAGTCAAAGAAAATAAAATTCTTTTTTAAATTTTTTTTTTAAAGAATTTATCTGGTTATCATTCAGTCAGGGGCTCAAAAAACAAAACAAAAAAAATGTTATTAGGACCCATCTCTTTCCTTGTCTTGGTTTAGCTTTTCCTTCTTCCTTTGTTGGTTTTATTCTGTCTCAGTGGGGATGCAAGAAGGCTCCGTAGCTCTGCCCCTTATCTTCCCAAATTATATTTCAGAGGGAAACAGTTTCCACCATTCTCCTAGCATCCCCTCAGGGATGCAGGTTATGCTCACAAAAATCAAGTCTGTGGCCAGGGAACACATGGCCACAAACCTCACCCCGAGAGTCAATTGTAGGTTCCCATATTCTAGTGTGCTAGGCTTAGCTTAGAATTAGTAGGAAAATTAATAAACAATATCTCCTTTTACACTATTGGTATAAAAGAATCCTAAGAATGCTTTATTGTTTCAACTCCATTTCCCCTTTAAGCAGAATCTGCCGGTATGCATTTATATACATATGTTTCTAGATCAATCCCAGAATATTTCGATGGATTAAGTGTGAAGATTTGCTGTTGTTGGTTGCCGTTTTGTAGGCTCCGACTCACACAACTTTATATTTAACAGAATGAAACGTTGGCTGGCCCTGCACTATCTTCATGATCTTTGCTATGTCTGAGCCCACTGTTGGGGCTACTGTGTCAATTCATTTCACTGAGGATTTCCTTGTTTTTGCTGACCCTCTACTTTATGAAACACAGCGTCTTTTTCTAAGGATCGGTCTTTCCTGATGATGTGTTCAAAATAGGCAAGAAGAAGTCTCACTGTCCTCACTTCTAAGGAGCATTCAGTTTTATTTCTTCTAAGACTAATTTGTTTGTTATTTTGACAGTCCATGGTATATTGAGTATTCTTAGCCAACACCACAATTTGAATGCATCAATTCTTCTGACTTCTTTTTTCATTGTCCAGCTGTTATACCCGTATGAGGCCATAGATAAGACCATGGTTTGGGTTAGGTGTACCTTAGTCATGAAAGTTATATCTTTGCTTTTTCAGAACTTTAAAGGGGTATTTTGCAGCAGATTTGCCCAATTTAATAAGTCATTTGATTTCTAGACTACTGCTTTCATGGACATTAGTTGTTGATCTAAGTAGAATGAAATCTTTGACAATTCCAATATTTTCTCCATTTTTCATGATGTTGCTTATTGGTCCAGTTGTTGAGATTTTTGTTTTCTTTGCATTCAGTTGTAATCCATACATATGGTATGGAGAGGGACCTGAGATATTTGAATATTTTGAAGTGTTGTCATATTATTTTGATCATCAGTGAAACTTGGGAAGCACAAATATAACATATTTTCTAGATACCTTGTGCTAAATTCAGTGTGCAGACCTTGCCTTTTTCCTGGACTTTTACTACACATTGAATAACAATGATTAAAAAAAAGACAAAAACCCATTGCCGTCGAGTCGATTCCGACTCATAGCGACCCTATGGGACAGAGTAGAACTACCCCACAGAGCTTCCAAGGAGCAACTGGTGAATTTAAATGGGTGACCTTTCAGTTAGCAGCCGAGCTCTTAACCACTGTACCTTGAATAATAATAGCTACCATTTATTAAGTACTTGGGCCAGATACTGTTAAAAGAATTCTACATTTATTATTCCATTTATTCATCACTACAATGATATAAAGTATGTACTAACCCTCATTTTACAGATTAGGAAACTGAGGCTCAAAGAGGTGAAATAAACTCTCCAAGGGGTATATAAGGGATGCAAACTCAGTCAGAGTCCACGGCCCACACTTCACAGTTATTGATTATGAAGATTGCTTGACTTAGGATCTTTATACTTAAGCCTTAAATATTAGCTTTAAAATTTTGGCATCACCTGAAGAGCTTAATGAAGATTCAAGTTTTTGGCTCCACATTCAGAGATTATGATTAATTAGATCTAGGCTGAAGCCCTCAAATCCATATTTTTAAGAAACATATCCCCTTAGTACAAAATCTGGTGAAAGTGGGCCACAGACAATGCTGTGATAAAGAAAATTAAGACCATGTCAGTGGGTGAGATGTACGAAGACTCACCAGTGTGTGAAGTCTTCTAGAAGTATCATTCTAATGAAGACTGAGCAATTGAAAGTAAACAGCACTGAAATTCAGCTTATTCCAAAGTGCAGGGCACATTGTACTTTTTTTGTTTTTCTTTTAGATTTAAATTATATCTCATTTTTGATAGAATTTTGCATAATGTGATATACTAACATAAATTCATGGCTTCCTCTGGGCAGGTTCTGGAGAAAAGCTGGCCTGCCATCACTCAGTTTTCCATTTGCCTAAAGCAGCGCTCTAAACTTTGGCTGCACATCAGAATCCCTAGTAGAACTTTAAAAAACCTCAGTGCCCAGGCCACAACCCTAGATATTCTGATTTAATTGACCTGGGGAGTAGACCTGCATCTGTGTGTTTGAAAAGCTCTCCAAGTGACTCAAGTTCCCTTAGGATGTAGAACCACTGAACTTCAGGTCACTTTGCTGTGCTCCATCATAGAGATCAGCTCAATGGCAGCTGGTAACTGGTGGTTTATTTTTTAGAAGTTCACCAGGATATATTTAGGTATTTATTTGTTATTAGTATTCCTTTACTTTGCAAAGGAGCTTTGCAGTACAGTTTTCTCTTGAGAGGAGCTGTCCATTGCTAGTCTCCTCCCATTTTCATTGTAGAGAACTGGATTTACTTCATGTACTGGTGGCATAATGCTTAAGAGCTATGGCTAACCAAAAGGCTGGCAACTCAAATCCACCAGGTGCTCCTTGGAAACCCTGTGGGGGCAGTTCTACTCTGTACTATAGGGTCACTATGAGTCAGAATCAACTTGACCACAACGGGTTTAGTTTTTCTGGTTTTTTTATTCTCTCTCTGGCTCCAACACCTAAGATCAGTACCCCTCCTGTCAGAGTCCTTAGTCTGTCCATAGAGCAGATCTATTTCCTTTCTTTTGGAGAAAAATATCCCAACCAGCTCCTTGAATTCTGGAGATCAGAAATAACATGACTCATCTGCTTGATCCATAATAACCTGATTATTAAATATCCTAGCAATTGTCTAGTCACTACTTCTATTCCTAGACACATTATTGACTCTAAATTTAAAGTTTCTCCAGATTTTCTTTGGAAAAAACCTTTCAATTCCAACCTAAATCCTGCCCTGATGCTCTTTTGAAATGATAATTTCTTGTTTGGTTTCTCTATCAGTCCAAAGCCATTTCTTCTATATTCTATGCATACCACAACATTTCAGTTCCATTGGTGCTACCTATTAATTGTATTATTCTTCTATACTATTATGGATTTAGAAAAATGTATCTTCTATGTCATTTTCTTAGCATGTTTAGTGGGAAGGGGGTATACAGAAGGGTTGACACTACTATTTGACTTAGAAATAAAAAATAGTTATTTTTACGACTAGAGGGTATGATTAAATGAGTGGTTTGACTTTCAGTAACACACCCTCCTCCGAAAAAAAAAGTTAGCTTGTTAAATGGCCAATGACAAATAAAAGCAAGAACAACCAACACATGCACGCACACTCACACACCTCTTTTTTTTTTTTTTTCCTTTGTTTTGATGGAAAATGAAGTTCAAACAGCCAAGTTAATATATTCCAGAGACTTTTGCTTGGTATTCCAAAAATAACAATCTGTATAATTGCTACTTGCCTAGGGCTGAGTAGCAGCTTCAGTGGCTTACAGACTGTTTTAGAATCATAGAAATTATCCTGATAAGCTTTAAAATGTGATTCTAAACTAGTACACTACCACACACCATTAGGTTTGTGGACCACTTCAAATTTTATTACCAAAATACCTATCAAGTCAGAATGTCCTACTAGATAACAGTAAATCATAGAGATAGCAAGGTGTGGTGGACGGATCATAGGCTTTGGATTCAGAGAGTTTTTGGTTTGAATCTCAACTTAGCTACCTACAGCTATTTGAAGATGGGCAACTCTTTGAACTTCAGTTTCTTCCTCAATTAATTGGGGATACTAATAAATACTTCACGTTGTTCCTATAAGACTTATAAATACAATTTGTGAAACATTAGCCTGGGAGGCAGCTGTGTTGCTATTAACAAAACTATGTATATAGACCCACCATGATAAGGCCAACCTTGATATGGCATCTTGCAAAAGTTAGCCAAATTACCCTAGAACTGGAAAAGGTGGTGTCTTAGTTACCTAGTGCTGCTATAACAGAAATACCACAAGTGAATGGCTCTAACAAAGAGAAATTTATTCTTTCACAGTGTAGGAGGCTAGAAGTCCAAATTCAGGATGCTAGCACCAGGGGAAGGCTTTCTCTCTCTGTTGGCTCTCGGGGGGAAGATCCTTGTCATCAATCTTCCATGGTTGAGGAGCTTCTCAGTGCAGGGACCTCTGGTCCAAAGGACGTGCTGTTCTCTTGGCTCTTGTTTCTTGGTGGTATGAGGTCCCCCTGTCTCTCTGCTCACTCTTCTCTTTTATATCTCAAAAGAGATTGGCTTAAGACAAAACCCAATCTTGTAGATTGAGTCCTGCCTCATTAACATAACTGCTGATAATCTCACTTTGTTAATATCATACAGGTAGGATTTTCAACACATAGGAAAATGACGTCAGGTCACAAAATGGTGGACAGTCACACAATACTGAGAATCATGGCCTAGCCAAGTTGGCACACATTTTTAGGGGACACAATTCACAATTCAATCCATAACTGGTGGAAAACTAAGATAAAGGCAAAGGAAAATGCTAAGGTACCAACTGCATGAAAATAACTGAAGTACATTCTTGATGTTTCTTATTCTCTGATTTTGAAGTGTTTAGACAAAGATAATAACAATAACAGTTTGATACTGCATCTTACCCATGATGAGAGAGCCCTTTGGTTGGAAACAGACGTGAAATACTTATTTGATATGGTCTAGTAGTCTTCATTTTGGATAGTGTCACAGCCATGAGCAACGTGCAAACATATCTGTTGTATGACCGAGAAGATTGACAATAATAAAAAGAGACAAAAGGTTAATCCTTAAATGAAGTGTTCACCCAGAAATGACTTTGAGATATGCATTATCTCTCAAGAGAGAACTTGGGTGAAATATATTCTATTTTTATATAAATAGTCAGCACACTATACTTTTAGAATTATAGAGTTGACATTGGAATACTTCAGGATTATTTAAACAGTTAATCCTCAATTAATTAAGATCAGTGTTTGGTGTAGCTCTTACTGGGATAGAAATCCATAAAATAGAGTTGTATTGCTTTGCTACTGATACGTGGATAAAACACATCACATTTATCAATTAACATTTCTTACTTAGACTAATGAGATATTATAAGACTTGTCAAATCATTTTATTTAAAGTTCTTTAAATCAATATTGATGAGGGTAGTTCTTGTCTGCCACCTGTTACAGACTGAATTGTGTGCCCCCATAACCTAGTGTCGGGCTTGTCTATATTCAGGAGGAGGGATGAGAATCAAGATCAGCACAAAGTTGATTCCTTTGAGGTGGAGGTCAGACATACCTTCACTCTCTGAATTCGTCACCATTTCTGACACCAGCTGTCCCCCCATGGCATTCTCCACTTCTATGCTGCATTTGATAATTTGTTGCAGTGGCCACACAGAACTCACAGACCATACTCATGATTATGTGATTTATTAGAGAAATAGCAGGCTACCACTTGGGATCAAGATCATATTGCAAGTCACAGGATACAAGTCAAGATAGGATACCATTCTTCAGTCAGGATGGCTTCCAACCAAGATGCTCTCAGCTTCTTCTCAGCTGTGCCTGCAAGCAGGCCCTACCCTTGGCAGTGTCTTCAGGCAGGCAGCCCTTTTCTTGGCTTTGCCAGTTGACAGGCCATTCTCTGGGCCTTTGCCCTGTTCAGGCAAGGATTACAGCTCTTTAGCTTCTCCAACAAGTTCCCAGAGTCACCACACTCCACCAGCAACCCTCCTGCCTGAAGGCACACAGCTCTCTCTCAGTCCATAGACCAGCAAGCCCACTGCAGCCACCTCGTGCCAGTCTCCTGGTTCCCACCAGTCATACTGTTTATGCCCTTTCTCTGCTGCTGGGCTCTGCTGTGGTTGCCGCCATTTTTCCTTGTCTTGTGCCATCTTTGACGCTACAGCTCTCTCTCTCCTATGTCTAGCAGATTCTCAGCACAGGGACTCCAGGTCTAAAAGACACACTCTGCTCCAGGATCTTCTTGCTGGTAGTGAGGGCCCCCCCGCAACCTCTGTGGAATTGGCTCTGATATTCAATTTCAAGGCATAGCCCTCCCAGCCAGACTACAAACCAATCGTCTAAGTAGACCACAATCACTCAATTTGCATAGTAATCGAATAATTCCCTTCCCACAAGGCAACTTAATCCTATTGGGTGGTTTTACATACCCTATTTGCATAGTAAACTAACAAACCTCTTGTAAGAACGTGACCCAACCAGCTGTTTTTGGTAGAATTACAAACCCAAGGCCAGAAATGCCATATATAAGAGAAGCTCATTGCCCTGCACTCCCGAAAATTTGTGTTGGAATCTTAACCCCTGTACCTGTGGAAGTAGTCTGATTTGGGAACAGAGTTTTCTTTGCTGTGTTAATGAGGGCACATTAGTGTGGGGTGTGTCCTAAATCTAATCACTGCTGAGTTGTAAGGAGCAGCAGAGACCCTCAAGCATATACAGGGGGAAGACAAATGCTATGTGCTGACAACAGAGATAGATGAATCTACAAGCATAGGAATTCCAAGGATTTCTGGCTACTAGAAGCTGAAACAGACAAAGAACTTCCCCCTAGAGCTACACTCTCAATTCAGACTTCTAGCCTCCGAGTCTGAGAAAATAAATTTTTGCTCTTTAAAGCCACTCAATTGTGGTATTTCTATTACAACACCACTAAGAAACTAAGACACTCCTTTTCCCATTTCATACTCTAAAAGATTATAATTACACTAAGCCAGTATTTGTCATCTCTGAGATGTACCAATTACTGCATTATAGGCTAGTAGTTCAGAATCATTGCGTGACTGCAAAATATTAGTTCCAAGCTGAAGTATTGACTGAAAATATTTCAGGATGACTAATTTCATATGGGATTATTTAACTAGTGTTATCTTTCATAAATCTAATTGACTAATCACTGTTGGGGCTCTATTTGATATACAATTCTATGGCAGTTAAGGGGCAAAAGATGAAAACCTTATGCATTTATAAACATTGTATTTTATCTTGTACTTCCAAAATAGATATGTCTATTGTCACACATAATATGTAAAAATAAAAACCATAATAATATAAAAACCAATTAAAGCAAGCGGTGAAAGAGATATATCTCATCATCTCTTGTTTGTATTTCTTATCTATGGTGCATTTTGGAAAATTTCTTCAGATTGATTTTATGATTGGTTAATTCTCTTTTTATCTGTGTCTAATTAGATATTCAAAACAGACCACTTTGATTTCTTTTTCCTCATTATTTTATATTTTATATATTTTATTTTCTGTTTGGTATTTGGAAAAATTTCATATTAAGAGAAAAGCTGAAAGACAGTATAATCAATACCTTTACGATAACCTTCACTTAGATTCACCAATTGCTAATATTTTTTCTACATTTCACCCTCTCTCTGTCTCTGTCTCTTTCTCTCTTCATATATACATATATGTAGACTTTCTTCTGCTGAACCTTTTGAAAATTTCTGATATTATAACATTTTATCCCTAAATACTCAAAGAACAGGTACATTCTCCAACATAAGTATTAACTTTCTCACCCCCATGATTTTAACGATACACAATCAACAGTCATGGAAGCAGCAGTCAAGAAATCAAATGACACATTGCATTGGGCAAATCTGCTGTAAAAGACCTCTTTAAGGCGTTAAAAAGCAAAGATGTCACCTTGAAGACTAAGGTGCACCTGACCCAAGCCATGGTGTTTTCATTCGCCTCATATGCATGTGAAAGCTGGATGATTAATAACGAAGACCAAAGAAGAACTGATGCCTTTGAACAATATTGAATATACAATGGACTGTCAAAAGAACAAACACATCTGTCTTGGAAGAAGTACAGCCAGACTGCTCCTTAGAAGCAAGGATGGCGAGACTTCATCTCACATGGTTTGCGCATGTTATCAGGAGAGACCAGTTCCTGCAGAAGGACAAAGTAGAGGGTCAGTGAAAAAGAGGAAGACCCACAATGAGATGGACTGACACGGTAGCTGCAACAATGGGCTCAAGCATAACGATTGTGAGGATGACGCAGGACTGAGCAGTGTTTCATTCTGTTGTACAAAAGGTTGCTATGAGTTGGAACTGACTTGGTGGCAGCTAACAACGATATTGAGCCTGGCGACCTTTTTTAATACTCTCTGAAACTTGGCAGTTGATGTGGGACACTAGTGGATCCAGTTGTGGTTGCTAGGTGACACTGAGTCGATTTTGACTCATAGCAACCCTATAGGACACATTAGAACTTCCTCATAGGGTTTCCTAGGCTGTAATCTTTACGGAAACATACTGCCAGGTCTTTTCTCCCACAGAGTGGCTGGTAGGTTGAACTCTGGACCTTTCGGTTAGCAGCCAAGCGCTGAGCCATTGTGGAGCAAAACTGACCTGTGTTTGGACATCTTTTATGTCTTATATTACAATCACTTGATGTCACATCACCTGAGAAATAGCGATGGAGCTAGTAACCAATACTTGGAATTAAACTCTTTATCAGGTCTAGAGGTGGATGAATTCTGTCCATTAATCTAGGTAATGTTTTAGGGAGGAAAAAGCTCTGAGGGGAGAATAAATTGGGATGTGCTTGCTTGGTCAGTTATATTGGTTGGGTATCAGTGGGGTGAGGTTCTTCTTGCCCCCGTCTCCCCAGTACGAACGCGTGTGTGTAAAGGGAGCCAGAACCATGTTAGTAACTATAGTGTCAACTTCAGGGATGGAAAATGAGTAAAGGGTAATGTAATCAAGCTGCAACAGGAGCCAGGCTGTCACTTGAAGTGGGTACGTTAGCTTCACGGGTAGGAATCCCATAAAGTTCTGTGAGTGTCCCAGGACGAACAACATATATGCAAAGAGAGGGACCATATGGCCCTTGAGAGAACTTGCATAACCATCCTTGGACACTGCCTTCAGAGAAGGGTGGGAATTGACGAAATGTGGGTCCTACCTTTGAACTGGTGAAAACTCAAGCCAGAGAACACTATCATGTGTACCTGGAAAATTCAGGTTAGTACCAGAGACTTCACCAAGATTTACACTGTGTGTACATAGTATATGCTTCATAAACACTTGTTGATAATGAGGGCATTGGGTCAAGATTTGCTCAGTTAGAAAGAAAAGGACCAATAATTTTACTTTCTAGGATAGGTGCCAGCAACAGAAATATTTTTTAGGATACTGTTTACCCTGGATTGTGCCAAAAACAAAAACAAACAAACAAACATTACTGTCGAGTCAATTCTGACTCATAGCAACCCCACAGGACAGAGTAGAACTGCCCCATAGGGTTTCCAAGGAGCGGCTGTTGGATTTGAACTGCTGACCTTGTGTTGAGCAGGCAAATGCTTAACTACTGGGCCACCCGGGCTCTGGATTGTGCCAAAGTGGTACGGAAATAACTTAGAATATCTGGATGAAGAAAGAAAAAAAAGAGAGAGCGAGAGGGAGGGGGAGAGAAAAGGAAGAAAGAAAAAATAAAGGAGGGAGGGAGAGAGGGAGGAAGGGAGGAAAGAAAGAGAAAGCGGTTTGGGGAGCAGGTGGGGAGATGTCTAAGAATGGTGAGGGGAATAGCGCACTCTAAACCTATTCAGAATACATTCCAAGGGGAGAGTCACACGATGCCTATGTTTTAGATGCATGCTGAGGAAAAAGTTATAAAGTTACAAACTCATTAATCTGAATTTTGTCAATGCAGGAAATAGTGACCTAGTCAGTATTGCTGGACCAAGATGATAATGCTTCTCATAATCCCCCAGGGGAATGCTAGAAATTCAAGTTCTGTTTGCAGCAGGGGCTGGGAGTAGACAAAGAAAAGATTCCCAAGTGTAGTAACTGGATTTTTCTTAATGACAGAATACTAGATGCCCAGAGAATTGTTGATTTCCTGGCTCAGGACCGCTGACTGGCCAAATTACAACTCAGGGTTTGTGGCCAAATTAGAAGCACAAGACTGCTGATTCATCCCCCCACCCCTGTCTGCTGACTTTCTCTTTTCTCCTTTTGGACAGATATTTAATGAGGAGTTGTGCATACAAGTGCATCTTTATAAACTATTGTGAAAACAAGCAATTTCAGGACCTTGAGTAGGACCAGACTAAGTTTATCAAATTCAATAAGAAGGCATGTTGGAAATATGAAACTCTTTTGGACATGGTTTAGAATTACAATCACACGCTGTCTGTTGAATTTTCTATCTTAAATCCTTCTATTAATACATATGGATCCCTAATGTAGACTTTCCCCCTGAAATCATTTCTAAATTATTCCTGCATGTGTTCCCTATACAGGATAAATGTCATTTGCTCCCCTTTCAGGTTCTGGATTGTAAATCTATTTTGATTGGCAGCACAGTTTTCTGAAATATTTATTACATGTCATTGTATTTGTGACTTGTATGTGAAGCAAAGGCTCCTCAAAATGTTCCACAGGTTTAAATCCAATACCGTCGGCAGGGGGACCTGTTTCGGTTTGGACTTCTCTCTCCTTTAGGATGTGTTGACCTGGGAATGGGCCGAATCTCTCATGACTCTTGCTGGCCTGCTTCCCTGCTGCAATATCCAGCTCCAGGTGTTTATGTAAAGGTTCAGCACTTTAAAATGTTGACGTCTCTGATACTATCTTCACTCAGTGTTATTCCAAGCCAAGCAAAAAAGGACTGTGGCTGAACAGCTGGCTGCTTTACCATTCTTATTTACTACCCTGACTAGAAGACCTACGTATAAAAAATAATCATCTACTACGTTTCAGCCTTCCCCGAGGGACCCTTCTTAGAGGTGTTGCATGGTGTTAAGAGCAAGGGTTCCAGAGTTAGACGGCCAGAGTTGGAATCCTGGCCTTTTTATTTACTAGCTGTTCCACCTTGGGAAAGTTACCTAATCTCTCTAATACACAAATTGTCAAACTAAAATGGGGTCAAAAACAATGCCTATCATATAAGGTTGGAACCAAAAGGTTGGCTGTTCCAATCCACCAACTGCTCCTTGGAAACCCTATGGGGGCGGTTCTCCTCTGTCCTTATGGGGTCGCTATGAGTTGGAATTGACTGGACGGCAGTAGGTTTGGTTTGGATCACATAAGGTTGTTCTCGTATTAAACAAGACAACGGATGTAAAGAAATTATTTAGTACAGTGACTGGCACAGCATAAGTGTTCGATAAATGTTGGCTATTACTAGTTCATCCGCCATATACATTTTTTTTAAATAATCGTTTTTTAAATTGAAATATGTTATTGTTAGTTGCTATTGAGCTGGCTGGCTTTGACTCACGGTGACCTTATGTACAGCATGGCCTGGTCATGCGCCATCTTTATGATCCATTGGTGTGAGTGAGTCCATTGTTGTGGCTACTGTGCAGTGTCTTCCAACCAAGAAAGCTCATCTTCCAGCACTATATTGGGTAATATTTGGTTGTGATCCATAAGGTTTTCATTGGCTAATTTTTGAGAGTAGATAGGCAGACCTTTCTTCCTAGTCTGTCTTAGTCTTTAAGCTCCGCAACCTGTCCATCACAGGTGACCCTGCTGTTTGAAATAGGAGTGATATAGATCCCAGCATCATAGCAGCAGGTAAGCCACCACAGTGCAACTGCAGACATATGGTGGAATTGAGACACGTTCCTATCTAATTCCAGAACATTTTCATGATCTCAAAAAAAAAAAGAAAAACCAAAAAAAAAAAAAAAACAATTAAAAAAACCCCATACCCACTAGCATTCACTCCAGCTTGTCCCCTTCTCCCAGCTCCTAGCAACCACTACTTTACTTTAACTACTTTGGTTGGCAACCAGCTAATCTGCTTGCTATCTTTGTGGGTTTGCCTGTTCAGGATATTTTATGCAAACGGTATCATATGCTATCTTGTATGGCTATATCACATTTTGTTTATCCATTCATCCGGTGATGAACATTTGGATTATTTTCACCTTTGTTCTTTCTCTAGGTCTTAATGGCCGTTGTGGGTTACCTACATTTCCATGTGAATTTTTGGATCAGCTTATCAATTTCTGAAAATCCCAAATAAAACAAAGAAACAACCATTGGGATTTAGATAGGGATCGCATTGAATCTACAGATCACTATGGGTAGTGTTCCAGTCCAGGAATGGAGGATGTCTTTTTATTTATTGATTTATTTATTTCGATGTTCTTCCATTTCCTTCAATGATGTTTTGTAGCTTTTATTGTACATGTATTTATTCCAAAGTGTTTCATCGTTTTGATGGTTTTTAAATAGAATAGTTCTCTTAATTCTAATTTTGGATTGTTTACCCTAAATATAGAAATACAACTGATTTTTTTGCATTTTGATCTGGTGTCCTGCCGTCTTGCTGCGTCTGTCATTCAGCTCTGACGGTTTTTCGGGACTCATGGGGGCTTTCCAGGTCGTTGTTGTTAGTTGCTCTCCAGTGGATTCCAGCTCCTGGGAACCATGTGTGCAGAGCAGAGCTGCTCACTGGGGTTTTCAAGGATGTGACGTTTCGGAAGCAGATTGCCAGGCCTTTCTTTCCAGCAGGCTCTGGGTGGGTTTGAACTGCCAACCGTTCAGCTAGTAGTCGAGCTGTTCACTATTTGCGCCACCGAGGGACCTATATACAAAGTGTCCTGTGCAAATAGAGATAGTTTTACTTCTTTTACAATCTGGGTGCATTTGACTTATTTTCCTTACCTAATTTCTTGCCTATTTTTTTCTTTTCTAGCCCTGTGTATTTTGGGACTCTGTTTGTGTGTATTTTGGGGAGGGTAGAAGCGGGGGACGGTGAGTGCAGTATCTCCATGTCTTCCAACAGCAGAGCGTTTATTTCTCAAGGGAAACCGACTTCCTGTTGTTCAGGTGGTGGTGGCACTGGGTGCCATCCCCTCTCCTACTCACGGGGTGGGCACGTGGCTTAGATGCGGTTAAACAGGGTTCTTCCTACCCGTCATCTGTCTGCAGTGTTTAGTTCAGAGAAGGGCACAGGATCCAAGTGGGACGGATGTTTTTCAAAGATGTGCATTTAGATTTTGGGGTGTCAGAGGGTCTTTTTCCTTTTCATATCACAAGCTTTGGTGACCTGTCAGATGCCAATTTTCCCACCAAATGTAAAGAGTCTATGTCAATATAATACCATGAGAGGCGGAAGCCAACAAAAGAAAAATGGAGAAGAGACGATTGCACCTTCAGGGGCAGAGTCTGAGCCACAGGATCTGCTCGCACTACAGACAGATGAACTCTTGGACATTGAAATTCTGTAAGCTCATTTTTCCCTAAGTTTTAAGAGTTGAATTTATGCTACATGCAGTCAAAAGAGTGTTGACTTACTCTCTTGTGCTGAGATGCAGAATACTGTACTAGAGTTAGCTCTAGAGTTGAGCCAGAAGATATGACTTCAAGCTACAGCACTGTTTATGAGTATCACAATGTAGGCAAGTCATTTACTTAACTAACTTCCTTCATTGTTAAATAATGACATCTGTCCCTTCTTAGCTTGTAAAACTTTAGGAAGTTTAGGACGACAATATATGTGGAAGACTATAAGCCCAAGCCCATTGCCATCAAGTCCATTCTGACTCATAGCAAACCCATAGGACAGAGAAGAACTGCCCCACAGGGTTTCCAAGGAGCAGCTGGTGGATTCAAACAGCCAACCTTTTGGTTAGCAGCCAAACTCTTAACAGCTATGCCACCAGGACTCCTTAAGAAGTTCAGGAAGACAGTACGTGTGAAGGACTATACTAATGTATAAGTCTATGCGTAAGTATGTTATCAAACATCTATCAGCAATATTCCTTAAATGCTACGCTATATAAACATTGTCTTTATAGATTTTGATAATGGCTAATAGGTAACCAGGTAAAATGCTTATATGTGTAAGTACAGACAGAATGCTCCTTAGAAGCAAGGATGGCAAGACTTCGTCTCATGTACTTTGGACATATTATTAGGAGGGACCAGTCCCTGGAGAAGAACATCATGCTTGGTAAAGTAGAGGGTCAATGAAAAAGAGGAAGACCCGCAATCAGATGGATTGACACAGTGGCTGCAACAGTGGGCTCAAGCATGACAACTGTGAGGAAGACGCAGGACCAGGCAGTGTTTCGTTCTGTCGTACATGGGGTCACTATGATTTGGAACAGGCTCGGCGGCACCTAACCACACCACCAACAAATACGAATGTAAAATTGATTAAATTCTGTAGTCACAGAAATCGATTTCTAGGGTAGTTGGAGTTTGAACTTTCTAACAGAGCTGAAAGATATACCCTTAGGTTGTAAGTACCCACCTGCCTTTACACTTAACCATCGCAAATATATTTGTCAACATTTTAATGGATAGAATTAGGCGAAACATTTCAGTTTACAGTACACATATCTGAATATGCTTATTGGATACATAATTTCAAAAGTTTTCCTATCAGCATGATTGATTACAGCCTTTAAAAATGAATACTCTGCTAATTACCAGTGCTTTATTGCTGATAGACACACTGATGCCGCTTGAAAAAGAAAATATTGAGGACATTGTGAAATATCGTGTATGGTTTTTAAGGACTGATTCGGTGAATATTGGCCCTTCGATCGCACTGTTACTGGGTTTGCTTCCTGTTGAGTTATTGCGCACGCACACGTGTGTTTGCATATGTGTGCATGCAGCTAGCAAATAAAATAGCGGTCATATTTTTTAAATATCACTCTTCCATGGTTATAGCAGATTAGTAGGTTTAGCCTTCTAGAAAATGTTTAAAATGCATTGACATTAAACTAGAAGCAGCAGCTGAGATTTTCATTAAAACTGCAGGTTCCAACATTGGTCTACAAGTGATGAACTGATTAGTAGCAGTATCTGGAGTCCTTTGGGTTATAAGTCATCAGTCCAGATTTCTCCCAGTCATTAAAAAATGAAAACAGAGGGCTGTGGGGACCATGGTCTCGGGGAACATCTAGCTCAATAGGCATAACACGGTTTATAAAGACAATGTTCTGCATTCTACCTTGGTGAGTAGC
>NW_004444035.1:3882131-3888234 GCF_000243295.1 Trichechus manatus latirostris | reverse complement strand
ACTGTTAAATGAGAAACTATTTTGTTCTGTAAGCCTTCATCTAAAGTGAGAATAGCAGCACAATTGGAAGAGTGTAGTCAATGTCACTGAACTGTGCATGTAGAAATTTTTGAATTGGTGTATCTTTGGCTATGTGTATTTTCACCAAAAAAAGAAAAAAAAAAAAAGGTTGAGAAGGGAGAGGGTTGACATGTTGTGGGGTTGTTAACCAATGTCATAGAACAATACGTGTACTACTGTTTCATGAGAAACTATTTGCTCTGTAAGCCTTCACCTGAAGGACAATAAAAAAAAAGGAAAAAAGAAAACAAACACAAAAACTGTTGGCGTTGGGTTGATTCTGAGTCATAACGACCCAACAGGACAGAGTGGAATTGTCCTGTAGGATTTCCAAGGCGGCAATCTTTTCTGTACCCCTGGGGTGCAGTGGTTAACAGCCTGGCTGCTAACCAAAAAGTCAGCAGTTCGAATCCAGCAGCCACTCCTTGGAAACCCTATGGGGCAGTTCTACTCTGTCCTATAGGGTCCCATTGAGTTGGAATCAACTCGATGGCAACAGGTTAATCTTTATGGATGCAAACTGCCACCTCTTTCTCCTACGCTAGTGGGTTTGAACAGCCAACATTTTGGTTAGCAGCTGAGCACTTAATCACTGCACCACCAGGGCTCCTTTCCCAGTTATTAGGACCCTGAAATCAGAACTATGTATTTCACATTCACTGGCCTATGAAATGAGCTGCTGGGCTACCTGTCTGAGTTCAGTGATCGAAAACTGAAAGAACATCACAGCGGAGACCATGACTGTCATACCCGTGGTCTTGTCAGAAAGGGCCTAAGCTGACTGTGCACTGAAATGAGTTCTCCTTGCTCCAAGCGGACCACGCTGAGACACTGATTCAGGAATATGTGCAGGTGATGTCTTAGAGGCTGGAGCTGCCCTCTTTCCAATTTCAGTTTTTAAATTCACTTAAAAAATACATACATATAAAAAGATCTTAATAGTTTTCTTCTTGGTCTTGTTCTTTTCTCAGAAAAGCCCTTGACAAATGGAATGACGTTCAGTACAGGTTGGGAGTTTATCCAAGTGTGATCTGATTTTAGGCTCTGAGTGAGTGAGTGGAGGCTCGTAAGAGACTCAGTTTTTCACAATAGGCTCCAGCTTTGTGTGGTGTCGGAGCCGAGGGACCAGCGAGCTTTAGCACCCTTCATGCCAGGAGTCAGAGTTGCATCAGGGCTATGTGCTACCATTGTGATCTAAGCTCAGGAATTCAAGTTCAATATCCAACGACTTACACAGACCTCAGTGGCATTTCAAATAATGTGGAAATGCTGGCATTTGAAGAGAGGTTATTCGATGATGAAGTTTGAAAGACACTTCCACCATTAAATGCACGACCCCATAAAGGTTTTGTTTTCAACTTTCTTTTTGCCAAAACTGTTGTTGAAATAAATGACTTCTGATATTGCAGATTTTTTTTCCTCACAGTTTCAAAAGAGAAATAAGCTTTTAATATGTATATTCAGGAAAACAATTTTAATGTAATTCTACATCCTTATAAAACCAAATATAGGTTTTGGGAACATAGCTTGAGTGATGAAAGATAGGGCATGGATTTGCATCTCAGAGATCGAATTTCCTTTAAAAAGGATTTTTAAACTGGCTTAAATCATACAGCTTGAAATGCTGTATTTCGTCGGCAAGAGCTAACGTCTGAAAATACATTTACCCATTTTTTTAAAAAAAATTGACTATATTCTAGTGTGGGAATATAATTTTGAGTGATCACTCCTGTTTTACAAAATTTAAATCATCATTTGGCATGGTGTTTTTTGTTATTAAAGAAATATTTCTTTTTCTTCTCATTTTTATTATTTACTTTAGTACTCTAATAGTTGAGTTTAGGGAACTCTGTTATCTAGAACATCAATAAATACATTTTTCAAGTTACTTAAAATGTGCTAATAGAACGTTAGCTTTTATTATGGGCATGAATTATCAATTTTCAAATAAATATAGGATTACAATGAAGAATGTTTTCTGCTAATAATATTCTGACCAAAGTTTAATCTTTGTTTACTCTAAGGCCCTCTGTAGAATTAATGAATTCAATATTCTTACAACGTCAAGCTAAAGGCAGTGAGGACTAAGAGGTGGTCACCCTATAAAAGGCAACAGATTACACCTGGTTATTCTGGCAATGTCTTGATTGCCAGAGAACTATCAGTACCCAGCAAGGTCTCGTTTGTGAGAGGCAGTTGAATCTGATGTAGCTGGAGGCATCAAACCCCACAGAGACGAGTTCACAGCAGCCATGCTGAAGGGGTGAGATGATCGGGCTAGCCACTTTGTATTGTTGGCCTTCCATCAAATTGAAATTGGCTTCTCTCATGATGAAAACAAGTGCTACTTTGGGTCAAGGAGGTGAAATTTAGCATTTCAACCTACTTGTGTCTATGCTGACACATCTGTGCCCTTCAGGAATCAAAGAATTGGGCTAGGAGTAGCGCTAAAACAATTGTTTGGGCAGTTACAGCTTTGAAATTTTAACTTGCGGAAGAGCGTAAGGAGTTATATCAAACGTATGACCTTACTATTCGGTCAAATGTTAAAATAGTGTTGCTTTTTATATCTTCTTTTTTTTAAGCTTATAAACTAATCAGCCATTCCTTGGCCTTAAGTAAGAATTCTCAGTGCATTTAACGAAAGAGGAATTTTAGAAGGATTTTCTTCTTTCTTTACTGATTAACATTGGGATGTGAAAAATAAATGATGAAATATTGTGCATCTACCTTGTGCTGGGCACTGCGCTTTGCACTGCACACGATCTTATTAATCCTCCTAATGAAATAGGTACAATTATGCCCGTTTTGTAGGTGATTAAGCTGATAATATAAAAGGTGAAGTAACTGATCCAAGATTACACAACTAATTATTGGTGAACTTGACATTTAAATCTTACCCTTTGTGCTCTTACCACTGTGGGTTTTGAGATTTTTTACTTCCCTCTTAATAGCACATTCTAAAAATAGAATAGAAACTTTAATTGATGTTGTTTAGAATATATAGAAGAACTGAAAGAAGTACAAAATCCAGAGACCCTGTTCCCTCAAAGTCTGTTTATTAATTCACTGCTGGTATGAGATTTATTCTCTTGACAGATCCTCAAGTTAAGAAAAACAAGTGTGTGATGATGCTTCGGGAGGAGAAAAAAAATATATGTATATATGAACGTTCTGTGACATTTCAATGCCTCCAGGCTCGACA
Organism: Trichechus manatus latirostris; assembly: GCF_000243295.1. NCBI lineage: Eukaryota > Metazoa > Chordata > Mammalia > Sirenia > Trichechidae > Trichechus > Trichechus manatus. The sequence continues at coordinate 3,884,969 of NW_004444035.1, read as the reverse complement.
ACTTGAAAACAACTTAGTGCTACTTCCAAAAATATTAGACAGCAGTCATTTACCCTGGAAGTAGAATAATAACTTTGCAACAGTAGCTTTGTATTCGTATAAAGCCATTTGGAAGCTGGAAAATCATTTTCCACACATGAACAGGTTGCTCATTAATGGTGAACATTTGATTCATTGCACATTATAGCCCTTTTGGCATTTTTGTGTGAGACAAATAAACATAGGCTCAATTTGATGGAAGGAGAGTTACGTGCAGAGATGCTGCATGTGATCAAATGTGATGGTGCATAAGGAATAATAATTCGTCAACCACAGGTTAAGAACCCTGAGCTATTAATTCAGAGATACGACAGGGCTGGTATGACATGTTGCTGAGAAGTGTGGTTGATCAGATTGATGGGAAAATATGATTCAAATATCAACTGCTCCTTTGTAGTTTTAATTTTGTTGCTTTGTAGATACTTGATTCATGTTTGGAATTGTACACCCTGCTTTTGAAAGACATAGCATACACTCTGCTCTCTATAATACTGCTACATATTTATTAATTCAACAAACGTGTATGGATGGACCTCTACTATGCATCTGGCTTTGTTCTGATGCTAGAAGCATTGCACATGCTGGGATGCTTTAAAAGTTTGGTATGCTCATTATTGCTATTTAGATTTGTGTTACTACAGCCATGTTTTCATTTGTAAAAATGGCAATCACTTCATTTCTGTGCCATTATTGAACATGTGCTTAAGATTAGTTTTGTTGCCAACAGATCTAAATCATATTGCCTGTAAGTTAGTCTCCATATTAATATTTCATAACTAGTCAAATACCATAACATTTGTCTTATTACTGAAGTTATGTATATGATGATTAATGTTTCAATTTCTGAAAATCTTGGCTTTACTTTTTCTAATATATGGAAATCACATTAAATATACTAGCCTTTCAAAATCTATAAAAGTCCTTTGGCAAAGAAAAAAATATCCTACTTGACTCACTTTTTTTTTCCCCATCTACAAATTTGAAGCCAATGTTATTGGGCAAGATTGCTTGCAAGTGGGGATCCCATTCCCTTTTATGCACTCTTACATTTAGAAATCTGCTTTACCTGCATCAGTTCTTCTACCTGGCATTGTATTCAAGTACAGTTTGTGGTTATTCACACACAGTCCAGGCATGACACTCAAATTTGATTGTTTATTATGCATTTGGACCAATAAGCAACATCATGATAAATGGAGAAGATACTGAAGTTGGCAACGATTTCATTTTGCTTGGATCCACAATCAACGCCCATGGAAGCAGCAGTCAGGACATCAAACAAATGCGTTGCATTGGGCAAATTTTCCACAAAAGACCTCTTTAAAGTGTTAAAAAGTAAAGATGTCACTTTAACGACTAAGGCTGCCTGACCCAAGCCCTGATGTTTTCAGTCGCCTCCTATGCATGCGAAAGCTGGACAAGGAATAAGGAGGGCCAAAGAAGAATTGATGTGTTTGGATTATGGCATTGGTGAAGAATATTGAATATACCATGGACTGCCAAAAGAACGAACAGATCTGTCTTGGAAGAAGTACAGCCAAAATGCTCCTCAGAAGAGAGGATGGCAAGACTTTGTCTCACATACTTTGGACATGTTATCAGGAGGGACCAGTCCCTGGAGAATGTCATGCCTGGTGAAGTGGAGGGGCAGTGAACAAGAGAAAAACCCTCAATGAGATGGACTGACACAGTGGCTGCAACAGTGGGCTCAAGCATGACAACGACTGTGAGGATGGCTCAGGACTGGGCAGTGTTTTGTTCTGTTGTACATAGCGTCACCTTGAGTTGAAACTGGACAGCACCTACCAACAACATTATGCATTACCAAAGACTAGAATGTATGTATGCTGCGTTATTTTAGAAAAAAGATAGATTTACACTAGTTCAGCAATTTTAATTTGTACAGACTGAACACTGATTTGAACTATTAATATACTAAACGTAATTCTTATCTGTGATGCCTTTGACTTATTTTCAAGGCTTGAAGACAGTTTTTTATAGACTAGGCGATAGGGATACACTGCTTATTCTCCCTGTCAACCAACCAACCAGTTGCCTTCAGGTGGATTCTGACTCATGACAACCCATGTGTTTCAGAGAACTGCTGTCCTTGGTGTTTTCAGTGGCCATGATCTTTTGAAAGTAGATTGCCAGGCCTTTCTTCCAAGGCTCCTCTGGGCAGTTTAGAACTGTCAACCTTTCTGTTAGTAGCTGAACACTTAACCATTTGAGCCACCCAAAGACTCTTGCATATTCCCCCTAAAAACAAAGTGTTCTCTCATTTTCTGTACCAAATCAAAGTCTTATTGCAGAATGTTCAAAGAATCTCCAGATAATGGTAGAGCAGGGAGTAACAGATGATGAAACTGATACATGTTTTGTTAGTGTAGAGGTAATCCAGTTCTGCCCCTCTATTTTCGGTGAAGTGTAATACAAAGAGCATAACCAAATCTGGGTTTAAATCCCTACCTTTCACATCCTAGCTGTCATGGTTTGAATTATGTCCCCCAAAAAATGTGTGTAGCAATTTGGCTAGGCCATGATTCCTGGTACTGTGTGATTTTCCTGTATTTTGTAAACCTGCCCCTATGATGTTAATGAGGGAGGATGTGTGGCAGTTGTTAGTAAGGCAGGACCTGATCTACAGGACTGGATTGTGTCCTGAGGCAATCTCTTGAGACACAAAAGGAAAGGGAAGCAAACAGAGAGTTGGGGGCCTCATACCATCAAGGAAGCAGTGCCGGGAGCAGAGCGCGTCCTTTGGACCAGGGTCCCTGTGCAGAGAAGCTCCTAGTCCGG
>NW_004444035.1:3862847-3882031 GCF_000243295.1 Trichechus manatus latirostris | reverse complement strand
GAGAGTGGGGTGCTGCTCTAACAGATACCTAAAATGTGGAAGCGGTTTTAAAACTGTGAATGGATAGATGTACGGCAGTGACAGAGGACCAGCAGCAGCAGAGAACCTACAGCAGCAGAGAAGTGGCAGCGGCAGAGAACCAACAGCAGCAGAACCAGGAGACCAGTGTGAGATGGCACCGGAGCCGACCCACGGAGCGAGAGAGCTGAGTGCCTGTGCAGGAGGCTTCCTGGCGGAGTGGGGTGCCTCTGGGCACTTATCGGTGGATCTAGGCTTGCCGACCCATGGAGCGAGAGAGCTGAGTGTCTGTGTGCAGGAGGCTTTCTGGTGGAGTGGGATGCCTCTGGGCACTTAAACCGGTGGAGCTACAGAGCTTTGGAACACTTGCGCCAGCAGGGCAGATGCGGGCATGAGGCCCGAGGGCCAAGAGGCCACGGGAAACAGAAGCAGAAGCTGAAGAGACAAGGGACACAAGAAGCTGAGCTGCCCCGGTCTCAAAAGGTATGGTCATGACCTCAGGGGTTTCAAAGGGTGGAGCAATGGCCTTTGGTGCTTCTAAGGGTGGAGTTGCCACTCAGATGGACTGGGAGAATGGTGCGCCTAAAGCCAAGGGAGCTGAGTTGCTGTCCCAGGGGCCTGGAAGGCGGAGCTGAAGCCCAGGGGTGATGGGCCTCCACTCAGAATCCAGAGACTGTGGCCAATACCTAGAGTCTAGAGGGCAGGGCTACTGTGTAAATTGTCTCAGAGAACAGAAGATTATTTTCAAAGCCTTGAGGGCTAATGTAATGTGTTCTGCTAACTTGCTTGGTGCCTGTTATGCCTTCTTTCCCTGAAATTTCTCCCGTTTGTAATGGAAATGTCTAGCTTATGCCTGTTCTGCCATTGTACCTTTGGAAGCAGGTAACTTGTATTCTAGATTTCACAGATAAAGAGGAATTTTTGGATTTTGGACTTGGAGTTAAGACTTTTGCTATGATACGATGGGGTGAATATGTTTTCCATGTTGCGAGGATGTGATTTTTTGGGGGCCAAAAGGTGGAATGTCATGGTTTGAATTATGTCCCCCAAAAAATGTGTGTATCAGTTTGGCTAGGCCATGATTCTTGGTACTATGTGATTTTCCTGTATGTTGTAAACCTGTCTCTATGATGTTAATGAGGGAGGATGGGTGGCAGTTGTGTTAGTAAGGCAGGACTCAGTCTACAAGATTGCGTTGTGTCCTGAGGCAATCTCTTAAGATATAAAAGACAGAAGTGAACAGAGAGACAAGGGGACCTCATACCATCAAGAAAGCAGTTCCGGGAGCAGAGTACGTCCTTTGGACCGGGGTCCCTGTGCAGAGAAGCTCCCAGTCTAGGGGAACACTGAAGAGCAGAAGGCCGACAGAGAGAAAAAGCCTTCCCCTGGAGCTGGTGCCCTGAATTTGGACTTTCAGCCTACCTTACTGTGAAGAAATAAACTTCTCTGTGTTAAAGCCATCCACGTGTGGTATTTCTGTTGTAGCAGCACTAGATGACTGAGACACTAGCTGTCTGACCTTGATCAAACCAGTAAGTTTGTATGATCCCCTGCTTCCTGATGCATTAAATGGAGATGATAATTCTATTAAAACATCTGGAACACTGCATATAATAGATGCTCAAAAATACTCCCCCCTTCTGATGGTATGTACTTTTCCTTCACCAGTTGCCTTTGAGTCAGTTCTGACTCATATTAATTCATGTGCGTCAGGGTAGAATTGTGCTCCATAGGGTTTTAAATGACTGAATTTTTGGAAGTAGATCTCCAGGCCTTTCTTTCAAGGCACCTCTGGGTAGGCTCAAACCTTCATCCTTTTGGTTAGCAGTTGAGCATGTTAACGATTTGCGCCACCCAGGGTCATAGTGGGTACGGATACCTTATAAATTGGCACAAATTCTCTGCCTGTCTTGTGTAATCTTGAGCAGCTGGGGAATGAATTTTGATCCAAAAAGAAAATGTGGAAGAGAAAGTAAAGGATAATTTCACTTCCTTTTATCAAGGAGTTTCTATTGTGTTTTACTCTGGGCAGAAATGAGAGACTCAACACTAATGTTTTGAAATAATATAGAAGAACACTCTAGAACCTGGGGATTCCAAGATAAATTGCGGATTGAAGGTACTAGGGTCTTAAAGCGGCTAAAGAACCCCCGGGTATAATATGAGTGCAATCTCGTGGTGGGTTTTCCTCCCAGATCATCTCTTCTCCCGGGGGCTCACTGACGGTGAACAACCACCCGAACGAGCCCTCCTTTCATCTGCTCTGAAACCTACATGAGTCAAATGCTGCCTCTTGCCTGGGTTGTAAGACCTTGATTCTGTCTTTTGAAAATACAATTGGTAACCCATGTTTTGATCGTGTGTTTACTGATCCACTGATTATCTTTGGTGTAAACCTGCTAATAAATACCATCTGGTTTTAGAAATTTAGTTCATTCATAGTGTTTGTTATGTATTGAAATGTGTCCCCCAAAAAGATATGTTGAAATCCTAACCTTAGGTACCTGTAAACATGACCTTCTCTGGAAATGTTGTTGTTATTAGGTACCCTCGAATCAATTCTGACTCATAGCGACCCTGTGTATAAGAGCGAAATGCTACCCAGTCCTCCGCCATCCTCACGGTCTTTGCTATGTTTGAGCCCATTGTTGCAGCCACTGTGTCAATTCATCTCATTGGAGGTCTTTTTCTTTTTTACTGACCTTGTACTTTACCAAGCATGATGTCCTTCTCCAGGGACTGGTCCCTCCTGATAACATGTCCAAAGTACATGAGACAGAGTCTCGCCATCCTTGCTTCTAAGGAGCATTCTGGCTTTACTTCTTCCAAGGCGGATTTGTTCATTCTTCTGGCGGTCCGTGGTATATTCAATATTCTTCACCACACTGTAATTCAAAGGCACCAGTTCTTCTTTGGACTTCCTTATTCATTGTCCAGCTTTTGCATGCATACTAGGTGATTGAAAAGACCGTGGCTTGGGTGAGATACATCATAGTCCTCAAAGTGACATGGTCAAGAACTGATGGTGTTGAAGGAAGAAGTCCAAGCTGCACTGAAGGACCTTGGCTGAAAGCAGAGAATACCAGAAAGATATTTACCTGTATTTTATTGACTGTGCAAAGGTATTTGACTGTGTGGATCGTAACAAATTATGGATAACATTGAGTAGAATGAGAATTCCAGAACACTTGTGTTTATGAGGAACTTTACATAGACCAAGGGGCAGTCTTTTGAACAGAACAAGGGGATGCTGTGTGGTTTAAAATCAAGAAAGGTGTGCTTCAGGGTTGTAGCCTTTCACCATACTCATTCAATCTGTATGCTGAGCAAATAATCCAAGAAGCTAGATTATATGAAGAAGAATGGGGCATCAGGATTGAAGGAAGACTTATTAACAGCCTGCGATATTCAGATGACACAACCCAGCTTGCTGAAATTGAAGAGGACCTGAAGCATTTACTGATGAAGATCAAAGACTACAGCCTTCAGTAGGGATTATACCTCAATATAAAGAAAACAAGAATCATCACAACTGGACTAATAAGCAACATCATGGCAAACGGAGAAAAGATTGAAGTTGTCACAGATTTCATTTTACTTGAATCCGCAATCACCACCCATGGAAGCAGCAGTCAAGAAATCAAAGGACGAATTGCGTTCGGCAAATCTGCTGTGAAAGACCTCTTCAAAGTATTGAAAAGCAAAGATGTCACTGTTTGGAAATAGGGTCTTTTTATATGTTACCAGTTAACACAACGTCATACCTGCGTAGGTGGGTCCAATCTGAGTGAGTCCTTATAAAAGTGGAGAAGAGACATAGAGAGACAGAAGACAAAGGGTAGACTCCTTGATGAGGAAGTTATTCTACAACTGCAAGCCACATTGTGCCTGGGGCTACCAGAAGTCCAGAGAGACAAGAAACACTTTCTCCCTAGAGACTGGGAAAAACTTGGCACTGCCAACACCTGAATTCAGACTGCCAGCTGCCAGAACTGTGAGACAATACATTTCTATTGCTGAAAGCGACCCAAGTTCCGGAAATTTGTTATGGCAGCTCTAGAAAACTAATGCAGTGTTTATTAAGGCTACTCTTGTGTTTGCAGAGCCTTGGTAGCACAGCTAATACAGTGTTTATTAAGGCTACTCTTGTGTTTGCAGAGCCTTGGTGGCACAACTAGTCCAGTGTTTATTAAGGCTACTCTTGTGTTTGCAGAGCCTTGGTAGCACAATGGTTAAGAGCTTGACTGCTAATCAAAAGGTCGGCAGTTTGAATCCATCAGTTGCTCCTCGGAAACCCTTTGGGACACTTCAACTCTGTCCTATAGGGTGGCTATGAGTTGGAATAGACTTGATGGCAATGGGTTTAAGAACTCTGGGTTTGTGTGGGGATATATGCCATTTAAACATGGCTGCACTATTGACAACTGCAGCCCCCACAGGCCTCTATGCCGTATACGACATGTTGGAGACTTGTCAGCGATGAGAAAGAGATAGGCACGACTTGTTTTCCCAAACCTATTGTCCTGTTACTGATTGGCTTGTTTACCTGAATTCCTTCTCCCTTGCCCGAAACTTATTGTTACTCACCCAAAGCCCATTGTTCTGTTATTTGCTTTACTGTTTGCTGTATTGACTATAAAATAAACTCCTGAGACTGACGCCGGGGTTCGACTCCTCAGAGTGACACTCCTGGCCCCACTTCTCTGTAAGAGTTGTGGCACTGGTTATTGTCTCCGCCGCCCCAACAACCGTCGCCGCTGCGACAGGTTTGCTCCGTTTAAGTTTGAGACATGGCTATCTCTTAGCTCTCTGAGTGATACTGAGAAAGGAAAGGGCGTGGTATGTTCATGGTCATGGTGTACATCGTGAGGACTAATTCTCACCAGTTTACAAGATACTTCAGAAACATTCTCTGAGATGAAGTCCATGGGCATACCACCCTGCTGTCAGAACAATTCTTGGAGAAACAATGTCCATTGTTCCGAGAAGTAATGAATGCCTTGATTCTTCCAGCCACTCAGTGTTTACTGGAACCATGCTTTGATTCTAGGCCAAGGCTCTTACCAGATCAAATGCGTTCTAATGCAGGAAAGTGGGCTTGAATGCCCAGCTTGGGACCAAAGAACGTTGGCATTAACAAAGTGCAAATTGGTGTGGTTAAATTCCTGGCATCTATGCTCAGTTCCAAATGTAACTGAAGTACGTTTATCTGGAAACATGACTGGAGAGCTTATGAAAGAGAAATCTGGCCACAGCCCCCTTTTGGCCTGGGTATGTTAGAAATACCATAAGTACAGGGTTTTTCACAAGATGGTATTTCGTTTGAACATCTGGCCGATCTGCTGAAAACGTGTATTTGCGGAGACTATATGGGAAGCATTTCTTTTTGGTAAATGAGGAAATACTTGAGTAGAGGTTTAGTACTGGATTCTGACTTTGTTTGTGTATGCTATTTTCTTTTAGCAATAACAATGTTTCCCTTCCTCTTTGCATATGTTGGGGGAGAAAGAAGACTGGTGTTTATTGTAATACCACAGTTGCTTTTATGCTTTAAAAAGCTACTCTTAGAAAACAAACTGCATGTTTCCAACTGTGTGGAAAATTAGCATTTTGAAACTTCAGTATATTGCATATAAATAAATATATCTCATTCATCGCAGAGGTAACACTGATGCCTGTTTGGAGAAATGATTTGATCAGGCAGTAAAGCAACAGACAAAAGGTTTGCCTTTGAAAGAGTGCGCTGCTATGAGCTGCTATTTCTCTATGCTTAGGTACTGTATTAAATGAAAATATTTCTAATTTAAATTCTTACACATCTTCATTTTTCTTATGTATTGAGCTGTTTCTCTAACCCAGTCCATGTCTATAGGTGGCAGTGATCCTTCACCGTTACAGTGATGTGGGTTTAAATGTACTGAATTCCAAATGGAAGGTAAATTTAGGAAATGAAAATAAACCTCAAGAGCCTATTTTCAGGTAGGGTCTTCCAGTTTTATGAAAGAACAAGCTTATTTTGTTCAAAATGCTGTCAGGAATACTATATTAGGGTAAACCTTACCTGCCAATCTTAAACGTGATTCAGCCTGCCCTTCTTTCTGACCATGGGACTGGGTAGATTTCTGACGGGGGATTGTCAGCTCCTCTTAGTACACCAAAGACAAAACAACGGGCCCGTCGAGCACAAAGTTTCTCACAGCCCTGTTCATTGAGGTTGTAAATAGCCAAATATCAGTGTAGACTAAAAACTGGGTTTTCTTCTTCAAGTTGACATGTAAATATGTTAGAGAAATACAGAATAATTCTGTCTTTTATAAAATTCACACTCTCCTCAGTGCTATAATGATTCTATGGGTACTTCAGGTAGAATTTTTTATAACACTGGTGTTGATACTCAGATGTGCCCTTTTTCACAGAATCCCTGATTTAATCTTCAACATGATAGAGGTCATAGATTAGAGAGGTTTATTTAGCATTTAACTGTCCAAAGAACTGTCTTCATTGTTGTTATTGGGTGCCATTGAGTCAATTCTGATCCTAATAATCCCATTTGGCAGAATAGGACTGCCGCATGGGGTTTCCTAGTTAGGAAACCTGTTAGGTTCCGTCCAGTCGGTTCCAACTCATAGTGATCCCGCGTACAACAGAATGAAGCATTGCCCAGTCCTGCTCCATCCTCACGATTGTTGCTATGTTTGAGCCTGTTGTTGCAGCCACTGTGTCAATCCATCTCGTTGAAGGTCTTCCTCTTTTTCACTGACTCTCTACTTTACCAAGCATGATGTCCTTCTCCAGGGACTGGTCCCTCTTTATAACGTTGTAAACATGTTGAGTGGAATATCAGACACAAGAGGACTAATATTTTCTGATCCAACTTATATGAAACATCTTGAATAGGCCAATGTATAGAAACCAAAGTTTATTAGTGGTTTTAGGAGTAGGGGAGAGGGGAGAATGGGGAGTTACTGTCTGTTTAAGGGGTACTGAGCTTCTGTTAGGGTAATAAAAAAATCTGGAAACATACAGTGCTAATGGTGGTACTGCACGACGAATGTAATCAATGTCAGTGTACTTGTAAAAAACGGTGGAATTGGCAAATGTTTTGTCATATATAGTTCCTCATGATAAAACATTTTTTAAAAAGTGATTTGAAAGAGTTGTAATCTGAATATGAAGAAGTTTTAGGAAATGGAAATAAATTCACCTTGCCTATATTTTCCTTTCTATATATGAACAATACTGGCTTGTAATGAAAAAGTCTACGCGTTAATTCTAAAAGTTTTAAATAAGCACAAAATATGGGTTCGTATGTTAAGGCAGCTTGGGTTATAGGTGTGTCATAATTGGTGATAGCTGCTTAGATTTGGTAACGATAGTATCAGTGTCCTTACTTTATACGGGTGAGTACACCGTGACACAGTAAGCCCCAGGACTAGGATTCAGAGTCAGTCTGTCTCTAGAACCTGAATGCCTCACCTTTGTATTATTTTTCTAATGAAGTGGTGCAAAAATGTTGTATTTTTTTTATTATACCGTTTAGAATGAAGATGCTACAAGAAATTTTCAAAATCCTGTCCTCTTTCCTGAGTTCCTGCCTCAGGCCTTGTCCCTAGGCACTTCTGCTTCCTTGAAAAGAGGCCAGGAAGGAAAGTTCATCCTTTCTCTACCCTTCTGTGGTTCCTTCCTCCTTTAAGCTTGCTGAAAAAGTTTAGGCCAGGGAGGCCAAGTCTGAGCAGAAGTTGGAGGAAGCCCACTTCAACTGCAGGACCAATCCTCGCTTTCATCCAGAACTTTCACTCCTAAAGCAGGCGCTGTATTTTAATCCCCTCTGTCTCTTGGGCAGAAATGCAACCTGTGGCCATTTTTAATTGGGTCTGCTCCTCTATTTTTAATCAGTTCAGAATCTACAGGGGAATGTGGATGAAAGATTAATTCCCTCTTATCCCACAGTATATTTGCCTTTCTAAGTATGTGCCAGAACAACAAGATATTTCATTTTAATGTTCATTAGAAAAAAACAACTGTATAAAGAGGAAGTAAAACATCTCTCTTGGTATATTTTTCTAATGAAAAATGACTTGTAGAAAACCCATTAAAATGAGAACTGTGCTTTGGGGTCTTTATATCACATATATGCCAAATATTAAAACTGATGTCACTTTTTTTGGATTTTCAAAAGCAGACATAAAAACAAGTTTTTATTGATACAATATTTTTCATTTCAGAGTAATACAAAGATCTGATTTCACACAGGTGTATGGCTCAAAAAAAAGCATAGGAACTATATATTTTATAACTATCAACTATCCTGAATTAGACTAATATAAAACTCAATGTTTTTTTTTTTTCTGGGATAGCTTGGCTCGTAAATTTTTAGAAACAGAGGCCTGCAATTGATGATCTTTAATCTTGAGTATTATCTCTCTCTAGCTGAGAATCACGATATTCTGCTTTGTAGTAAATCCAACCAACCAACAAATAAGCTAAACAAAAAACACACTTTATTTCAGCTCCAGAACCACAGGAAAATGAGTTTTGTAGAAGCATTTACTATATAATGAACAGTCGCTAGCTATCACAGCTACAGGCGGAAATCAAAGGGAAGAGTAGACATACATGCACATATTCTGTCAACGAAGCACATCAACACAGCAGAGAGCTGGCGTGGGACCCTGTGTCAGTGGCCAGGCGACAACCATGGGATTTCACAGCAGGTGATCGCCAGGATGACTTTCCATCATTCTTGAGTATGGCTCACAATTTAATGGCGAAAAATAGTTTTTTGTTCTTAGTTTGAACTATGTATCTGCCATTTATAACATGACATTAATGGTGGATTGATAATTCATAATATGAGAAACTTTTTGTTTCATAAATTAAAAAAAAAATTTAGGAGAAAATAATGCCAATGCAGTCTTTTTTCATTTTTTTGTTTTATTCTCAGAAATCATTTAACATACATTAGTAAAAAACCAGAACCAAATCCTCTGCCGTCCAGTCGATTCCTACTTATAGTGACCCTATCTATAGGACAGAGTAGAACTTACCTCATAGGGTTTCCAAGGCTATAAATCTTTAGGGAAGCAGACTGCCATGTCTTTCTCCAGCAGAGTGGCTCATGAGATCGAACCACTGACCTTTTGGTTAGCAGCCAAGCACCTTAATACATTAATAAAAATAAATATTAAATATAGAATATCACTTAGCAAACACTACTATAGAAAAAACTACCTAGGTAAATCAACGGGAAGAAACTATCATGAGATACTGTATCCATTGAATAAAATCTACAAAGCCTTACATGTAAATAAATGATTAACAGTAAGTTGGGGCCTTTCTCAGGGCCACTGAGATTGAGCATTGGATGAAAAGTAAAAGGGGAAGTTGCTTGATTAATGTTCACATTCGCGGGAGAAAAACAGGTTCCTCCACTGCTATTTCTACAACTATGTCTTTCTTTAATATTCCACAAATTTTATAATTCAACTGAAATGTCACGTAAGGAAAACTCGAGATTCTTCTCTCTTAAACCCTGGTGGCATAGTGGTTAAGAGCTATAGCTGCTAACCAAAAGGTTGACAGTTCGAATCCACCAGGCACTCCTTGGAAATCGTATCGGGCAGTTCTACCCTGTCTTATGTGGTCGCTATGAGTTGGAATCGACTCGTTGGCAATGGGTTTGGTTTTTTTTTTTTTTTTTTTTTTTAAGAAGTCCCACCTTATTCCTCACAGATACAAAGTTAATTTATCCTGAAAGGATGGAATTTTCAGTAGTGCATGATCCTGAGATTTTTAAAAGAAAAAATGTTGTAATAAAGCATAACTCTTATTTGTTGGGCTATCAGACAATGCCGTTAGGGGTTTAACCAGGACCCCACCTTCGATAGCCCTTTTATCTAGGGGCATGAGAGACGATCAGAACTCTTAGAAGCACACATTTACATTGCAGCCTTGTGACTGTTTAAGATGGATGTTGTACATTGGTCATTGTGTGGTTTTGAAGTATTTGGCTAAGATAAGCAGAGAGAGTGGATGTTTTTTTCTGTTACTCTCTAGGGTCTTTAAATGTATCTTTGCATTTTGGTAGAGCAACATTTTCTACGCTTCTCAGCATGTACATTCATCTCTGTTCTTTGAATCTTACCCCTCGTCTCTACTAAGTTTGGACCCACATTTGACGGGTAGACATATTGGCACTATTAGCAAGTTTCCACTGTCTTACTAGAGACGTATGTGTACGTTCGATGAAGACTTGTGCTTTTCCTAAATAATGGAGAAAACGTGTGTGAATGATGTGTTTTACTTTGCTGGTAAGAAGAAAATTGTCATTAATTATCTAATGGCCCCAGGGTTTTATCACTCATCATTATTTAGCACTTTATATTGTGCTTCTGGGAGCATCTGCAGCCTTAAAGTGGATCTGATGGACAGTGAAGTATTAGGAATATTATGATCAGGACATTAACAACACCACACGCTAATTCTTTCCTTCATGAGTCTTCAGGGATGATTGGGAGGATTCCATGCTCTTTCCAGGAGAAGGTGCTCTGAGTAAGAGGTGTAATTGGCATTAGCCTGGCATAGAAAACACTGTAGCCAGATGGGGTCACTCTAATACTCAGCTTGAGAGTAAATAGGATTCAGGTAAGTATGAGCCTAATGCTTTTGTCAACACTCCTAATAATATTTTGAATGCTTTATAATTTCTTACTCCCAGATATTAAAATTGAGGATTACTTGCACATGGTCAATGCTAGGGGAACTAAGATTTCATCTGCATCAGTAAATACTTATTTTTGTTATGTCTCAATTTCTAGCTCTCTTCTGTTAATAGCTGATAATAGGCATGACATATTTAGGATAACACTCACTGTTATTATTGATACGTTCTTTGGGAATGTAAACACAAATAATGCTGAAAGCACTTTGAATTTACTCATCTAGTGCTTGTTTCACATCGACTGTTGTCATGGATTGAATTGTGTCCCCCCAAAATATCTGTCAGCTTGGCTAGGTCATGATTCCTAGTATTGTATGATTGTGTAATCTGATGTGATTTCCTTATGTGTTGTAAACTCTAGCACTATGATGAGGTTGTACTGATGACATCTACAAGATTAGATAGTGTCTTAGTCCAATCTCTTTTGAGATATAAAAGAGAGAAGTGAGCAGAGACACATGGGAACCTCATATCACCAAGCAAGCAGTGCCAGGAGCAGAGCGCATCCTTTGGACCTGAGGTTCCTGCGCAGAGAAGCTCCCAGACCAGAGAAGACTGAAGCATCACAAGGACCTTCCTTCAGAGCAGAAAGAGAGAGAAAGCCTTCTGGAGGTGATGCCCTGAATTTGGACTTGTAGCCTACTAGACTGTGAGAGAATAAACTTCTCTTTGTTAAAGCCATCCACTTGTGGGATTTCTGTTAGAGCAGCACTAGATGACCAAGACAACTGTCCTAATTCAGAATTGCCTCTTTTGGGAGTAATTGCAAAAGGTCAGTGAAATTGCTTCAGACATATCTTGGATCTAGAAGTTTCTTTGAGCTTGGCATGATTAAGCATCCCTCCTCCCCATTTATTTTACTAATATATGTATATTTAAATATGTTGTTATTGTTAGGTGCTGTCAAGTTGGTTCCAACTCCCATAGCAACCCCTGTAACACTGCTCGGTCCCGCACCATCCTTACAATCATGGTTATGTTTGAGCCCATTGTTGCAGCTACTGTGTCAATCCATCTCATTGAGGGGCTTCCTCTTTTTTGCTAACTCTCTACTCTACAGATATATACCATATTATTTTTACCAAAAAGAACTCAAAGTATAATATTTCTCCTCAGCTAGAGTCTGTTTTTTCACTAATACTCAGATTCAAGACAGCATATTTTATGATCTGGTCAGGTGGCATGTCGTTTCACCACTGAGAAGAATTCCTGTATTCTCCAAAACCCATAGTCTCCACGCTTAGAATTTATTCCTAAAAATCCATATTTAGACTTTAAAATGAAGACAAAGATCCTCTAAGTGCCAGGCCTGTGGTAGGCCTTGGAGATACAGCAATACATACAAATACAGCTACCTTAGTTTCCTAGGGCCAACATAACAAAATTCCACAAACTGGATGACTTTAAAGAGCAGAAATTTGTTTTCTTAGGGTTCTGGAGGCTATAAATCCAGATTCAGGATAGCAGCCTTGTTGATTCCTTCTGAGGGCTCTGAGAAAGGAAATGCTCCATGCCTCTCTTCGTGCTTCCAGCTGTTGCTGGTGATCATTGGTGTCCCTTTGCTGTTTGTAGATGCATCTCCCTCTGTCATTACATGCCGTCTGCCTTTGCCCTGTGTGTGACTTCCTTTTTTATAAGACCCTACTCAGAAGGGATTAAGATCAGGACCTACCCTTCTTCTGTATGACCACCTTAACTTAATTGACAGCAAAAACCTTATGTCCAAACAAGATCACAATCACAGGTACAGGGGTTAGGACATGGATATATCCTTTGGGGGAGACAATTCAATCTATGACACTTGGCTTCAAGAAGCTCCCATTCAGGTAGGTGCAAACAGGCAACAAACAAATTAATTAGTAAAATGCATACTATGTGGGAAGGTGGTAAACGCAATGGAGACAAATGAAGCAGAGGGGGTATTAAGTCATGATGGGGCGGAGGACTAGGGCGTGGGTTGCTACGACTTGGCTGAAGACGGTCTCACTGAGGAAGTTCTAAACTATGTGACATCTGACACACTGAGAACGTGACCTTTGAGGAAGGATGTAAAGAAGGTGACACAAGGACTCATGTGACTATCTCGGGGGAAGATTTTGTAGGCAGCAAGTAGGAGTGTGAATGGTGTGCTGGGAGACCTCGGAGGTGCCCATATAACATTGATCAGATATGACTTTGCATTGTGGTTCTGTTCATGCCTTCATGACTTGTCACCTCTGGAGGAGAACTGGAATGCCATAAACATGTTTATATGCCCACAGCTCTAGCAGAAAATTTGCTACTCAGTATATGTTTGTTTAAAGTCTAATGATAAGAGTTTGGGGAACTCTGAGAATCAGGATTCCAAGCAGACACTTACATTCAAGAAAATTAGAAGGAAAACCAACAGAGTTATGCCAACTGTGTCTGAAACAGGCATTAATTTCCATGTTATCTCATTTATTTTTTACAGGAACTCTGGATAGTTTAATGGAAAGATAAGCCAAGCCACAAAAGTTGTAATGTTGGCAATATGTGAACATGAACCATTGTGTATGGCTGAAGCAGTGAGTATGCCATGGTCCGGTAAGCTTGGGGATGAGTAGCCAATATTCAAATGAAGTTAATTTCCAGAATTCGTTAAACACAAGCAGCTGAATAAAATCATCAACAAAAATCCAACTGCAAGAAATCAGCGGAAAGACAGATGAACTTTTGAAGAAGTTCAGCAGAAGACATTGAGATCTCAGGTAGAAGGCATTTTTTTCCTTTTGAGAGACTGGTGCTATGAGTAGGCTACAGGGAACCACAGAATGAATGCCAGGGATTCTTGTAACTGGGGAACCGAGGTACCAAATGCAGAGCAGAGTTTGTACAAGTATAAGACAGAATTGATACATGGGCTATTATTCTGTGCTTTCAACTGGGCCAAGGTTTGTTCCAGAGCTTGGAGTGGAGTAGACGCTACAGGTAATTTATATGGGTCAGGAGGCAAGGAGCCAAGTAGCCCATTACGTTACAAATGGATTTTTGAGGGTTATTTATAAGGAGAAAGAGCTATTTCAGTGTGTATCCTTGGAAAATGAAGAAGGTGCAGGAGGGAAGAAAAATTGCTTGTGATAATTTAAAGTGAGTAGAATTTAGGAGAAGCAGAGCATTAACTCGTAAATAGTTTGGCAGACTTGGGTTGTATCCATTCAGAATAATTAAACTTAATTTGTTTAGGTTAAGCTTTCTTTTTTTACTTGTTGCTATTGTAAGAATTGGTTTCACAGAGGTAAGTAGAATGGCTACATGCACGCATTTTGTATGGTCATGAAAATATGTGTAGGGAGGTCATTGTGGCACAGTCATCATAAATAAATGTGACTGCTGGAACAGGCTGAATGTGGCGATCTTGTTCAGTTCTTGGATGAGTAAAAACTGTCTTAGCCTTAAGTCCAGTGTGCAGGAAAAATACATTCATCGTTTACTTTGCTGGTCAAGCCTACTCTTGGAAATCACTGAAGGGCTGATACATGGACTTTCCATGTTCAAACCAAGACCTATACTGGGGTCAGTGTGGTTCAATTACACCTGTAATGGGTTGGACATGTACTGAGTACTGAGTAATCATTTAAGACAAAGAAGTTAAAAAAGCAGAGGAAATAGCAGAAGTAGTAAATTCAGTACTAACAGAAATCATCATCAGATACATATAACACTTTATGGTTTCCTAAACATATTTTGTATGTTTTAATCTGCTTGATCTTCACAACTATTCTGTGATGTCACATTCTTCTTCTTCTTTTCTTTTTGATGAGGAAACAGAATCAGAGATGTGACGTATACCGCTTAGTGTCACCGGGTCAGTGAGTTCACTCAATTACGGTTTTCTTAAGCAACCGCTACATGCAGAGTACCTTGCCACACATTATGGAATAAAAAAAGATGCATAAATGAAACTCCGTTTTTTGAAAATCACAGTCTTGTCAGGAAGATGTACACAAAATTCATGTATGTGGTAGTGATATCTGCTTAACAGTGATATCAGAGGAAAAACCCTGATACATACACACGCATATAGCTAGAGATGATATTAAAAAGAATTAACAAGGGGTACAGAGCCCTGGTGACACAGTGGGTAAGAGCTATGGCTGCTAACCGAAAGGTCGGCAGTTCAAGTCCACCAGCTGCTCCTTGGAAACCCTATGGGACAATTCCAGTCTGTCCTGTAGGGTCACTATGAGTTGGAATTGACTTGATGGCAGTAAGTTTGATTTTCTTTTTTTTTTTTTTGTATGCATGAATACCTAGCTTGGCCATCTATTTGGGAACCTGAATGTCAACCCTGATAATAGATAAGGGGACATGTTCTACATGGATACATGAGGAAGCTAATTTTAAATAAGGAAAATATGGTGGATAAATAAAAGATTTTCTGTTCTCTAACCTCTCTATGCTGCAGTTCCTCATCTGTTAAATAGGAATAATATAGTAACTCCTTCATAAGATTGTTGTCCCCAAATACAGTTTATAAATTAGTTTACACGCATAAGTGTTTAGAATATAGTAAGTGCTCAAAATGTTATTATTGTCATATTGTTTGATTGTCAGAGTCGTTATGCATTTTATTTGCATTTAGAGGTTTATACATCTAAAAACGATGGCGCCTTGAAGACCAAGGTGAGCCTGACCCAAGCCATGGTATTTTCAATCGTGTCATATGCATGCAAAAGCTGGACAAAGAATGAGGAAGACCAAAGAAGAATTGACACCTTTGAATTGTGGTTTTGGCGAAGAATATTGAATATACCATGAACTGCCAAAAGAATGAATAAATCTGTCTTGGAAGAAGTACAACCAGAATGCTCCTTAGAAGTAAGGATGGCGAGACTACGTCTTACATACTTTGGACATGTTGACAGGAGGGACCAGTCCCTGGAGAAGGACATCATGCTTGGTAAAGTAGAGGGTCAGTGAAAAAGAGAAGACCCTCAAGGAGATGGATTGACACAGTGGCTGCAACAGTGGGCTTAAGCATAACGAAGATTGTGAGGAAAGCGCAGGACTGGGCAGTGTTTCGTTCTGTGGTACATAGGGTCGCTATGAGTCGAAACCGACTCGATGGCACCTAACAACAATAACAACAACATCTAAAAAATTGTATAAGGCAATTTGTACCCTGATGTTTGGTCTTGATAGTTAAGATTTTGATACTGGTGACTTATTTTGAGACTTATTTCCAAAACTTAGCACATGACGATGTCTACTGTTAATTAAAGTCATTCCCTTGATTAATAGATTTTCTCTAGGGAATCACGAACTTCAATAAACAAGTTTCTGCTAAGTTCTTTCTGTAGTGAGATGTGATATTCAAGGAAGATAGCTTGGGGGATTCAGCAGATAGGTGACCAGTGCTCTGGCATGTGTCACCTATGCTTATAGAAATACAGTGATGAGGTGGGAGCAGGAGCAGTCTGCCCAATTCAGAGGAATCCACAGTTCACAATAGCACCAGGTCATCTTCAGAATAAAAAAAGTCACTCTACTCTACTTTGTAATTGTTACTCTTTTACTGTATCCTAACTGGAGCTGGAAACCCTGGTGGCATTGTGGTTAAGTGCTACAGCTGCTAACCAAAGGTCGGCAGTTCAAATCCACAAGGTGCTCCTTGGAAACTCTATGGGGGCAGTTCTACTCTGTCCTATAGGGTCGCTATGAGTCGGAATCGACTCAATGGCAATGGGTTTGGGTGTTTTTTTTTTTGTTTTTTTTTAAGTAAGAGCTAATGAGATTTTCAGCTCCTGCAAACTACGAACAGAAGATCTGTACATATGACCTCATTGTTTTCGATTCATCCAAAATGTGTTTGTATTCTTGGTGGATCTGGAAAACAGGATGTTTCTTGTCTACCTGTAGTTGTGTTTTCCCCTCAAGAAAGCAATCGAGTCTTTTGGGCCTTAGTTTTTCAAGTTGTTGTTGTTGTTGTTAGGTGTCATCCAGTCATAGTTATCCCATGTACAACACAACGAAACACTGCCGGGACCTGTGCCATCCTCACAATCCTTGCTGTATTTGAACCCATCGTTGCAGCCACGGTGTGAGTCCATCTTGTTAAGGGTCTTCCTCTCTTTTGCTGACTCTCTACTTTACCAAGCGTGATGTTCTTCTCCAGGGACTGATCCCTCTTGATAAAATGTCCAAAGTATGTGAGACGTAATCTCGCCTTCCTTGCTTCTAAGGAGCATTCTGGCTATACTTCATTCAAGATAGATGTGTTCATTCTTTTGGTAGTCCATGGTATATTTAATATTCTTCACCAACACCATAATTCAAAGGTGTCAATTCTTCTTCAGTCTTCCTTATTCATCGTCCAGCTTTCACGTGCATATGTGAGGCAATTGAAAACACCATGGTGGGAGTTCCGGCAAAATGGGGCTCTAGGCAGAAGCACCACACTGTCCCTCCACAGTAAAGATCTGAAAAACTAAGCCGAACAGATAATACAACAATCCTGAAACCCTAAAACATCAAATGAAGAGATAAAGAACTCAGCCAAGCACCAAATGGAGTGAGAAAACTGACAGAGAAAGGGCAAGGAGAGATTCATGCACAGGTCCCCTACCAGCTAATGCAGCATGGATCCGCCATCTTGGGCTCCTATCGGAGACCAGCAAACAGAGGGTACGAGAAAGCAGCTTCACAGAGCGTCCAGTGGGAGACAAAACAACTGGTAATTTGCGATATATGCTTTCCCACCCCCAACCCTTCTTCACCCCGACTCGACCTCCTCTGCTTCCCACAGCCACAATCTCTTGACCAGGAATCACCGGCTGCTTGGATTCCATGCACCTGAATGGGCCAGCTCTCTGAGTGCCATATGTTGGCTGCTGGTGTTGCTTTTTTCCACTTCTTTTGATTTCTTCCTTACCTCTCACCACCTCCCCCTCCTTTCGCTCAAATACCTGGCTCCGTGCGCCATCTTTGCTTCTTCTTGAGGGGCTGCAGAGCTCCGGTAATTTGTGATGTATGCTTTCCCACTCTCTACCCTTCTTCACCCACACCCAGCCCCCTCTGCTTCCCGCAGACACAGTCTCTTGTCTGAGAAACACCAGCCTGCACTAGCTGGCTCTCTGAGTGCCATTTGTTGGCTGCTAATGTTGCCTTTTTTTTCTGCTTCTTTTGATTTGTTTCTTACCTGTCACCACCTCCCCCTCCTTTTACTCAAATACCTGGCTCCGTGTGCCATCTTTGCTTCTTCCTGAGGGGCTGTGGAGCTCCATTCGAGGGTGGAGCTGCTTCCCGGTCTGGGCTGCCACACTGGTGGGATCCCGGGGCTTTTTTTTTTGTTGTTTGTTTGTTCTGAATTGTTTGTTTTCTTTTTACTTTCTCGAGCTGGGAGCCCGTTCTGGCCAGGCGGTGCTGCGTGGCAATGAGACATCCCCCTCGGCTTGCGCAGATGTGCATAGGGATCCCAGAGAGCATTTCTTTTTTCGTTGGTTTTTTTTTTCTTTTTTTTTGGAGGCCTTTCTTGTTTTCCTTTTTTTTTAAATTTGTTTTGTTTTCTTTTCCCTCTTTTCCCTTTTTGTCTTTGTTCATTGCTTAGTTTCTCGTCTTTCTATATCTTCCTTCTCTTTCTGTTCCCTGAATACCTGGCATTGTATACCGGTACACCTTCTAGCCAGGCTGTACTGCAACACCTGAGAGCGACTTCCCCGGACCTCATAGCTGCACCCGTGGGATCCCTGGGAACTTTGCGGTTCTTTAAACTTTCCGATTTTTATTTATTCATTCTTTTCTTTTCTTCCTCTTCCCCTTTCTGTTTTTCTCCATTTCATAGTCTCTCATCTCTCCACTCCAACGGCAAGCTTCCCTAGCATTCTTTTTTGTTTGTTTGTATGTTTTTGGCTCCTGTTCCTCTCTCCTCTCTCCCATATCCATCTTAGCTCTAAACATAACAATCTCCCCGCTGCATCCTGCCTACCTGTGCCATGCACTTGACATCACACCACCAAGCAGCACAGGCATGGCTTACTGGAACCTGCCCTGCACTGATTATCAACCCGCTCTGGTGGCTGTAGTAAGTGCCACAAACAACCCGTCCAAGTAACTCCTCTTCAGCTAGACCTGCCCTGCCATACCAGATATGAGTGACTGACCCTGCCAATTGGAGAAGGCGGCAAAAAGTATTCTGCCCACAGACGAGCAAACAACAAAGAACACACAGTCTGCATGCTCAGACATAGTCAAATTTAAAAAAAACAAGGGGGGAATGAAACAACTCTACAATCAGTAAGTGAGAAAAATAACTACTGAATGCCCCGAAGACAGCAGACAATATCAAAACATTTACAAAAACAGGACAGGATGGTTCCAGTAAGCATCCAAAATAAAACACCAGATGACTCTCCAGTGGAAGAAGATGCACTAGAATTACCTGATAGGGAATTCAAATCTCTGATACTCAGAATTCTCCAAGAGCTGA
>NW_004444035.1:3827305-3856532 GCF_000243295.1 Trichechus manatus latirostris | reverse complement strand
TCTTTGCTTTTTCTCCCTTTAAAGAGGTCTTTTGCGGCAGAGTTGCCCAATGCAATGCATCTTTTGATTTCTTGACTGCCGCTTCCGTGGGTGTTGCTTGTGGATCCAAGTAAAATGAAATCCTTGACAACTTCAATCTTTTCTCCATTTATCATGATGTTGCTTATTGGTCCAGTTGTGAGGATATTTGTTTACTTTATATTGGGGTGTAATTCATACTGAAGGCTGTGGTCTTTGATCTTCATCAGTAAGAGCTTCAAGTCCTCTTCACTTTCAGCAAGCAGCGTTGGGTCATCTGCGTAACTCAGGTTGTTAATGAGTCTTCCTTCAATCCTGATGCCCCGTTCTTCTTCATATAGTCCAGCTTCTCAGCGTGTTTGCTCAGCATACATCTATGCATCATCTATTTATCTCTCTCTCTATTTCCTCACAGTTTCTGTTCTTCAAGATAACCCTGACTAAGAAAAAGTCTTCTTTACTCAATAATGTTTCTGCATTATTTATGATGTATGTTTTTGTTGTTAAGTGTCATTGAGTTGGTTCCAAGTCACAGCCACCCTGAGTACAACAGAATGGAACACTGCCTGGGTCTGCGCCATTCTCACAATCTTTGCTATGTTTGAGCCCATTGTTGCAAGCACTGTGTCCATCTATCTCATTGAAGGTCTTGCTCTTTTTTGCTGACCTTCTACTTTACCAAGCATGATGTCCTTCTCTAGGGACTGATCCCTCCTAATAACGTGTCCAAAGTACATGAGATGAAGTCTCACCGTCCTTGCTTCTAAGGAGCACTCTGGTTATACTTCTTCCAAGACAGATTTGTTTGTTCTTCTGGCGGTCCATGGTATATTCAGTATTCTTCACCAACACCGTAATTCAAAGGCGTCTATTCTTCTTCCATCTTCCTTATTCATTGTCCAGCACACACATGCATACGAGGCCAGTGAAATTAGCATTGTTGGGGTCAGATGTTGGGGTCAGTCCTTAAAGTGAAATCTTTGCTCTGTAACACTTGTTAACGTAGCACAGTAGAAAAACAGGGATGAAACAGTGAAAAGCTAGGAAACAGGTAGGTGGAGGAGGGATGGGAGAAGGTGTGTGACATACTACTTGTCCACCTTTGCACCTAAGATTTGGGAAAACCCTGATGGCTTTTTAAAGGAGTACTCGATTGTACACTTGTAGGTTTCTTTAGTTCTAGCTTATTGTTTGTGTCGTTGTTGCTCTTAACCAGCCAGCTGTGTCTCTATATACTGATCACTTCCTATTAACCAAGTTTTCAATTATCAGATGGCTCCTGTTCCACTTACCCTTGAGTAATTGAGAATATCAATTGTGATTAGTGTTAAATGGATCTAAGAACAATATAAACGGGGGTTCCTCTGTATTCGGTGTGGAGAACTACTTACAGGACCGTGAAAGCCCTTGTTGACTTGGAGAATGTAAGGAACGCTGAAAGCTGTGGGAATAGCAGTGTTTTCTCCAATGCTCCAATTATCATTAAAAACATACAAATAGATTAGTGATAAGAATAATAAGATAAGGAGTATGGATCTTGGCCCTATTTCTAATATCCTAGGTATCTGACTTATTATAAAAATCCAAAAAAAGTATCAAAAGTACATGTTTGTTTATCTCTTCTATTATTTTTAATATTTTAATTATTTACCCTTCTCTTTGGGTAATCCCATTATTAATTAAGCAAATAAACCTCATTAGGTTAAAGAACACTTCTTAAAATTTATTGTGCTCAAAAATTAACATGAATACGTATTGAGAATGGAAATATTTAGACTCCATTCATAGAGGTTTCGATTCAGGAAGCCTAAGATGTTGCTCAAGAATTTTCATTTTTAATGAGCACCCAGATGACTTGGATGCGGGCGGTGCATGAACACTATATTCTAAGGTATATCTTTGGAGTATATTCCAAAATGCTATTCAGTTTTCTTTTCCTTAAATTTTAGTTGAACTGCATACGAGTTCTGATGATCAGTGCTAGCATGTATTGAGGGTGATGTAGGTGCCAGCATCATTCTAAGTGTTTTGCATGCTATTGGCTTCTGAAACCCTTAAGCCGTCCTATAAACTCCAAACCCTCCTACTAGCTTTAAAATCCCCAGGAAATGGATCCTGTTATGATCACTGTGATAGGGTTGTGTGTCAGTTTGGCTGGGCCATGATTCTCGGTGGTTTGTCAGTTATGTAATGATGTAGTTATCTTCTATTTTGTGATATAATGTAACCACCTCCATGATATGATTTGATGTGATCAGCCAATCAATTGTAAGAGGAGTTTCCTCGGGGGTGTGGCCTGCATCCAATATATATGGACCTTCTGGCAAAGCTCCTTGGCTTTTGCTGGCTCTGGATCATGCATCCTGCTGGTCATCCTCTGACCTCTGGTTCTTGAGACTTGAGCCAGTAAGCAGACTACCATCTGACCTGCTGATACTGGGTTCATCAGCCCCTGTAGGTATGTGAGTCCTGAGAAGCCTCCAGCATGATGCCTGACCCCTGGACTTGGGACTTGACAACGTCTACCACTGCGTTAACCATTTCCTTGAGATAAATCACATTCCCTCTGTCTCTGTCTCTGTCTGTCTGTCTCTCTATATATGGTTTTGCTCCTCTAGAGAACCCAGCCTAAAACAGTCACCTTACAGATGAGTGACCAGCGTGAATGCCAATTCTGCTACCTACTGGTTGTTGGTAGAACTATGAGAAAAAAAATAATTCTAAGCCTCCAAAGTCAGTGTTCTCATCCTTAAAATAGGAGCAAAAAAAAATCCTGGCAGGAGTCGTTGAGAAAGCACCTGGAGCAGAATGAACTAAATTGGATTAAGAAAACAAAAACTTTTTTTCAAGGAACTTGTCACATTATGTTTGCAGTCTTTCAGATACCCTGGACAGCCAAGGCAGCTAGAGGGCACTTATTTTCCCTCGTACTGCAGGAGGAGCTCAGCCACTGCCCTCTGTTCTGTGCAGGATCAGTGGAAAAACCAAGAAGAGATTAAATCAAACAGCTATAACTACAAATGACCATTTTCTTTTTACTTGCATTTTTTCTAATAATATTTTAAAAATAAACAAAGACAAAACAGAATAATGATATTTGGAGGTAGATTATGAGAAAGACCTGGGATTACTTTTCCAAAGAAGAAGGTGAATTTTGGGTACAAACTACTCTTCAAAATAAATAAGACTATAATTTTATCAGGTGTTTTCCTTCTGTCTTATGCAATTGGGGATGGTTAAGAGCTGTCACATATTAATAAGCCTACTGGCGGTAGTAGAAATACATACTAAGTTCAATTATGGGTCTTAGGGAGTCTAATAAAAGAAATTAGCAGGGAGACAGTGGTGAGGGTTAAGACAACCAGGATGGAAAGGAAGAGGCAATCTGTCTTGAAGTGTCAATTAAATTTAATGTTTTGAGTAAATGGACAATCTCAAAAAGATTAGCTTGACTTAAATTGCTCATTTAAATATTTCTACTCTGTGGTCTAAACCCTTGACAAATGAAACAGTAACCCCGACTTTAGTTTGAAAACGTAATGCTTTTATTGATTTTTCCTCTCATAGAGTGCCTGCCGTTGAATACGATCATGCATCTCACTATTACAACGTATTCCTTATGGGATCCCACCGCTCTTAAATTCATTCAGCCGCCTCTCTTCTGTTAGTGAAGAATGGTGTCGGCATTTCCGTTCCTAGCTCCGGATCGGGAGTCGTGCATTTATTATCCAGCTGTGTTTGTCTCTCTGTCTGTCTTTAAAAATGACAATTTATTTTTGAGCTACTTGTATCAATATTTAACCACTGAACCTTTAATTACTTGCACTGCTGACAAGCAGAGCACATTCAGAGCTGGGGAGAAGAGCCTCGTGCATGCAAACCAGATCAAAACGGCAAATGAGTGTACCTTCCCCATTCGATGTGCTTCCAAATTTACAACGCAGTAAGAAAACCCAAGGCCGATGTTTACAGCAGTTGAGGGCAACCCAGTCCGTATGCAGCGGATAATGTGATGATAATAATTGACACATTCAGTCTGAAGCAAGAATAAGTCTAGACAAAGACAAGCAATTAAACAGGAATCTTTTCCCTCTCCCAATTAGGAACTTCAATCAAATGAGCCTTCTTTCTCAAATGGGTGCGTTTGGAAGAAGCGTGGGGCAGTCACTGGTTTTCGTGTTTGTGGAGTGAATGAATATTCAGCACACATCACTCAGCCAACTCTAATTAGTGAGAGGACGGGTAGCTATTTAGCATTCCTTATTCGTTTTGGAAACACTGACTTGTCTTTATTCTTTGGACAAGCGATAGTCTTAAAAAATGAGTTCTGCCCTGGTTTCAGGCAGCATTTATTAAGTACCTAATGTGTGCACCAAGGAAACCTGGGGCGCAGTGGTTAAGTGTTCAGCTGCTAACCAAAACGTCGGCGTTTTGAATCCACCAGCTGCTCCTTGGAAACCGTATGGGGCAGTTCTACTCTGTCTTAGAGAGTCGCTATGAGTCGGAATCGACTTGATGGCAGTGGGTTTGTTTTCTTCTTTTTGTATGCACCATGCTGCCCTTGCACCTTATGTTTGCATAATTTATTCCAGTCTTTTGAAAAAAATCCTTCAGTATTCCTGTGGCCAAGGTCAGTGATAAAATTGTCACAAGGCGCTTGAGAGAATTAGATCATTGAAAGATTCTGATGTGAAACAAAGTTCACCCCGGCTAAGCCCCGGAACTGGTGTTTCAACCCAGGGGGCCAGGCGATGAGGTAGGAATTTATGGCTTTGGAATTACGTGTCTATCTCTTTGGTTTAATTTATTATTCAATAATTTTTTATGATTTTAGAATTAATACTGTTTCACATTAGCATATACAAAATAGTGTAAGAAAGAAAAAATATCCATATGTCTATTACTCAAGGACAACCACTATTAATATTTTTCTAAATTTCGTTCTATTCTTTATTTTATAGAAGGGTTAGATTAAATAAATAGGGCTTAGTAGGTGCAATCATAAAACAAATAATTTATGCTTTACCAATTTCTGTTAAGTTTGCTGTCTTGAATATTTATTTATCTGCCCCCAGATGAAATCTCAGGCAGCTCCCTCAGTTTTTCTGCTGACATCTAGAAAGGTAAAAGTCTAACATAACATTTTAATCCCTAACTCAAGGTTTCTGTCGCTTTCAGGTGGGCCCCTGATTGAGGGGATGGTAGGTAGTTGGCATAGCCTTATGGGGTGGTACACTGGTAATCTGGCTGTACAGGTGCAATGCGGTGTTCTAGTGGGTGATGGAGTCCCTGGGTGGTGCAAATGGTTAAGTGCTCAGCTACTAACGTTAGTAGTTCAAATCCACCCAGAGGAGCTTTGGAAGAAAGACCTGGTGATCCACTTCCGAAAGGTCACAGCCTTGAAAACCACATTGGGAAGAGTTCTGCTCTGAAACACATGGGTAGCCATGAGTCAGAATCAGCCCAGCAGCAGCCGTTTCTTTCTTTAAGTCATTAGGGATTTTAGTGTTTTAAACTTTGATGTTTTGCATTTGTCTTTGAAACTAGAATATCATCGAACACAAGTGATCGTCTTTTCTCTTTAAGCACACACACTCTTTTTCTGTTTCCTGTGTTACTCAGCTGGACAGAACTCAAACGACTGTGTTAAATTAAGTAACTATAGATAATACAAGTGTAACGGGGTGGATTTTGATGCCGAATGATACCACTGGCTGCCAAGACCTGCAGCTGAGAAGAGACTATAGCCCCGATTCAGAGAGCTGCTTCTTGGTGAGGCTAGCCTCTTTCCCTTAGAGTTTGTTGAGATGTGTCAGTCAGCAAAGTCAGAACTACGCTGATTCCCATCAATAAAAAAAAATACGAGTTAGAGGGTGGTTAACTTCTAAACAACTTGCAGCCATAAAGCAGGGCTGTTCTCTTCTTGCACCTCGCCGTGGCAGGGAGTAGAGAACCATTTGTAAGATCTGGGGTGTGTGAACCGCTCCACCCTTCCTCTGATTTGGAGGTTGGCGGCAGTCTGTCATTGGAATGTTGCCTTGCCATTAGATTGGCTGCCTACATGATGTTACTCAAAGGTGGAGAAAGGAGTAGAGAGAGAGAAGGCAGAGCTGAGAGACGAGTTGCTGGTGGAGCAGCCACACTTCCACTGTGTATTCAGTGGATACCAAGAATAGCTACTGGGGTTTGAGCCATCTTGCTGGTGACACAGAAAGAGGCTATAGGGTGGGTCATCTGTGTGGAGAGAGATGGAGAGGAGATGGTTAATCTCAGACTGAATATCCCAAGTGCGTAGGGAGCGTCCCCTAAAATAATCAACAATTACAGACATGTGTCCCTTAAAGTCCACGATATGCTCTGTGAAACAGGACGTTATTTGATTTGGACGTTGTGCAAACACTCCTAAATTGTGAGCAATACCATTCACTGATTTTCTACCTTCATGCGGTTTAATAACCTTTTGTTTCACTTCCAAATCTATCTATACACCTCCTTTGCCTCTTGCTGCCACAAATTTCTGCATGGAAATTTCAAACCTCCTCTCTCCTCAAATGTTCCATTTTCAACTCGCTTCCAGTTTTCAGAATAAACAGAAGCCATGAAACCAACAATTGCATCCGTTTCCTCTAGTTACACAGAAAGAGATGCAGTTCCACCTGCCTTAGGCCAGTTTCTTCACCTCAGCTCTAAATCCCACCTCCTCTCATCTGCTCAGGGGTAAGTTACACCATTAAGGAGAGACTGGAATACAGCAGATGCCAAGATATGCATGGGCACTCTGTCAGTAAATGTAACTTTTTTTTTTTTTGCATATTGCTTGACCTTTCAGCAACATTCGAAAGTGCATAGCTGAAAAAGAAAAAGAAAAAAAAGGATCAATCTGACTTCTCAGGCTTTTACATGTTTGACTACTTGTCTTTACTCTGGGATGGGACCACGGATACACGTGGTCGGACGTTGCCGAACGGACGTTATGAGGCGCATGACTGTATGTCAATTAAGAGAGCTGGTTAGTGTTAGCAGAACAGAAATGGTAATTCCAATGGCAATTCCAAAAAGACAGACCTATTCTTTCTTTCTTCCCCTTCACCATCTAAATACAGGAGTGGATACTAGAAAGCACCTCTCTCCCCAAACACGCCCGTACATGCACGTGTGCACACAAACACACACACTCTCACACACACACACACACACACACACTACATATTTTGTGTCCTAAGGGGGCGAAAAAAGAAAAATTTTTAATTATGTGAGTTTGCAATTTTTAAACGAATAGACTCAAGCCTCGAAGTACCCATAACACTTGCATAATTATGAATTCTGACTTCAAGAAAAGTGCTTTGGAAGAAAGAGCACAATGTTTAGCATTTATTAGAAAGAATAAAATGATTTACTTTTAATAACCAAATAATTTATATTCCCCAATAAACCAGTTATATATGTTATCCCTTTCATGAACCATGGGATATATATGCAGGTATTACATTTTCCGCCCCTGGAGATTCACTGGCAGGCATTTGACCCACTTTAGTATGTTCTGGTTTCGTGGAGGATACTGGTGCAAAAACCAAACCCATTGCCGTCAAGTCAATTCTGACTCATAGCGACCCTATAGGACACAGTAGAACTGCCCCATAGGGTTTCAAAGGAGCAGCTGGTGGATTCAAATTGCAGACCTTTTGGTGAGCAGTTGATCTCTTAACCACTGCGCTACCAAGGCTCCACACTGATGAAACCACCTAAAAACCAAGGAAGTTCGTCTGTGCCACGATTGACGTTGAGAACCATTCGCATGCGGGGATGCTTCCCAAGGAATGATTGTGTGAAACTTGTGTCTTGGGTTCTGTACAGTGAGAGAAGGCTTGCAAGTATGTATACTATTTCCTTTGTGTTAGTGGGCAGGTACGCTTACTGGCATTCGGAAATATTCAAGTAAATGAGTTATTTGGGGGGTGAAAACTGTGATGCACTTCCTGGGCTTTGGGACTGATACGTTCCATGTGTGTGGTGCGCTTCATGGAACACAGTACCAATATGGCCCCACTGAAAAGCAAACTGATGACAATTATGTGCAGCGAGTACAATGTTTATTGAGTAATTTCTGTGTATTTTTTTAGAAGTTGAGTGAGATATTTTATGACTCAGGTGTAACCAGGAAGTGTGATGGACCATGGAACTGATATGTCCCGTGTGTGATGTGCTTCATGGAACATGGGACTGATATGTCCCACGTGTGTGATGTGCTTCATGGAACATGGGACTGATATGTCCCACGTGTTTGATGAGCATCATGGAACATGGGACTGATATGTCCCACGTGTGTGATGAGCGTCGTGGAACATGGGACTGATCTGTCCCACGTGTGTGATGTGCTTCATGGAACATGGGACTGATCTGTCCCACGCGTGTGATGTGCTTCATGGAACATGGGACTGATATGTCCCACGTGTGTGATGAGCTTCATGGAACATGGGACTGGTATGTCCCACTTGCAGTTAGCATCCCATTTTTTCAAACAATAAAAAACTACCAACAAACAATGCTTTAGCATCCATTCTACTAGTGAGAAAACATGGCATCACCAAAAAATTTAAAAAAAAAAATTATCCATGAAAGGGTTATATGTGTTCTTGATTACGCTGAGCATACTTCTTAAGTATTTTGCTTTGAGGACATTCCTGGCTGTGGGTTTGAGGGAGATATTTTTTGTCATGTCAAAGTGTTCTGCCTCTCTCCTCTTTCCCACAGCCTGTCACTTCTGGCACTGCCTCCTCTCACTGCTCACATCCTATCCCCCACATCTACCTTCTAATCTTAGCACATCAGCAAAAAACTCTCACTAAATTCAACCCTTGCCTCCACATTTTTAAATTCAATTATTTGTGTTAGTTCTCATTTTCCTTGACTTTTTTTCAGCATTTTGTACTGTTGACCAGTCTTGTCTCTTTGCTGACTTAGGAGATGTCTGAAACGATTGTTTTGCCTCTGATTTCTCCAGCTACTCTTTTTTCTCTGCTTTATGAACTCATTCTCCTCTTCTGGGCCACTATGTTTGGGGTTTTGAAAGGTTTGGTCTTGGACTCTCTTCTCAAATCATTCTTTGTCTATATTCTATCTCATCCCTATCCACTGCAGATGATTCAGAAATGAATGTCTCCTGCCAAGCCTCTTTCAAACACCAGCTTTGGATTTTTTTTTTTTTTTAATTTTAATTCACTTACATCTTTCTCTTTAAATGCAGTGAGATTTTCTGGACTTTGCCTTCCTTCCAATTCCTCCATTGAATTTTTATTTAGGTAATAGGTAATTTCAACAGTTTATTCTTATTTTCTGATTATTCCTGTGTTATACGTTTCTGTTTTCATTTTATGAATGAAATACTTTATGACATTTGCTTCTATTCCTTGAGTTATCTTTTCTTCATCTAATCTGGTGTTTTTGTTTTGTTTTTACTTTTTCTTTTCATTTTAGTGTGTATCTTGATTTTTCTCTTTAATGTAAGTATAAAAAAAATAACTGCTTGGGAGATCTGTGCAAGTACCTGTAGCTTTTGAACAAGCTGCTTGTGCTCCATGTTATTTGGCAGAAAGAGAGCATGGGTGCCTGGAAATACTAACTACTAGAATTCACGGGCCTTTGTTCTGGGGCCAAGTCATTCACTTGGCCGCTGGAAACTCTCTGTGTATTCATCCTATCTTCCATATGTTTTCTGAAGGGTCCATATTTTATTTTGAAACTGCGGAAGAGTTGTTTTCTAATACATTTTTTTCTTTTGTTTAGTAAATTTCTTGCAATTAATCATGCTTCTTGTGTGTCTATAGGCACTGTATATTTTCTCCTCTTCATTAGGGACTGTTTTTATAGTTGCAAGCTAGTTTTGCTTTCATTCTGTCTGGGCTTGGTGTTGGCTGTGGGCAGGTGTTCCATTTCCTTTGCCTACTCACTGCTGTTGATTACGCAGTGATGGCTTTCTCAGAATTTCAGCTGGAGGAAGGTTGATGTGACTATTTCCTGCTCAAAATTCTGCTATTAGGTGGGTAATTTTAAAATATAATAATTTAGGGTATGGGAAGATTTTCTCTCAAATCCTGATACCTGGTGTTTCTGATACAAGGAGCACAATTTATTTCTACATTATTTAACTGTCCCCAGAGTACATTTCTCCCCAATGACCTCTCCATAGCCCAGATAACATTTTCCATTTCTTTTCACCATCCACCCTTGGATAGGTTTTTCTTATTAGTTGATGAAAAAATTTTAATTGATCTTTAAAGCAATTAGCATATGATTAAAACGTTTTTTAAAAGTATATGCAGAAGCGTTCAATGTATATGAAGCATAAACATCTGCTTATTTTGTTTTCATTTATGCGTTTTGTATTTCAGCCTCTGTAGATAAGCTTGTGAGAAACTGAGGATTTGGTTTTTAAGTCATCATCAGAAAAGACATTAACTATGCACCTTACCATAGGCCAATCATCAACCTCTTAAAAATTCTTCACTATGTTTCTTCTTTCTTCAAAAACATAAGATTTATGATTTTATGGTTTTGAAAAAGCGTGTATTTAAAAAATAAAATAAGAGTTTTTGTCATGAGGGAATGTGAAGATAACTAAAATGTATCTGCATGAACCATTCTTAGCACACAGAGCTGACCTCCTGCTCAGCATTCTGTGTCACCTAACTGTAGACCTCAGCGTAGAAAGGCACACAAGTCTCCACGTCAGAAGTCTTTAGAGAATGTTTGGAAACACTACAGGATTATGGCAGTGAAAATTCCCCTAGATATCATCTTCTGTCCTGAAATAAACCTCAGACATGTAGTTACATTCATAAATATTTAAGTTCGTATCTCTAAATAGTAATTATTCTTCTTTCTGCGCAACTACAGTACTATTATCACACCTAAAAATAAATTTCAGCTA
This sequence comes from Trichechus manatus latirostris, assembly GCF_000243295.1. Classification (NCBI taxonomy): domain Eukaryota; kingdom Metazoa; phylum Chordata; class Mammalia; order Sirenia; family Trichechidae; genus Trichechus; species Trichechus manatus. The sequence goes on along the minus strand of NW_004444035.1, from coordinate 3,845,587 downwards.
ATCTCTTAATATCATAAATGATCCAATTGATGTTTAAATTTCTAATTGTCTTATAACATCATAATTTTTTTTCAAAGTTTGTTTAGGATACAAATAAGAACTATAGATTTTAGTGGGTTGTTAGTTTTTAAAATCTCCTTTACTCTGTAGATACTGTTGGAAAATTACTTGTTGCTGAATCTGAGCTATTTGTTTTGGAGAGTTTACCACCGTTCTGATATTGCTGACTGCTTAGCAGTAGTGTGAACATTTTTCTTGGTTCTCAGTATTTCCTGTACTTTCTCTCCTCTACTATTTCATTCCCAAACCCATGTTTCCATACTAATTAAATGCTAATGCAACTTGAACAGAAGTAGACTTTAAACATTTGACCTTGAAAACTCCAGAATTCTCTAGATGATTTTTTCCTTTTAGTTTTCTCTTTTGTGAGGTTTTTGAAGACATGAAGACATAAGAGCTAACTGAGAACATATTGAATCGTTTATTAGTTGATGTGTGATCTATTCAACTACTACCTACAGTCTTAAACGCTTGCATTTTTGGATAGACAGCACTAATTAGAATAATGTGCATGATTTCTGGTGCATATGTTCATGTGAATACAAATGTGAATATATTTATGGCTCAGTAGGTTTTATATGGAAAATATTTGCCTTAATTTGTATAAAGTCTTGATTAACTGGGATGCAGTAGGTACTTTTCCTGGTTAGAGAGATGAGCTGAGCTTGTATGTTATTCATTCTCTCAATTTTTACATAGAGTATCTGTCTGGAAGTATTGGACTCTGGCAGGCTTTACCTGAGAAAACCTTACTCTCCCTTGAACATTCACCTGCCATCACAGTCTGTCTACGGCCACCAGTAATCCCTCTCCTGGTTTCAATTACTGACATCTCTCTGTTGTTATCACTTTTATTATAGCTGTTTATACATACTATTGACAACAGTAATATTAAATACAGCTCTTCTTTCTGATACTGAACCAGTTTACTGTCACTTTCCAAGGCAGGGTTAGTTACGGATTGGTGGGAAGACACCTCAACCACACTCACTTTAAGATTAAAGCATGTGTCTGATTGACTTACTCAAGAACACAGGAAGTTTCCACAAGTAGGATGATCACATAGCGAAGAAGCGGATGCAGCACTGTTAAGAGGAGTTGGTCTCGGTTGTTGATTTTGGCCCCCAAGTTCCCGAGCGTGTGCAGGTTTCAGTTACTCCCCATGGAAGCTGTGGTACTCTAGATTTATAAACCCAATTCTTGCCTCACATCGCTTTCACAAACAGGTGTTGCTCATACTAACCATCAAGTCAGCTTAAGGATGTGTTTACCAACATTGGACTTTCCTGGTTTTTTAATTAACCATGGTCTCAGCAGCCACATTCTCATTCTTTGGGAGAAAATGAAGTCAGAACCCAGGTGTTCTTGGGCATTTCTCTGCTCTCTGATTTCCAATATCCCAGAAATCCCATTTCCTCTAGTCAAATCTTGACCCTGATTTGATATCTTTATCTGAGTGGTTGTTACCTTGATATCAGTCCAAGGACCAGAATTATAAATTCATTTATATATGGCTGCATGTATAGGTTATAAGACAGTAATAATGATTCTGTCCATTTGTTAGACTTCTGATTACCATTCCACAATAAACGTGTTATACACACACACATTCACACACAAAGGGAAAGAAAAGAAACAAGAAAACTGGGCAGACAATTGAATCCATCTCCCTCCATGTTTACTTTTAAACAATATGACTCCTGATTTATCTTCTGATGGAAGGTATCACTGCCAAAACAGAGTGGCCCAATACTTTCAACGTATTTTAAAACATGGCCTCCAAAAGCTTGCATATAAAAGTATACAAAGATTCAAACAACTTTTGACTGCATTCTAGCTCTTTATACTCTGAGCATGCATTGACTATTGCGTTGTAATAACATGGAGAATGCAGACAACATTAGTATTATTCTGCAGAGTCCCCAAATCATCAGTGGCACGTGCTTATTTTTATTCATCTGGAATTTAAGGTCAGGGGCCAGTGATGGCCAACACGAAACTAAAACCATGCTTGAATCTTAGTTCCATCATTCCACTCACTAGCTATGTGACGTTAGGAAAACCACTTCATCTCTTTAAATCTCTTCAATAAAATTTAGGTAGCAACAATAATATTTACCTTACAGATTCATTGGTGAATTAGTTAAAATGATGCAAGCAAAGCAATCACGAGTCATACACTAACTCTTCAATAATATTAGTTTTATTATCAATGTTATCCTCTATTCTACCCATGAGAAACCAATTGGTTAATTGCTGCCTAAGAATAATTTTGTTAATAACGCTCTAATTCTAGAAAGAGTAGAATTTCAATATTTCTCAAATCATGTCCATTTACAGTTGTGCTGTTTCTTACTCACCAAGTGACTTCTCCTTTCTCATTGAGTGTCTAACAGTGTTGTGATGGATATTACCAAGACTTTCGTATTCATTCTGTTGCTTACATTATGAGACTTGAGAAAGATGAATCAGATGAAAATATGACAGACTGATTCATTTTTTCACCAAAAGGTGGAATTACAGAAATATTAGTAGTCATTCTGCCCATCTCTGTCTCTGTCTCTCTCTATCTCTAGATGGATGGATGGATGGTTGGATACAGACAGAAAAAGAGAGACGTATTTTAGTTCTACTAAACTATATGACATATTTTAGTTCTATTTGCCCAGTGGAATTCTGTACCCATGTAATTACATTTCAAGTAAAACTACTATGCTATTTATGTAGTAGACTTTCTACCTTCAATTTCAGTTGTTGATTTTTCCAGTAATAACAATGTTCTGCACTTTATTATGACTTGTCTGCATTTAAATTACCAATTTTCTGTTGTAGAAACTACATTGTGAGATATTTGCGTAGCCCATGCCACATTAAAAAAAAAATTCCCAGTGTGTAGTCCCTTTGAGGGGGCGGGCCAAGGTAGAAGGTACTACACCAATTTACCTTGTCTCCCTGGCCTTAGCTGCTTAGACCTGTGATGGATTCCTGTCTCAGAGTAAACTCTTCCATTGTGAGGATATTCAAATATTTTTCTGGAGAATTTAAGCAAAAAGACTCAGGAAGAGTCACCAGATAATGATGACCGTGGAAATAATAAAGAATTGGCACCAAAGCAGGTCAAAGCTACATACAAGTAAACGCTGTGGGGCAGAAGGAAGCCATTTCTAAATGGAGGCAGTCGCTATGCAGAGGAAAGCAGGAGGTCGTGAACGCAGAGATGGAAGCCAAGCAGGAGGCCACTCAGCTCTGAGTCACTGGGCTGAGCTGTGTCCAGTCCTGGGAAGTTCAGGGGTCTCCCTTCCCTTGGGCCAAATTGACTTCTTTGCTGTTCCGCATTTCCAAATGTGCCTGGCTGGAGTTTCTTTCTTGTTTTGCAAGGTTAGACTATCTCTTTTTCCCAAATATCCTCTGTTTTTAACTATGTGCCTTTTATTTATATTGCTGTAATTTAAAGTGATAAACAATACAATTGAACAAATACAAAGCAAATGAGGAGGTACAAAAAGTACATATGTGGGAAATCAAAATGTATTTTTATGCAGATTATGTTTGTCTATATGACACAAAATGGACACATGTGAATGTCCTCCTGTAGAGATTTACTATTGGCCTACACATGCATTATTGGAGGACGCTGTAGAAATCACTGACTCATTATTAGATGGTATAATTTCATACAATTTAATATATAAAAACATCTTTGGAAGTTTGTATAAAGAATTTTCATTCAGGAACAGTACTTCAGCACAGAATGATGCTATTATTGCTGTAGAAGCATGAAAAGTCCTAACGATAAAGAAAGTGTAGTGAATTGACTCAATTTGGGCCAATTTTATTGGATTCTTAATGACCTTTTTGGAGCAGAAGGCAGGGAATAAAGCCAGCTTACTTAAGAATTATTCATTGACTTTGAACTTGGATAATTCTAATTAATTTGCATTTGTCTCAAGAACTGAATGTTGTGCTTTTTTTGTTTGTTTGTTTCAATTAAGGTACAACGAATACCCTTTTCAGTAGCTGGTTTTTCTACCAGATATTTTCTCAATATATTTTTATTTATGCAGGCGTGACTTGGTCTGTAATATTTTCCTTCTGCTCCTTCGCCTTCTTCCCCTCCTTCCCCTCCTTCTCCTTCTCCTTCTTCCCCTCCTTCTCCTTCTCCCTCTTCTCCTCCTTCTCCTCCTCCCTCTTCCCCTCCTTCTCCTTCTCCCTCTTCCCCTCCTTCTCCTTCTCCCTCTTCCCCTCCTTCTCCTTCTCCCTCTTCTTCTCCTTCTTCCCCTCCTTCTCCTTCTCCCTCTTCCCCTCCTTCTCCTTCTCCCTCTTCTTCTCCCTCTTCCCCTCCTTCTCCTTCTCCCTCTTCCCCTCCTTCTCCTTCTCCTTCTCCCCCTCCTTCTTCTTCTTCTCCTTCTCCTTCTTCTCCTTCTGCTCCTCTTTCTTCCTCCCCTTCTCGTCTCCTCCTTTTTCTTCTTCTCAAGTCCTCAAAAAGACTCTGAATATTTACGCTATTATGATCATTCTAAAGTAGTAGACAGCTTGAGTTTTGTTAGATCATGCCTGGGAAATATAGTTTTAACAATATTTTGGAGAAAACATGGACTGAGTTCAGTGTATGACAGAAGACAATTTGTGAATGATATCCAGATAGGGAACAGCATGTGAAAAACTGCTCAGTGCTATTAATGTTAGTACACGTCAACTGTGAGTGCTGCTCCAGCTGAGCTTGCAGATGTCTGTGTGAGAACTGATAACCCAGAAACGAGCCCAGATGAACGTCCCTTGTCAGAAGGGAAAATGATGATACTGATGAGGTCTAAAACAAAAAGATGATCAAGCCCAAGAGAACCAGTGGCATCAAGACATTGATAGTAATAAGGACTTGAGATTATTTAAAATATTTATTTGGAACTGTGAAACTATGGCCATATATCCCAGTACTATTATTTTAAAGAAATATGTTGAAAATATATCACAGTTCTTTCTTCCTTACTGTGTGAATGATTTGACATATACCATAGCGGATTTCAGAAACAATTAATACTTGGTGCTCAGGGAAGTAAAAAGTAAATAATATACATACCTTTACGACCTAGATTTTAGGAACTCTGATGCTGCAGTGTTTAAGCTCTTGGCTGCTAACTGAAAGGTTGATAGTTCAAACCCAACAGCTGCTCCTCAGGAGAAAGATGTGGCAGCCTGCTTCCCTAAAGATTACAACCTTGGCAACCTTATAGGGTAGTTTTCCTCTGTCCTATAAGGTCACTGTGAGTTGGAATCAACTCGATGGCCATGGATTTGTTTTGGTTTTTGGTATTGCCTAGATTTAATTTACGAGATTTTGACATTAACTAAAAGATCCTATAAATCAATCTTGTCCCTGAAATTTTTGACAAGTAGTTACTGTTTTTAAAAATTAAAGTAATGCCAATGGGAAAATGAGCTTTCTAGTTGTGATATAGTATCAGTAATTTTATTTTCCTAAAAATAAATGTTCCAGGTGCTGGAATAGTAAGAGTAGGAAGCATAATGCCATTTGTGCAAAATTTCCAATAGGTTTTCAGCAATGGCTCAGTTGTTGTGGTTTATGGGACACAGTGAAGTTTTTAAGAACATCTGGGCCTGAAATATTAAAACCAGTGACAGAAGCAAATGCTAAGATCAGTGTTGTGCATAAGCATAATATTGGGTTTTTCAGGGTTTTGTGGTCCTGACATTAATTTCTGTTGATATTATGGATTACAAATTTCAGTTGTCAGAAGACAACAGACAGACTTATTTCTCTAATTAGATAATGTGTCTATAAACATTAGAATGTTAAAAGCAATCTCAAACAGCAACATGGACAGTAAGTACGTATGTTTACTTAATAGGATTTGTTTAGTCTACAGATTGAGACTCTAAGCAGGCTAAGTAAAATAGAAAAGCTAAACTTGATTTCATTTTTGTTCTTTTTCCTGTCTGGTGATTCATTTGCTTTACTTGCTCAGCGTGGAAATCGCATTTTAGTGTGATATACTCTAGGAATATCCAGTGGGGTCTTATGATTGTAAAAGGAAGTGCAAAGAGACCGATAAGTGTAAAATTGCACTATCGTGGTAACGACAGGTTTGAGAAGACTTGATGGATTTGCTGCCTGTGCCCCGACTAAACGATGCCCAGTGTTCAGGTTTCAATGTCCTATTAAAGGCAGTAATTGCTGCCCTGTCACTTTTCCTCATCCCCAGGGCCGTGGTAGAATCATATCCTACTTGAATATTTCTGCTCCAGTGATACCTGCCTTACGTTTGCTAACAAAATGGAAAACCAGTTGGGCTGTGATGAATTGTGTTCACCCATCAACCAGACAAGCCCCTTGGAGCGCAAGGGCTCTCATGCAAAAGCTTTATGTTTGTGCTGTGGATTTCCTCTTTGTTCTAAACACGACACCCTGATCAAGCTTGAAGGGTAGCAGAAGTGAAAGAGGAAGTATTTCTACAGCTACCAGACAGAATGCAATCACCTTTTGAACTCTAGAACTAGGAACAGTAAAAGTACCGTCTCCTGTTTTGGATATAGTTTGAATAGGATTCTTTTACTGGGTTAGGGGATGAGTTTAATTAATCATGCAAGGAAAATCGATGGTGAATAGATACATGGAAAATTCACCAAAAAAAACCCATTGCCGTTAAGTTGATTCCAACTCTTAACGACCCTATAGAACAAAACAGAACTGCCCTATAGGGTTTCCAAGGAGCAGTTGGTGGATTCAAACTGCTGACCTTTTGGTTAGCAGTTGAGCTCTTAACCACTGTGCCACCAGGGCTTCTTAAGCAATATGATTGTTAAGGCAGGGATGAATTATAGAGAGTCTTTTTTGTGTGTGTTTGTTTTATTTTTTGGACTTTTTATATTAAAAGTGGCAAGTTGACTTAGTTAGAAAACAGTTACGAGGGAAAGAATCACAATGTGCTACCCAAAATGATAAGCAGTTTGTCTTAAGAAGATTAAAGATAACTCAGTAAAAGGATTGAGTGTTGGAACTAAACATCTGAGTAGCGTGGTCTTGTTTCTTGTTTAGCACAGATCATTTTTAATGAAGATTTTAAAAGAAGCCCTTAAAAAAAAAAAAAAAAAAAACTGTTAGATACAGCTTTTCTTTCTTCCCGAAACATCTGACCCTGAGACTGAGTCATATCAGTGCTTCTGATTTGTTAAGGGCTGACAATCCAATGACACTGTGCACACCATTTGTTTTCTTAGAGATTTCGGTGTTGTTGTATGTTTTCATGTCACATATCATTCACAGGGTGAATAAAGGCTGCCGGTCTTCTTAGGACAACAAGTTAAAGAACTCTATGATGTTTTGTTTTCATGGACATTTTTACTGGTTTGTTTTGCCTTTTCTACATTATTTTATCTTTTTATGGTGGTGGTTATATCTCTCACCAGTCAGAAAGGAGAGAAGGTGATAAAAGTTTCATGAGTTCATTAAAGTTTTACTACAGGCACTGCAGATCCTGGAAAAATAGTTGTTGCCGTAATCCCCTGCAGTAGTTCTCGTTGGGCAGCATCTTACTCATTACAGGAGAAGGGATTGGGGATGAGGACTGGAAAGGGACAAAGGGATGCCAAAGCCAAACGCTGTTATTTTATTTGAACTTGAAGCTTTCTGTGCTGCCATGTGTAACGTGACAAAGACTCTGGAAGAGAAGACGGGGTTGTGGGAACTTAACAACACCAAGCCGTAGCCGTTCTTATGGGATCATTCAGTGCTAACTCTACTAAGGGGAAGCAGTACTTTGCTAATTTCAAGATCAAGGTTACCATGGATGGTTACCATTTTTAATTTGATCTCTTCAAAATTTTTTCTCTTATTTTAAACTGATTTAATCTTTTTGTGATTAAATATACTTACAAATGCCCCAAAAAACATGTTGTGTTTGGTAACTTCCGCTAAGAAATTAGTGATACTTATTTTGTATAGTGTGGCTATTGGCCTAAATTGTATACAAAAGGTTCTGTGTTTTACTTATTTAAAACCTGACCATTGCATATTTTTTTTTTTGAATGACTGAATAATAAGCCATGGGGAAAACAAGAAAATGAATGACTAATTGAATCACGTTTTTAAATTGTGGCTAGCTGAGATAGGTGCGGGGAACTCAGTAACATACTAATATCTGAGACACTGTTTGCTAATTTAAAATAGTGAAAGACAAACAGTTAAATAAAAATAACTAAACACTATGAGAGGTTAAAAAGGTTCCTAAGTGGCCCAAACTGTTAGCACTGGACTTCTAACCTAAAGGTTGATGGTTCGAACACACCCAGGGGTAGGTAGCATGGGACAGAAGGCCTGACTATCTTCCGCTGAGATTACAGACAAGACAGTGGAACTGTGGAGCAGTTCTACTCTGTAACACGTGGGGTTGCTGTCAGTCAGAACCAGCTCAATGGCAGCTAACCATAACAATAACATAGGAGCTTAAAAGAATATTGTGACCAGTTGCTAAATATTTTGGTTACTGTTTCACATCTAAACAGAACCTGCCTTAGACTACTTTAATTGTTTTTACATATTCTTTGCTATTATTGCTTATTCTCAGCTTTTAGGTAGAAGGGTTAAATGGTATGTTGCTACTGTCCTCCTGCTTACTGTTGTTGCTGTTAGGTGCCGTCCAATTGGTTCCGACTCATAGTGACCTTATATATAACAGAACAAAAGGTTGCCCGGTCTGCGCCATCCTCACAGTCTTTGCTGTGTTTGAGCTCATTGTTACAGCCACTGTGTCAATCCATCTAGTTGAGGGTCTTCCTCTTTTTCCCTGACCTTCTACTTTACCAAGCACGATGTCCTTCTTCAGGGACTGGTCCATCCTGATAACATGTCAGAAGTATGTGAGATGTAGTCTCACCATCTTTGCTTCTAAGGAGCATTCTGGCTTATTTCTTCTAAGACAGAGTTGTTTGTTCTTCTGACAGCTCGTGGTATATTCAATATTCTTCACCAATACCACAATTCAAAAGTGTCAATTCTTCTTCGATCTTCCTTATTCATTGTCCAGCTTTCACATGCATATGAGGCAATTGAAAACACCATGGCTTCGATCAGGTGCATCTTAATCCTCAAGGTGACATCTTTGTTTTTCAACACTTTTAAAGAGGTCTTTCACAGCAGATTTGCCCAATGCAATACGTCTTTTCATTTCTTGACTGTTGCTTCCGTGGGTGTTGCTTGTGGATCCAAGTAAAATGTAACCCTTGACAAGTTCAGTATTTTCTCTGTTAATCATGATGTTGCTTATTGGTCCAGTTGTGACAATTTTTGTTTTCTTTACATTGATGTGTAATCCATACTGAAGGTTGTGGTCTTTGATCTTCATCAGTAAGTGCTTCAAGTCCTCTTCACTTTCAGCAAGCAGGTTGTGTCATCTGCGTATCACAGGTTGTTAATGAGTCTTCCTCCAATTCTGATGCCCCGTTCTTCTTCTTTTAGTCCAGCTTCTTGGATTATTTGCTCAGCATACATGTTGAATAAGTATAAGTACAGTGAAAGGATACAATCCTGATGCACACCTTTCCTGATTTTAGACTATGCAGTATCCTCTTGTTCTGCTCAATTGATTGCCTCTTGGTCTCTGCGCAGGTTCGTCATGAGCACAATTAAGTGTTCTGGAATTCCCATTCTTTGCAGTGTTATCCACCAAGAAGAGTGGCAGTTCATGTGATACTGTGATGTGGTAGAGAGAGGGTTGCTATATGAAATCAGACAGAAAGTTGTCACACCCAAAGTGTATCTGTGTGGCTCATTTCTTTATAAGGTTTGTGTTTGGTGTTTTTCTACAGGGTTGGGTTTAGCTGGCTGTAGTTTTCTGTATTCACTCATTGTTTTTCACAGATGAAAGTACACATAAGCAATTGTTCCCTGATATATTAATTGTGTTAGGACCAATTTACATATCCAAAACAAACATTATAGCATAACTGACGATACTTACTAAACAGAACCGCTAGGTCTTTCTTTTGTGCTGTGCCCTGTGTGGGGGGAAGCCCTGGTGGCACAGTGGTGAAGAGCTCAGCTGCTGAACAGAAGGTCAACAGTTCAAATCAGCCATCTGCTCCTTGGAAACCCTATGGGGCAGTTCTACTGTGTCCTATAGGGTCGCTATGAGTTGGAGTCGACTCAATGGCAACGGGCCCTGTGTGTGGGCAGGAGGGGGATAATGCTAAGGGTGTCATGAACTAAGAAAGATTGAGAACGTTTGCTTTAGGCTAAAACAAGAAAATGTATTCCTGGACATTTGCTTTATCTACTCAACTCCTAGTTCAATCTATTTCCATATTGTAGCTAGAGTAGCATTTTCAAAATTGATTTCAAATTTAAAAACTGTTCTTATAATGAAACTTAATTAAAACCAGCAAGGATAAAGCCCAAACTACTCACTCCGATCTTCCAGCCTAGCTCTTGACAATCATATTTTTTACACAAATAACGTGCACATTCTATGTTTTTTTGCCAACAGTGCCGTCCCCCTGCGAGGTATTTTCGTAAGTACACTATGCTGATTTTTTATAGCAACAAGTTCGTAGGGTCCAATTACTTCTTTCACATGCTTTTATAGTAACATGATTTTTCCTGTGTAGTTCTATGCAAAGCTCCAAGTTCATAATTTGCTTTGCGTTTACTTGATTTGTATCTGTCTCTCTGGTTAGTCTGTAAGCACTATGATGGTCGGCACAGTCCCTGCTTGTTTTGCTCATCATTGATTCCTCAACACCAAGCACAGGGCCTGACATATGGAAGAAATTAAAACACTGCTTTGTTTGGAGACCATTCTTACTTATAGTGATTCTTAAAATGACATTAAAATGCACATCTTTCTGAAGCATTCATTGATTACATTCCATATATAGCATATGTAACTTGGCCCATAGTAATTTTTTCTCATGAAATCCAAGTTTACATATAATTAATTAAGCAACCAAAAAAAAAAAGCCATTGCCATCAAGTCAATTCTTACTCATAGTGACCCTATGGGACAGAGTAGAACTGCCCCCATAGGGTTTCTAAGGAGCTACTACTGGTGGATTTGAACTGCTGACCTTTTGGTTAGCAGCTGATCTCTTAACCACCACATCACCAGGGCTCCAATTAAGCAACAATATGTTTTATACTGCTTTATCCCATTGGATTTGGAACGCCTCCTGTTATTTAATACTATGAAAAAGTTTATTTCTCATCAAGGGCTGATACGTTTTCTTTCATTAGATGACAAGTTATGTAACCCATTGTGCTTTTTCATGCTGTGACTTTAAGGAAAATAGAGTAATATATGGTATTCTTTCAGAAAATCTACATTAGCTAGCCTGTTCAGTAAATTTGCTACACTTTCCTGTTTGGGGAGTTTTTAAGAAAATTATATTTAATCTGTTTACATGTATATATTTGTTCTATGTACCTCAAATCATTTAGCAAGAAAGTGGATCTTATATCACTATTAAACATTGTGAGAAATTTAGATTATACATCAGAAATTATTTCTGATAATTTAACCATGGGAATATACTTGACTATAAAAAGCTAGATGCTCTTTTCATAATTCTTTTGATAAAATATTTTATTACCCATTTCCCTTTATGCTACATGGATTATTTGCTGATATTTTCCAGTCCTTATAATGGATTTTTTGTATGCCTGACTCTGTCATTCCATGTTGTGTATGGGCCATTGGAAGGCCATGACTGGTCACTGGTCATTATGTTATTGTTGTTAGGAGTCGTCAAGTGACTCATAGTGACCAGAACAAAACAGTTTCTGGTCCTGCACCTTTTTCATCTTCAAACAAAATGCAAAATGAGTGAAGAATAAATGATCATTCATATTGCTTCTTTCATTCTCAGGAAGCAAGTCTGTATCTCTCCCTATTCTGTACCAGGGTAGATTCAGTTGTTGGGCAAACATGCATCTCTGCATTTTTACAGCCTCGCCACTTTCCATCCTGACACTGAAACATTTACAGACGAGGAAATAGTAAATGGCCCATCAAGGAAAGAACAAAATTGTACTTAAAGTTCAGTGACGAGAGTGAGAGTCCTCTAGATTCTGGCAATGACGTAGAACTTGACTTCTGGGCCCTGTGACCTCAGTGGAGCCACCCAGCTGATAGACATCTTAGCTGCGATCAAGCTAGCTAAATAGTAGCAAAGTGTTGGTGTTCTTTTGTGGATTTAAACAAAAGCAAATAACTAACCTCTCAGGAAGCAGAAAGGAATATGTTTATGAATAGTAATAGCTAAACATATATTATGTATGGCAAAGTAGAGGGTCAGCGAAAAAGAGGAAGACCCTCAACGAGATGGATTGACACAGTGGCTGCAACAGTGGGCTCAAACACAGCAACAAATGTGAAGATGGCGCAGGACCAGGCTGTGTTTCATTCTGTTGTTCATGGGGTTGTTATGAGTTGGGACCAACTTGCTGGTACCAAACAACCACCACAGCATATTGAGTGCTTACTTCGGTCTAGGGACTGTTTTGATACATCAATTCTCCTGACAATTTCAGGTACATACTATTATTGTCCCTTTTCACAGATGAGGAAACAGCCTATTAAGTAGAGCTGTTAAGTAACTTGCCCATGGTTACACTAGTAATTGGTGGAGCCAGGAAGTCTGGCTCTAGATCCTGCACACTTAATCCGAAATTATTCTGTAATTTTTTAGTAACTGTAGGAAATAGTATAATTTGAAACATTTTATATCACTACAGAAGATATAAGTAAATAAAATGAACTCCGTAGTTCAAAAGAAGAGTGAGACTACAGCAGTATGTAGAAACTTAAATTACAAAGCAAGATGAAAGAAAGAAAACCCAACATGTTACTTACCAAAGAAGATTCCAGCTTTATTAAAAGGAAAATCTTCTCAGAATTGGATTTTAAAAAATAACTGCATAGGTTACAAAATATGAATCTCAATCCACAGCCAAAGGTTGACAAAAATTCTAACGGCTTCCATTTTTCAACAACTAAAATTTATTGCTGTATTGACGCGCCATATTCCACCAGGTGGCAGAGTATAAATATCAGTTGACGGCCCCATTTCCACCAAGGCGGCCTGCATGGTGCCAAGGCACAGGCAAGCAAAGGGCACGGAGAGCATTCGGTTCACAGTTGTAGCCGTCTGTCCACACTGTGGTATCTGTCTCACCATCTGCTGATTTCATTCAGGAGACCACTCATATATACTCTCCAGGTATGACTGCCTCTCCATCAGCTACTTGTGGAACACATCTGGCACAGAAAAAAAAAAAAATCTCTTTTTTCCTTACCATTCTGGGGTGGCCAGAAACTCAGTGGGGTCCCTTTAACCCACACAGCAGAGCTATTCATCTTCTGCTGATCCCATAGCCTCCCATGATGCACAGACCTAGCTGGGGTCCCGTCATGGGCCCTCCATCCTGCCCTTGGCCTGGGCTATGGACAGGCTGCTGGGCCCTTTCATAGACACTCTGCTTCCAAATTCCCTTTCTTTTTATCCCATTTGCTTCCCTATTCACTGCTTGCTATTTAATCTTTCCCTGGATGGGGGGAGGGAGGTGTGGCTTTGACAACAATTTTTCAAAATCTACTCTTTATGCCATACTCAGTTTATCAGGGTCTTGGCTTGATGATACTGAAAAGCCTAGGTTTTGAATATTCAGATAGTCTGTCTTTTGCTATCACTTGCCCGTTAAGCCCTGTACATTCCCCCACAGTCCAGTTGGCAAAGGAGAGGAGCCAGCGGGAAGAAGTCAATTCCTGATGCAAGAACAAAAAGTACTCGTTCTAGCAAAATCCTGTGTTGCTGGATCACTTTGAGATGCATAGAAGACAATGTGACCTAGAAATATTCAAAATAAAAATACGGGAAAATATTTAACAGTAAACAAAGCTATGATAGGAAGACTAAAATCAGATAAAGAAACACTCAAGGCGAAAAGCTTTACATATAACAAAGAGATTAATTTATATTGCTAAAATGTAATTTTACCATAATAATAGTTTCAAACTATATATGAGTAATAGAGCTTTAAAACATAAAGGAACACTTTTAAAATAGAGGCAATACAGAAACAATCATACTGAGAGACTGTAATGTATCATGATCTGTGTGTGCTGTATGAAGTAATCAGACAAAATACAGAGGTTTCGAACAAAATTGATTACTAATCGTGATTTATAAGACATTAATGCAACTCTCCAATTCACAAGCAGGGAATATTACTTCTTACCAGGCACACATAGGATAGATATACACAAAAAGTGTTATATTCTGAGCTATAAAATAATTCTTAAAAAATTTCTAAAAGTATCACGGGCCATTCTGACCACATAACGTATAGCTGCATATAAAAAGTGAAAGTTTAATAAAATAAACATTTTGATTTTTTTTTAAGAAGGTATTTTAAAAACTCTGTCCTAGTTGTCTATTATTTCATAGTAAATACCCATACAACTTGGTAGCTTAAAGCAACAATTTTATGCTATTTCACATTGATCTCTGGGTTAATTGAATTTAGCTAGGAAGTTTTGCAACTTTTGTGCTTGCAGTTAGATATCACCTGGGGCTGCAGTCAACTGAAGGCTCAGCTGGGCTGAATGTAAAAGACGGCTTAGTAACGTGGCTTCCAGTCACGGGTGGATTGGCCAATAAGCAAGGTAAGCATGCCCTTGCTTATCAGATTGTTACCAAACCCTACAAAGTGGGTCTTTGTTTAGCAGGCTCAGACTTGCCGATGATCTGCACACTGGTCTTTGAGAAAGAGAAGGTAAGTTTATTGCGATGCGCAGAGCAAGGAGTCAGGAGGAAGTTCCTCAAATCCAACTCCCTGAGCTACAGGGAAGCAGGGCTTGTATGTGATTTGGGCAGCAAGATGGCGGCCAGCCAGGTGTACAGTTGTTGTCCTTAGGTGCCGTCGAGTCTGTCCCGACTCGCAGTGACCCTACGTACAACAGAACAAAACACTGCCTGGTGCGGCACCATGCTCACAGTCCTTGTTATGCTTGAGCCCATTGTTGCAGCCACTGTGTCAGTCCATCTCGTTGAGGGTCTTCCTCTCTTTCGCTGACCCTCTCTTTTACAAAGTATGATGTCCTTCTCCAGGGACTGATCCCTCCTAATAACATGCGCTAAGCATGTGAGACGTAGTCTCACCATCCCTGCTTCTAAGGAGCGTTCGGGTTGTACTTCTTTCAAGATGGATTTGTTCGTTCTTTTGGCAGTCCATGGTATTCAGTATTCTTCACCGACACCACAATTCAAAGGCATCGATTCTTCTTTGGTCTTCTTTATTTATTGACCAGCTTTCACAAGCATATGAGGGGATTGAAAACACCATGGCTTGGTTCAGGTGCACCTTAGTCTTCAAGGTGACATCTTTGCTTTTCAACACTTTCAAGAGGTCTTTTGCAGAAGATTTGCCCAATGCAATGCATCTTATTATTTCTTGACTGCTGCTTCCATGGGTGTTGATTGTGGATCCAAGAAAAATGAAATCCTTGACAACTTCAGTCTTTTCTCCTTTTATCATGATGTTGCTTATTGGTCTAGTTGTGAGGATTTTTGTTGAGGTGTAATCAGTACTGAAGACTGTGGTCTTTGATCTTCATCAGTAAGTGCTTGAAGTCCTCTTCACTTTCGGCAGGCAAGGTTATGTCATCTGCATAATGCAGGTTGTTAATGTGTCTTCCTCCAATCTTTTTTTTTTTTTTTACCTTGAGAAAAATGTATTACTTTATTTGTACACTTAAAAATTGTACATAGAAACTTTTATTACAATTCTGTGAAACTTACAGAACTGTTAGGGAAAAGGGAGGATATTACCTTTTTTTGATTGATCATTAAGGAAGTTAGAGAAATAAAACAAAAACACAGTAAAATTGTTTAAAAAATTAAAGAACATTTTCCAGGTACAAATTTTATAAATACAAAACAAATTCACAAATTACTTTGAATGCTAAATAAATATCTAGTTAATAAACTCAGACTTAATACCCTGTTCTTCTTCTTAGAGTCCAGCTTCTCAGATTATTTGCTCAGCATACAGATTGAATAGGTATGGTGAAAGGATACAACCCTGCCACACACCTTTCCTGACTTTAAACCATGCAGTATTCCCTTGCTCTGTTCTAACAGCTGCCTCTTGTTCTATGTACAGGTTTCTCATGAGAACAATTAAGTGTTTTGGAATTCCCATTCTTCACAATGTTATCCATAATTTCTTATGATCCATACAGTCAAATGCCTTTGCATAGTCAATAAAACACAAGTAAACATCTTTCTGGTATTCTCTGCTTTTAGCCAGGATCCATCTGACACCAGCTATGGTATCCCTGGTTCCGCTTCCTCTTCTGAATCTGGCTTGAATTTCTGGCAGTTCCCTGTCGATACACTGCTGCAGCTGCTTTTGAATGATCTTCAGCAAAATTTTACTTGTGCTTGATATTAATGATATTGTTCGATAATTTCCAAATTCAGTTGGATCACCTCTCTTGGGAATAGGCATAAATATAGATCTCCATTGTCCAAATTTCTTGGCATAGGCCTATTGGGGAGGGAAAATTCTAGAAGGTGGACAGGAAACAGGAGTGACGTGGTTCTTGTCGAACTTCTCCCTTTTAAATATGTTCTGGGTGATAGTTTTCCTTCTGATTTGTTCCTCCTGTTGCTGAGTCCTCTGTTGTGGTCAATTAGCGGTCACAGCAGGCCCTTCTGCGCATGTGGGGAGGGCCAGATCTGACTTGGGCTAGTTGAAGGACTAATGGAAATTTACTAGCTTTTGTAGGGTCAGGTAACAAGATCATTTGTAGTGAATGTTTTAAAAAATGTAGTGAAACCCATGTGAAATTTCTCACTACAGATTAGTAAGTAAGCACAAGTAGGCCCATGTTTACCTTGCTTACTGAGTCATCTGCCCCTGTCAAGATTGTAAATTTAAAGAGATTTTGGTTCTGTAGGAAGGTGCTGTGGGGTTGGGAGAGAGACAGATGCCAGCCACACCTAGAAATAGAATCTTTGATGTGGTGAAAAAAATGTGAAATTATTCACTTCAGATGGTCTGGTAAGCAAGGTAAGCACCGTTCTTAACTTGCCTGTTGGATAATCCACCTCTGCTTCCACTTAGGCTGGCAAAGGCTGGGAACCCAGCTAGAGCTATGCCCAGAGCAGCTACATAGCCTCCTTATGGTTTGTGTTTTCTTCAGTATGGTGGCTAGGTTCCTAGAGTCAGCATACAAGAGCTATCACAATTTTTAGTAACTAATGGATTAAAGGTAATACCATTTAGAAAAGAAAACACAATGAGAGCCGCATATTAAAACTTATGAGATGTGGCATGTCAAAATTTATTGGATGCAGACAAATTTATGAACATAAATCCTATTATGATTTAAAGAAAATGTTGAACAAGTGTGAATAGCTGCATATACAAAGTACATCTTTAGTTTTGCTTCCTCACTCCTTTTTTTAAAATAATTATTTTTGTTGTTATTGTTAAAAGTATACACAGCAAAACAAACACCAATTCAGCAATTTCTATAATTGATTGACATTGATTACATTCTTCAAGTTGCCAACCATTGTCAGCTTCCTTTTCTGAATTGTTCCTCCCCCATGAACATAAACTCCCTGCCCCCGAAGCTTCCCATCTAATCTTTCCAGCTACTGTTGTCGATATGATCCCACTATACGGATAGTTCTTTAAAAGAACACAATGCTCAAGGTAGAAATTCTTTACTAATTAAACTATTGTTTGATTCGAAGAAGACTTCAGGGACTATTTTTAGTTTAATTTTTTTTTTAATTTTAATTTTTTTTATTGTACTTCAGATGATGGTTTACAGAACAAATAGTTTCTCATTAAACAGTTAGTACACATATTGTTTTATGACGTTGGTTAACAACCCCATGACATGTCAACACTTTCCCTTCTCGAACTTGGAGGATGCTTTTTTTGGTGAAAATATACGTAGCCAAAGTTACACCATTTCAAAAGTTTCTACGTGTACAATTCAGTGACATCAATGACATTCTTCCAGTTACGCTGCTATTCTCATTATCCTTTTCCAAATTATTCCAGCACCATTGTCTTCAACTCACTGCCCTCTAGGCTTCCCATCAAACCTTTTGAGTTGCTGTTGTCAATTTGATCTCACATAGATAATTCTTTTTTTGTACCTTAGATGAAGGTTTGCAGAACAACTAGTT
>NW_004444035.1:3792225-3826821 GCF_000243295.1 Trichechus manatus latirostris | reverse complement strand
TTGTTCTTTATCATGGCATAATACTCCATTGTGTGTATGTACCACAGTTTGTTTATCCATTCATCTGTTGATGGGCATATGGGTTGTTTCCATCTTTTTGCTATTGTGAACAGTGCTGCAGTGAATATGGGTGTGCATAAGTCTATTCATGTGACGGCTCTTATTTCTCTAGGGTATATTCCTAGGAGTGGGGTTGCATTTTGTAGTTTGTTTTTTTTTTTGTGGTGCTGACGTTTTCTTTGTTACTCTCACTCTTCTGTGCTGAGTTCTTTTTGTTTGTGGATTTTTTTTCATTTCTTTTGTTTTTTGTACATTTTGTTTTTAGTGAGACTTTATGTTTTTCTTCTTTATTTTGATGAGTAAGTTTCTTAACTTTCTTTGTGGTTACCTTGAAATTTACCCTTATCTTCCTAGATTTGAACCAGTCTATCATTACTTGGTATCGCCTTGCCTTCCTCTCCATTAGAAGGTTCTATACCTACACTATTTATTTCCTCTTTTATTGTTTTGATGCTGTTGTCATTTACAGATTAACCTCTCTGGTTCCCTGTTGTAATTCTTTTGGTTTTGCATAGTTCTTAAGAATTCATTTCCTAGGTTGGTATCTGGCCAGTACAATCCTGTGTCCTAGATTCAGCCTGTGGTCTAATGTTGTTTGTTCTCGGATCAAAAGACTTCCTGTAATAAGTCTTGTAAGTTTGGTTTGGTTTTTACATAGTCCCTTAATTTCTGTTTATCTGGAAATGACCTAATTTCACCATCATATTTGAATGAGAGTTTTGCAGGATGTATTATTCTTTGCTGTCAGTTTCTTTCTTTCAAGGTTTTATATATGTCATCCCATTGCCTTCTTGCTTACATGGTTTCTGCCAGATAATCCAAGCTTAGTCTTATTGTTTCTCCTCTGTATGTGATTTTTTGGTTTTCTCGAGCTGCTCTCAGAATTCTTTGTTTGTCTTTGGTTTTAGTGAGTGTGATTATGATATGCCTTGGTGATTTTCTTTTGGGGTCTATCCTATATGGGGTTCGTTGAGCTTCTTGGATGGTCAGCTTTTCATCTTTCATGATATTGGGGAGGCTAAGTGGGGGTGGGAAAGCATATATTGATGGTTACTGGTTGTTCTGTCTCCTGCTGGGAACTCCGTGAAGCTACTTTCTCATACCCCCTGTTCGCTGATCTCCGACAGGAGACCAAGATGGTGGATCCGTGCTGTGGTAGCTGATAGGATACCTCTGCATGTATCTCTCCTCGCTGTCTGTTCTCGGTCAGTTTCTTATTCCGTTCGGTGCTTGACTGAGTTCTTTATCTCTTCATTTGATGCTTAGGGTTTCAGGGTTGTTGTGTGACTCTGTTTGACTTAGTTTTTCTGATCTTTGCTGCAGAGGGATGGCATGATGCTTCTGACTATAGTGCCTTGTTGCCCAGAAGTTGGTTTAAGTTTTAAAGATTAACTCAGGGCAGTAGTTTCAGGCATTCATCTAGCCTCAGTGGCTCCAGAAAATCTGGATTCCAACAGAATTTGAAATTCTGTTCCACATTTTCCCCATTTTGATCTGGATGCTCTGTAGAATCTTTGGTCAAAATATTCAGTAATGAGAGTCAGGTACCATCTTTTTCTTCTTGTCTCTTGGCAAAGGAGGCAGTTGTTCATGGAGGCAATTAGCCATGCATTCCATTTCCTCCTCCTATTCCTGACTCTCCGTATTCCTCTGATCCCCCCCAAAAAACCAAACCCCTTGCCGTTGAGTCAATTCCAACTCCTAGTGACCCTATGGGACAGAGTAGAACTGTCCCATAGAGTTTCCAAGGAGCACCTGGTGGATTAAAACTGCTGACCTTTTGATTAGCAGCCATAGCACTTAACCACTACACCACCAGGGCTGTGCAGGCAAATAGAGAACAATTGTTGTACCTTGGATGGTTGCTTGCAAGCTTTTAAGACCCCAGGCACTACACAATGAACTAAGAGAATAGAAACACCAAAAACAACATTTGGCCAATTAACTGGTATGCCCCTGAAATTACGACACTAAACCTTCTAACCAAGAAACCAAATCCCATGGGATGTTTGATGGTACATATGCAGTCCTTTTAACTTTATTTATTGGAGGGAATCTTCCTTGACGCTGTGCAAAATCTTGGAGTCTTAGCCTGGGTTCCTTCAAAAGCAAACCAAGAAGCTATTATTTGGGTACAAGTAGTTTATTTGCGGTTGATCTCCAGAAGTATGATGAAAAAATGGAAAAGTTAGGCAGGAAAGGGAGAAAGTCAATGAATGTTGATTTACTGAGCAGGTATTACTATGAGCAACTGGGGCTCAATCCTGCTTGGGGACCCTCTTAAAGACTGCATAGAACACTCCTCAAAATTGTCCCCAAAAGAGTCAAGGAAGTTTTTCTTTGGGGTAATAACTCTCTGATATTTGAAGCCTTCATTGGACGAGGACTTTTGCAGCAGATAGGTGGACAGGTAAACACTCTGCAGTGAAAAGCTTTCCATATGTATGGAAACATTCCACCAAGCATGAGCCAAGGGAATATGAGCGGACCACTGGCTGTGTCTGCTACATTTGGGCATCAGCCCTGTAATATTTTTTGATCCCTCTATGCTAACAGTGGAGCCCTGGTGGCACCAGTGATTAAGCGTTCAGCTGCTAACCAAAAGGTCAGGAGTTCGAATCCACAAGTTGCTCCTCAGAAACCCTATGAGGCAGTTCTACTCTGTCCTATAGAGTCACCATGAGTCGGAATCGACTTAACAGCGATGGGTATGCTAATAGTTATTTCTATGATCTCTATGTGTTGCAAAAACAATTTTAATTCAATAATTATATAGTTCAATCCTATACAATAATCAAACTTCAAGACAAATTTTGAATTAAACTACCTGTTCACCTCCAGTTCTAGAACAGAAGCCTGTAATGTGGAGGGGGGTGTGAGGAGTGGTGTGTGTGCCTGTGTGTGTGGCGGAGGGGGCAGGTATTCTACCTTCTCCTTGATTTTCGAGTTTTTCTTTGCTCTCCATAAGAAAGAACGAAAGAGCTGGGTAACAGGTAAAGGGCAGAGCATCTTACTGTCCTGTGTGAAATCTACTGTTTTAACCAGTATGTTCTTCTCCTCTTCACATTTACTAACCAGTTATAAAGACCAGATAATTTCCAACATAATAAAATTAAATGTGAAATAAACTGGTACACATGTGGAAGACAGTTGATTAATAATCTGAAAACATCAAACATCCATACAACCCTCACACCCCTTTTACAACATGCGGGTAAAAAGTGGCATCTCACAAGTGGAAGGGAAAAAATATTACGGCCTCCAGTGTATAATGGGTAAAGGATATGAACAGAGATGTCAGCTAAGAGGAACTTTTTATGGCTGGTGTCATATGAAAAAGTTCAGCCTTAGGATCATCAGAGGGCTCATTCTAAGGCAACACGGTGATAATATTTTCACCTACTGAAACAGCAGTAACATTTCACAATTAGTGTTCTGCTCTGTGGTGGTTCAGTAATATAGATGACCACACAGCATGGAGAAAATGGGGATTTTCAAAAGAAAAAAATTTTTTTTTTCCAGAAAAAGCCTGCTTCTCCAAAGTTTAAGAGACTGGCTCCATTCTTACTATTATTTTCATTAGTTAAATAAGAAGTGGTGTAATAACCACAATTAAATGATCCAGTAAAAAAAAAAAAAAGGCAATTTTGACTGTTAAATTCTGTTGTCATTTGTTTGCACACAAAAGATGATATTAAGTTGATAAAAGCTGTACTCTTGAGTAGCAATAAGTTGTAATATAGATAACCTTTTGCTGTCGACTAGATTCCGACACATAGCAGCCCTATAGGACAGAGTAGAACTACCTCACAGGGTTTCCAAGGCTGTAATCTTTATGGAAGCAGACTGCGACATCTTTTTCCTGATGAGCGGCTGATGGTTTGAACTTTCCGACCTTTCGGTTAGCAGCTGAGTGTTTAACCACTGCATCACCAGGGCTCCTTGTAATATAGAAACTTCTTATATAATATACATATATATTTTCTCAATCTTTTTTTAATCAATTTGTTTTATTTTATTTTATTTGTTTACCTCTTGCTGGTAGGGACTACATGCCAACAATTTATGTCATAGCCTAACTAATATTTTCTGATGGTGTGGCTATTTCTGCTGTTTTTTTTGCTGTCCATTGTACTGGATAGCCATCTTTTCTTGTTAATGCAAACCAACCAGGGATCTCCAAGGACCTCTAGATAGTTTCCATTGGCTCTCCATTCTCTCCCTGTCTCATTAAAATCAAAAACCAAACCCACTGCCGTTGAGTCCATTCTGACTTACAGCGACCCTATAGGATAGAGTAGAACTGCCCCATAGGGTTTCCAAGACTGTAAATCTTTATGGAAGCAGACTGCCGCATCTTTCTCCCATGAAGCTGCTGGTGGGTTGGAACTGCTGACCTTCTGGTTAGCAGCTGAACACTTTAACCACTGCGCCATCAGCGCTCCTCCAGTCTTATTAGTGATACCTTATTTTTCTACAAGTGTCGCATTCCTTCTCATACCACCTTCAGCATGGAAATCCTTAATTCTTTTATACTGTAATCCTTAACTTTAAGGTCTGCTTTTCCTGCCTCTTCTCAGAATGATACAGCATTCTCTTCTCTGATGTTTTGTCATAGTCGAAGTGACAGAGTCAGGCTTCTGTTCAAAAGACTGCAGATAAAGAGATCTAAATTGGAGATTATCTGAGGATTTCTTACACAGTTTAAAAAGAATGCCCATAATCTACCATGTACTAGACAGTAAAATTGGATCAACCCTTGTTATGTGAATAGACTGTGATAAAAAATACATAAGCATCTTTTCCATAACTGTCCCCATAATGACATATCATGCTAGTGCATTTAAGGGAAATAAAACTTATCTGTGTAGTCTAAACACAGATTTATAGGGGGCTCTGAGTAGATAGGAAGAGAAATGATATATTTAATTATTACATCAAATTTCTTTGTTGGCATAAAAGAGAGAAATCTTGTTCTTGGTTCATTAAACGACATTGATTCAGAATTTATTTTGGTAACATGTAACGAGATAACTCCAAAGAAGTTCCTGAAACCCTTTGTTAAAATTAATGTTTTATCCCTTCATTCCAGAAATGATTCTAAAGTCACTATTGGATACAAAGTACCTAACAGATTTAAAAATTCCGTTGGAAATATGTAATGATTTTTTAAAAGGTCTTGAAAATTCTTGTCGACAATCTTGGATTCATTCATTAAATACATGTTAAAAAAAGACATTATGATGGGCAGGGTACGGGACTGGGTGTTACTGGTTTTGTAAATATGTGACATGGCTCTTGTTTTGGAGAAGCTGAAAAATAACAAGACTGGACAATACTGAGCAATGTGGGGTAAAATGTAGAGTAAGAGGCTGTAATGAATTAAAATTTTCCTTTTTATTTCTTTCCCTGCTCCTGTATGTCTTTTTACTATATCAGTGCTAATTTCAAATTATAAATTCCTAGTGTTTGTCACCAGTTCTTATAGAAGGGATAATGAAATTTGTTGAGCAGTTAAATGAACAATGACATTATAATTTGGGAGAGATCTCTGATGGCACGTTAGCCCTAGCGATTTACACTGATGAATAAAATCTATCTCTATAAAAAAGGAGTCCTGAGTGGTGCAATTGTTTTAAGTGCTAGACTGCTAACCAAAAGGTTGGTGGTTTGAATCCACCTAGAGACACCTTGGAAGAAAGGCCTGGCCTTCCGAAAGACCACACCTATTGGAAACTCTGTGGAGCATAGTTCTACTCTGACACAGAAGGGATTACCAGGAGAGTCTCCAAGGGTCAGAATCAATTCCACGGTAACTTCTTCTCTCTCTCTCTCTTTCTTTTTTTTTTGACATCTCTGTAAAATGTCAGTAATGTTTGATTTAATCTTGTATATAAATATATCCCCCAACATATGTGGATACTTTTGATGGGTTTTAGTAGTGATCAACTCTAGATTTAGATAACCTGTGTTTATATTTTTCACTTCCCAAAAGTGTGACCTGTTCACCTTTTCAACCACTCCAATCCCTTTGCAATAGACATATTAAAGAGTAACCCTAGGGTTTTTGTAAAGATCGAATTAGACGCTCTATTTAGAAGACTTAACATAGGATGTGTAACAAAAAATAAATAAGCAATATATGTTAACTAAAAATATTAGTGCTGTTCTGAGTACCAGTAAGTTTTGAGGACTATCAAGACCAGTTAGGAGGATCACTTACTCAAAATTGTCTAGATAGTCTAATTATGTGTCACAGACTTGATGATTTTCAATCACTAGTTCAGAAGAACATTGTAACTTAAAATAATGAGAATTGCTGCACTTTTCATGTTTTAACCTGGAATAAAACCTGTATATACAGGACTAGTAAATATTAAAAATCTTTTCATAAATATGCCACCAAGAGCTTTCTTAAGTAGGTAACTCAATAATTTTCTGAGTAAAGTACTTCCTTTAAGATATTTGCTATGTTGATGAAAGTTATGTAAGTAATAAGTTATTTTTATATTTCAAGTAGTGTTAGCATTGCTGTATGGCAAAAACTCCTCCTACTCATAGTTATTGTTTTTATTTTGCTTTTTTTTATTCACCATGTTCAAAATTCAGTGGGTAGAACTATTAAAAATTATATGCCTATAGCATGTTTATCCTTTCTTTTGATGTCATATTGTAGCATAGGAAAGTGTATACCTGACTGACGTATTGGCATCTAAAAAGAAATCTGAATATCCTAAAGCACAGGCATATCTTTTGACCACATTCTATAACTAGCCTTAGAGCAAAGTACTATTGAAAAAAAAATCATTTCAGCAATAAACCACTTGAGACAAGTTTGTTGTGTGCATTAGGTGAAAGTGTCCAGAACAAATTGGATTCCCATTCCACAGTTTGTACATAAAGTGTTTCATGACCGTGCTGCACTCCTCACAATGTGTCAGCACTCTCCTCATTTCCACCCTGGGCTCCCTGTTTCCTTTCTTTCCAATTTTCTACCCCTTCCTGTTTTCTCATCTTTGCTTTTGGGCAAATACTACCCTGTTGATCTCATATAATTGATTGTTCTAAGAAGCATGTTCCTCTCGGGTGTGATTGCTTATTTTATGGGCTTGTCTGTCGTTGGGCTGGAAGGTGGTCTCTGAGAATGGCTTCAGTTCCAGGTCAGAAGGATGTCTTAGGTCCCTAGTCTCAGGGGTTCCCTCAGTCTCTGTCAGACCAGTAAGTCTGGCCTTTTTTGTGAATTTGATTTTTTTGTTCTACATTTTTCTCCCGCTCTGTTTGGTACCCTCTGTTGTGATTCCAGTCAGAACGATCGGTAGTGGTAGCCGGGCACCATCTAGTTCTTCTGGTCTCAGGGTCTTGTAGGCTGTGGTTCATGTGGGCCATTAGTCCTTTGGACTGATTGCTTCATTGAGTCTTTGGTTTTCTTCAGTATCCTTTGCTCTGGACGGGAAAAGACCAATAGTTATAGTATCTTAGAAGACCACTTACAAGCTTTTAAGACCCCAGACACTACTCACCAAAATAAGATGTAGAACTTTGTCTTTTTGAACTATGTTGTACCAGTTGGCATAGATGTTGAGACAATTTTTAACTGTAACGTTTGAACAGAACATGAAAGAAACCTCCCCCAACTAGGAGGATGCAGGCTCCAGGAAGTAATGGAGTTTTGTTTCTGATGTATTTCCAAAGCATAGAATTTTTGCCTAATGTATAGTTAGTGGTCAATAATTTTTTGTTGACTAAACAAATAAAACATTACAAGCATTTTAACACTGTAAATTTGAAAAACATAAAGAAGGACATGTAGTGATTATAGTAATTCTGGCCGTGTAAAACTCGATTCTCAGTTTATACACTTTAATTGTCTGTTATATAAAGTATCATCCTATATTTAAAATTATTATAATAGCAATTAAAAACTCAGAACAAATTAAAGACCCGAAGGAAATAATGTCAAAACCACATTAGACTTGAAATATTTGGAATAGCTTATTTTAAGCAAAATGTTATGAAACAATTTTTTTTCTTCTACTAAATGTGGTAAAAATGCTCTGCCATCTTCATAAATGCACTATAATTAGTCAAATAACTTTGCTGGGGTGTGTTTCCAATTAATTTCCTCTTTGAAGACAATTAAAGTAAATCGTACGTGGTCTCACAGAGTGCTGTGTTTCCATTAGCATTCCCTTGGTATCTGCTACTGATCAGGCCGTTGGAGTGTCGTTCCTGGTATTTTCTCTAGTTTACTGCTTAAGTTAAATACCGCAGGCAACCACCAGTCGGTCTACTTCTGGACTCTGTGATCAACCTGTTCTGGACATTTCTTATATGTAACTGGCATCATAATATGTGGCTGGCCCCGGCGGCACAGTGGCTAAGCGTTTGACTGCTAACGAAAAGGTCGACAGTTTGAATCCACCAGCTGCTGCTTGGAAACCCTGTGAGGCAGTTCTGCTCTGTCCTGTAGGGTCACTATGAGTTGGAATTGACTGGATGACAACGGGTTGGGTTTTGGTTTCTCTCATTTGAAGTTTTTGAGATTCATCTATATTGTATCATGTATCAGTGCTTGTTCCTTTTCATTGCTAAATAGCATTTCATACGTTAATATGCACATTTTTTAATCCATTTACAAGTTGATGGACATTGCTCCCAATTTGGGGTTAGTATCAACAGTGCTGCTATGAACCTTCAAATGCAAGTCTTTGCGTGGACAGATGTTTGTATCTTGGGTGGATTCTCAGGAGCAGAATTACTGGGTCTACTTAATAATTTGTGTTTATCTTTTTAAGAAACTGCCAAACTATTTCCAAAGTGGCTGCAGCGTTTCCCTTCCCAGCTGAAATATATGAGAATTTCCGTTGCTTCCTATCTTCACCACTTTTACTGCGTATCTTTTAAATTTGATTCTAGCCATTCCAGGGCATGTGAAACAGGATGCCAATATGGTTTCAGTTTGTATTTCCCTAATAATTAATGATGTTGAGCGTTTTCAAGTGCTGATTAACAAGTTGGGTGTCTTTACGGGTGACATCTGTTTAAATCTTTAGCCAATATTTTCATTAGGTTGTTTGTCTTATTATTCAGTTGTAAGAGTTCTTGATTTATTCTGTGATAGAATACCTTTCTGTTGTTCTAAGACGTGAAGGTTGTGCTGATTTGTTACAGTCAAGGAAAAGAATGCAGCCATTATCAGTAACAGCTTACATCCTGCACACTTGCTTGTTCACTGAAAAAGTAAATGATCTGTTTTTCCCCAAAGTATGAGCAGAAGTCCCAGCAGTGATAAACATTAACTATAGTTTATTGCTAATCCGTCGCTGTGGTCAGGCTTTACTCTCGTTGGCTAGGCACGTGTAAGGGACCACAGTGTGCTATAAACTCTTTGGGAGCTACGTCTTCCCCAAAGGTAAATACATATTGTATTTGAAGAAAGGACGCTGGGCAGGCAAAAGCAACAGCTTTTATAGCCCTCCTGGATACTTTTCCCCTCTCCTATTCTTAACTTAAGGAGTCTAATGGTGCAGTGGTTAAGTGCCTGGCTGCTAACCAAAGGTCAGTGGTCCAAATCCACCAGCATCTCCATGGGAGAAAGACACGGCAGTCTGCTTCTGTAAAGATGACAGCCTTGGAAACCCTATGGGGGCAGTTCTACTTGTCCTGTAGGGTCACTATGAGTTAGAATCGACTTTTTTTTTTTTAAATATTTATTCTTAATTGAGCTTTTTGTTTTCTTCATCGATACTGACAGAATCTAAGGATACGTAGAAGTGATTCAGCTGGTAGTGTCCTTCCGACTCAGTTAAAGGAGTAAATCAGCTCTTGGAGTGAGACTAGCCCCTTGAGGAAAGTTCTGATATTTGTGCACACATGTGTGTCTATACACACGAACACAGACACAGACACACACTCATACACAGGTAACCCATCCCACCTGCTCTTCTTACAAAGTGACTGATGCTCCTTCTACCAAGAGGTGAATTCTGTTTTCCTGACAGAGACAATTGCGAGGTGTTTTGCCCTATTTGGGGTCCATCACTGCTGAAAGCCCTTCTTTATATTACATTTCTAGGCTCACCTCAGCTCCCTCACCCACATCAATCTTCAGCTCCTAGGAGTTTCCCTTTTATTTTGCTAGTTTCCATTACCCTGTGGTTCTCTTCATCTTCACTTCATATGCTATTTTGGGGATATATGTGTTTAGTTCAGATCTGCTAAGACATTTTATGTAATAAGTTCGTAGCGTAGCTGTTATTTTGGTAAGAGAGAAGAGTTATTCCGAGAAATTAGTAGCCATCCTTGGATTCTTAGATCTTACTTTGACTGTAAATCATGCCTAACATGTCACGTATTTTCTCACTTAGCAAAAAGTGTCTACGTAGCCTATAATAACCATGAGCTGATTTAACAATTCTGGCTGTTTAAGCCTTGACTCTCCTCCTGACTTCTTCTTGATGGAGATTTAAAGGCTTCAAGTCTATAAGGCTTTTCGTTCGATAATTCCTGTAAATTGGGAACACTTGATTTCTTTGAAAAACTTCAAATGAGTATAAAGGTAAGTAATTGGTCAGGCTCACCAATCAGCATGGTCATGTTGGGAGAATGTATTTGTGGGTGTATGTTTCTGAATATGTGTCTTTATGATGCAGTTCATGAAGGGATTATGTGCAGGGGAGAGGATGCACATGTCTATGATTGATATGACACCTTTCCCAGCTATGTTGTGAACACCTTCAGATCTGAAGGTAACTTTTTATGGGTCACACAAGTTTCTTCAGATACATTTTTGAATGTACATTATTTCATCCAATCACTCATTTTCACATATTTGGCAAAAATAGACAAAAGCCATGGCCTACTGTGAGAGTGGCGTTCTATAGGATTCTCCTTAATCTCTCTGAAAGAGATAGGCCAGGTGTTGGGGGGCCCATGTGCTGAAGGAGACATCTTACACTACACAGTTATAGCTACCAATTACTACACAATTACAGCTGCCAATTACAATTAAGATACGGTTTTCAAAAGTAAAGAAATAAAACAAAATGAAATTAAAGTCAAACAAACCTCTCACTTAATGAGCTAAGCCATTTAGTCCAGAAGCTAGGTTGTAAAAGTCCAACAAGAATCTAAATTGTTCCAAGCTAAGGGGTGTACGGTTAGGTACAGGGCTGTGTCATTGAGGTCAAGCTGGCCCAGCGGAAAAGCTCAATGAGAGGGTGTAGATGGCAGTGTTCCAGAAATAATCCTGAAGTCAGAGAATAACACGGTCACTGTGAGCGTCGCGTGGTGTGATTACAGATACAGGGAGATGGGGCAGGTTGTGGAGTCCTCTGCCCTGGTCTCTGTGTTGCATAAGGTGGCTGATTCACAGAGGCTGACTTACAAACCACAGAAGAGAGGTTAACTGTAACAAAGAAAAGAAGCTGTTGTTGGTTATGTTAGGACCTGCTCTACTTTGGATTTCTTAAATGCACGTCTTGAGTTTGAGAAAAATCATCTTGCAACAAACACACATTCCACAAGTTTACCGATCAGGTGTATGTGTCTGAAGACCGACAGTGAGACTCGCGTTTCTGCTGAATTACAAGTGACGGCTTCTAAATAATATTCTCTTAAACAAACATTCACCATGGTATGGTAGGCATTCCAATTTTTTTGCTATGATCCCCTTTTTCACCAAAATGTTTCTTTTTTAAATTTCCAACAGAGGCAATCTTAATATTCCAATACATGAGGCTATAAGAGGATTTTTTTTTTCTAAAACACAAATTTGAAAGAAAGCGTTGTGTACTTGAAAGTTTCGTTAATGTTTACTTTTGTCCTTGAAATTGGATGTCTCAGTTTCTTTTTCTTTCTTTAGCTTCTCAGTCAGCATTCTTGGAGCCCCATAGCATGTTTTTTGTGCTTTATCTCCGCACAGAGAGTGTAAATTACCTTCTTTCCTTCAATCTCGGTTATCACCCAACTGTGCTCTCCAGCATCACTGCTCAGTACTTCAATCGCACTGCACTTGCCTTCAGTTGATAATTTCGCGGCACTTCTGTCACACCTGTTGCTGATCAGATCCAATTCCATCTCCCCCTTTATCCTGGACCTGTGTCTTCCACGTGGCTGTTAAGGGCTGTTCGTTTCCTGTGGGGTAACTATTTAAAGTTATACTGACTGTGTCTCCTGGAGAAATTTCTGAAGTGTTTAGTTTTTTCAAAAGAAGCCGTTGACTAAATCACAGTGATTCTTTTTAACGGAGAAGATTCAAACATTGGAATACACAGTTCATAGTTGCGTTTGGGGTCAAACAATTTTTTACTCTACCAGAGCTTTTAAAAGAAATGTGATCTTACTTTCTCAAGGAGAATCTGTGGCTTATGTGATACAACATACAAAATTGGAGATGAAACTCAGTACCTGAAGACTTTAGAATATTAAGTAGAAAATGGGATTGAAGTAGGAAAAGCTTCCCTTCTTTAACTGCTTTCTGATGTGCTCTTTTTCTTAAGGTAACCAAGTGAGAACCATCATGATGTGAGCATGTTAGAACGTTTCTTCCAGATTTCTATCTCTTTGAAGAAGTACATATTTATTTGACCATACAGGGTTTGATTATTTAATTCTTGCATTTCAGTAGTAATGAGTGTCAAACTTTTCAAAGTCCCTGTGATCTCCGAGTGAAAATTAGTTGCACTGAAACTCTTTAAAGATCTTCATAATTCTTTGAGTTTTTTTACTCTGCCTTATTTATATGTATATTTTTCCATTGTTGTGAACCCAAATATTTTCCCTCCTGTGAACTCAAAAATAGTTTAGCACAGAATATTTGAGATAAAAATACTTGCATTCAAAATCTTTTTCTATGTCTCAGCAAATAACTGAATGATTAAGGGCAAATTATCTAGGTTCCTAAAACCTTTTACCTTATGTCTTAAAATGGGACCTAATACCTACTCTTTATTTCAAAGACTCAAAATGAGGTTCAAAATGAAGTAATATTGTGAGAGCACTTTGTAAATATTAAGCATTATTTAATGTATATATTACCAACAGCATATTTTTAGGCTTCAAGAAGTTTCTAGGATATAGTTGACAAGAAGGAATTCTGGGAAATAAATCTGAGCCTTTCCTGAGAAGGTTTATCTAGAATACACACCAACTTTTTTTCCTCAATATTGTTTTTCCAGACTTGTTTTTCACTAAAGACTTAAGCCGTGGGCTATTTGTTAGTAGTATCTATTTCCAAACATTAAAACCAAACCCGTTGCGGT
Organism: Trichechus manatus latirostris; assembly: GCF_000243295.1. Lineage (NCBI taxonomy): Eukaryota > Metazoa > Chordata > Mammalia > Sirenia > Trichechidae > Trichechus > Trichechus manatus. Next base: position 3,813,499 of record NW_004444035.1, on the reverse strand, counting down.
TGAGTTGATTTCAACTCATACGGACCCTACAGGACGGAGTAGAACTTCCCCGTAGGGTGTCCAAGGAGGGGCTGGTGGACTACAACTGCCGACCTTTTGGTTAGCAGCCGAGCGCTTAACCACTGCGCCACCAGGGCTCCTTTCTACCAATGTGCTTCAAAAGATAAAACATATTCTAATTCCTAACATTAGAATATGTTTTATCTTTTGAAATATTCATTATACTTTGTCCGTGGATAACATTCAAGCACGTGATTTCTACCATTTCTATTTAAATATGTGTCCATTTAATGAACTACCAAGCTTTTTATATGCATTCCTGTGATAAAATGTACCTACTATAGGAATCAGATGAGTTGTACTAATATATACTTATTAAATATGTTTAAGATGATAGTCCTTGGTTAGATTAATTATACATAATGTCCATGGTTTACAGGCATAACTTTTGTGTTGTGTTTCATCTTTTAGGAATAATATTAAAACTGAAATAAAACTCAGTTTTCTTTAACAGTTATTTTAGAAAGAAATCGTTTTCCTCAGAGGTAAGCCTCCTTTAAATAAAAAATTAAAGGCTGGGGTGATAAAGAATACAAACTGTGACGATCGAGAGTAGGAATTCCCTGATTTCAAAGCTTAAACTAAATTTTGCCTCAGTATGTATCTTTCCTCTGTAAATTTCTATTACCATTGCTTAGCTGTTCATTCTATTCAAGCCATCTTGTTTAGCTTCATCTATTTATCCCGCTCATTAGCACTAAACCAAACCAAACCCGTCGAGTCATAGTGACCTTATAGGACAGAGTACAACTGCCCTATAGAGTTTCCAAGGCTATAAATCCTTACAGAAGCAGGTTGCCACCTTTTCCCTTCAGAGTGGCTGGTGGATTTGAACCGCCGACCTCTCTGTTAGCAGCCGAGTGCTTAACCACTGCACCACCAGGGTTCGTTTAATAAGCACTACGGGATTTTAATTTGTTGGAATGTCAGAGGAAAGAACAATGGGGATGGAACAAGCCTGTGGGTGTCTTGGGGAGGAGGGAGAGGGAGTTGCAAGGACAGACTCCTGGATGATGAGGGTGGGTAGAATTTATTATGTGACTTTTTGTAATACTGTGAGTTTTACACTAGAGAAACTGCTACCTATCAAGTTATCCTTTTTTGAATCATTTTGCTTTGAAAATATGTTCACATAATTTGAATGCTTTAGCAAGAAAAGCAAAACAGCTACTTAGCTCTTACTCTTAGCTGTTATTGGGATTATTATGATAACATTCTGAGTAAAGATTAAGTGTAATAAACAGTTAAAATATTTTTCCTTTTACTCACTATTGCATGATTTTTCTCCATAAGCAAAGGCTAGGCATTTTTATACATTGGTTAAAAATCAAGTGATTATTTAAGAAACTGGTTAAGTTGTGAAATGCAACAAAAATAATTGGGCATGCTAAGTCTTTTCTCACTTACATCAAGACTACAAAATAGAAGTTGAAATAACCAAATGGGTCAACTTGGTTTGAAAGCTTCAAAATAAAACTTACTGAATTATCGGTATACATATTGCATTGCTATATTAAGTATGATCAAAATGTGATAATAATCACTATTGTGTAATAGACTATCAATATTTTATTTTTGTAAATCTTCATGTAAATTAACTCCTTCTGGTAAATTCCAAAGACAAGATATATACATTTGCTTAGGACATCATTAAAATACATAGTGCTTGTAGTCATGATTTTAAGAAAGTAGGAAGCAAAGAAAAATTAAAATTGTTGCAAGCTAAAGTTTTAAGTCTAAAATGTATTTTGCAATTAGGCAGACATCATCCATTCAATACGTCTGAGCCTATTTTGGGACAGCCGCTGTGTCTTGTCCTTGCAACACAAGAATAAATGCAACATGGTTAAGGACTTTGAGTGCCTCATTCAAGTGAGGGAGACAAACATATGAATGTATCTTTTTCAGTGGAATAATATCATGTGTAAATTTAATATTCTCACATCCAACTATGTGTATTAAAAGAAAAATGGAGAGAGAGAGAAATGGTTAGGTAGTTTTTGAACAATGGGAAGACATTCTACCAGCTGTTCTACCCAATGAACATGTGCCATAGAATGGACATAAGAAGGAAAGTTGTGCATCAGCTCTTTTCTTACCTGTGGCTTCTCAATGGTGAACATCTCACCGTGCTGAATATGAGTCTGATATATATATATATATATATGTCTGTATATATGCATTCATATATGCATATATATTCACATTTATATATACATACTATATATTGAATATACATAAACATATATATATAAATATATATATTAAAAGCACTAAGATTATACAACTTAGTACTAAGTCCTAAGTATGAGCAAACTCCATCATATGGTACTCAGCTGAAGAAATAGTAATTTTTCCCAGCATAGGAGGAAAGTCTGTTATATTGAATAATTGAGGGTTATTGTGTCAATCCCCAATGCAGATACTTCCTAATGGAATCTCATTGTTAATGATGTGTTTTTATTATTTTCACCTTATGCTTTAATTTCCTGTGTTTCATTTTGCAGCCTAATCACTGAATACGTTACTCCTGTAGAATGCTGTAAGTTGAACTACATTGACTAGTAGGAAGTAACGTGTTAAGTAGAAACTGGCATGAAAAGGTATGGGAGTAGCAGAAGCCACTACCTGAGCTGGTCAGCTCTAATGGAGAGAGGCCTTGGAGGGTGGGCAGCATGGGAAAAGGCCTTGGAGGATATGTAGAGCTTCTAGGAGAGATGGGACAAGGAGGACATTGGAAGCAGAAAGAATAGTTCATGGAAACATACAGTGGTTTGAAAGGGCAGATTCTATTTGATGACTAGTCAATAACTTGGTGTGGCTGAAGTTTTCCAACATGAAAGACTGGAAAGAATGAGGAAAGGAAGCTGGGGAGAAATGACAAATAACTTCTAACACCTCACTAAGGGATTTCTAATATAGACTGCAAACAGTGGAAAACAAATTACAATTTTGAAGAAGGGAATAGAGGCATATATGTGGGATGGTTATGATGTAAATAGGTTAGAAAGTAATAATAGAGTTAGAAGTCTTAGAAATTGTATTTGCTAAAGTGAGGGATGAGGAAAGACTGAACTACAGCTGTGGCAATGAACTGAGGGTGGGGGGTTAGTATAAAGACATATTTTTCAAAGAGAAATATTATTTGTATCTCTTAAGTGGGGAGTTGAGAGACATTTGGTGTGATGAGAGATGTTATTACTAGAAGTGTTTATTATGTGTGAACAAAAATGTGGGATCGGAGAAAAAAAATCGAAGGACTGAAATAGAGCTTGCTGAGGTATGTGAGGGGTGTGGGAGAGAATAAAGCCGCGAATGTCTTTGATGACAGAATTGAAGAAAACACCCCTGCTGAGACAGTCAACTCAGGAATATTTGAGAGAAAAAGATGTCCTAGCTGGGAGTTTTCCACTGAAAACTTTTGCTTCTGCCTTAATCCTCGCCAAATCTATACGTGCAAAATTTGAACAAGAAAGCAGGAGTGCTGATTAATCTCGAGGCTGATCGAGAAGTGGATGGTGGGACACAGCTGTGATAACTGGGCTTCCGAACACCATTTGTTCATTAAAATCACTGTCTGACGTGGGATTTATGGAGATAAAATGGTAGAAAATTAATTAGCAATGAAATATGCTAGTTAAATTAAATCTAACTTTAGGCAAGGCACAAAGAATTTACCTAATGTATATAAATATACACATATTTTTAACTCACAACAGCTGTTTCTCTTGAGCTGTATGAAGGAAAAATCAGTAAGTTCAATATCTGGGAAGACAAGATACCCACGATCTTAGATGAGTATCTTAGGGCTTATGAATTAGATACTTCTGTCTTTGTATAAAATTTCTCTATTAACCCTTTGAAGCATTATGTATTAGTCTAAAGAACTTTCTACCCTGGTAATACCAGAAAGAAGAAAGAATCAATAGAGACTGCTTTACGCTCTATCCCGGTATGCTGGACCTATGAAGATACTTCCAATTTAGGCTGTAAGAGCTCCTTTCAACTTCCCTGCTACCACCTGTATCTCTCTAATTAGTAGAGTGTTAAGCTCCGAATAAAAAGTTTCAATGTAACGAACTAGATTTCCATGCAGCACTCAGTTGCAAACTCATGATCTGAAAGAATAATACAAGCAGATGGTATGCCAACCAGAATAGCTAAAAGTAAGAAGATGGACAACACCAAATTTTAGCTAAAATGTTTAACAGCTAAACTCTCATATGTTGTTGGTAGGAGCGTAACCTGATGAATAACTTTAGGAAGCTGTCATGGATTGAATTGTGTCCCCCAAAAATATCTGTTAAATTGGCTAGGCCATGATTCCCAGCATTGTGTGATTGTCCACCATTTTGTGATCTGATGTGATTTTCCTATGTTTCGTAAATCTTATGTCTGTGATGTTAATGAGATGGGATTAGCGGCAGTTACGTTAATGAGGCAGGACTCATACTACAAGATTAGGTTGTGTCTTAAGCCAATCCCTTTTGAGATATAAAAGAGAGAAACGAGCAGAAAGACATGAGGACCTCATACCACAAAGAAACAAGAGCCAGGAGCAAGCGCATCCTTTGGACCCAGGGTTCCTGTGTGGAGAAACTCCTCGACTGGGTAAGATTGACGACAAACCTTCCTCCAGAGTCGACAGAGAGAGAAAGCCTTCCCCTGAAACTGGCACCCGGAATTCAGACTTCTAGCCTTCTAGTCTATGAGAAAATAAATTTATCTTCGTTAAAGCCATCTACTTGTGGTATTTCTGTTATAGCAGCACTAGATAACTAAGAAGCTACTCATCAATTCCGTATAAAGTTAAACATACATCTTCCTTATGACACAGAAATTTCACTGTTATATATTTACCCACAAGAAGTTAAAACATATGTCCACAAAATCTTGCACAAAAATGTTCATAGAAGTTTTAGTTACAGTAGCCCAAAACAGAAACAAACCAAATGTCCATCAATCGGAGAAATAACTACTGATATGTTCAGCAACCTGAGTGAATTGCAAAAAAGCTAAGCAAAAATGCTGTACTGCATTTTATGCATCTCATATGAATTTCAGGAAACCCTGGTGATGTGGTGGTTAAGAGCTCGGCTGCTAACCAAAAGGTCGGCAGTTCGAATCTACCAGGTGCTCCCTGGAAATCCTATGGGGCAGTTCTAGTCTGTCCTATAGGGTACTATTGGTTGGAATTAACTCGATGGCAACGGCTTTAGTTGTTTTGTTTTTTTAATGTGAATTTCAAAGAAAGGCAAAACTAATCTATAATAATAAAAATCAGAACAGTGGTGGTTTGTGGAGGAGCAGGAAGACGGCATGAAGAGACCTGGGGAAATGAAAATGTTCTATATCTTGTTGGGAGTATTGGTTATTTAGTTGTATACAGTTGGCAACATTCATTGAATTGTACACTTAAGATCTTTGCATTTCACCATATAGAAATTTTTCCTAAAAAAATAGAAAAAGTAAGAAAGGTGATGTGATACCTGCCTCTAAGATAAGAATCAAAATAAAAACAAAATCATGAAATCATGGACAATGTTTATAAATATTTCGCTGTATTATATATTCCTGGAATTAACCTTCTTCAAAATTGTGTGTGGATATAATTGTATTATAGGATACAAATGGACATTTGTAGGGTAATTAATAGGTTCTCAGACCTTAGAATAGTGAAATGAAATGTAAATCAATATATAAGCACAAAAGTCACATCTTCAGTGTCAACTTAAGATGAGGAAAGGGAATCTGTAGGATAAGGAGGGTTGTTCCAAATAAAATGATAGCCTGAAGAAAACTTACTGGTGGGTAGAAGGGTCTAATTCAGAGGGATATTAAGAAGGAAAGTAGGCTTGGACTAAAACAGATAACAGAAAAAACATCTGGTATCCTTATGGAGGACGCATTAGTACGTCTGTCAGTTCATTTGTCAAACTAGACCTTTACATAAAAATGATGATATATGATTAGTGTCTGGAGAAGCAGAAATCTGAGAACAGAGAATGGAGAAAGTTTGGGAAAAATGATGCAGTAACCACTGAAGCCAGAGTCCTTGTCAGTCGGGTGGGGACCCCTTGGACTATCCCTAGTCACCTAGCTCTTCCCTTTGCTGTACTTCTTCTTAACTCATCCCTTTAGTTCCTCATCGATCTAGAAGTATTTAATTGAAAATGGCTCAAAAATGATGTAAAAAAAGGCCAGGAACCAGGTAGCCAATAAGTTTTATTTCTCCTGCCAGTTACAATACAACGGTAGCTGTTGCCTGATGTATGGTGTTAAGAAGAGATCTGAAGTCTCATGTAGGCTTTGGAGGAAGAATATCATGATGGATTAGTAATGTCTGCAAAGTGGCTGTATAGTTGGGGATCCTAGATTAGAGGACATCTCAGAGGTGTGCATTTTTAACAGTAGTTTTCTAGAGCAATGTCTTTTGCTAATGGCCTCATCACTGCCTCTGATGATGACAAATACTCTTCACCAGAGAGAATTTTCAGCATCCTGCAGCATCATGCAAATTACATTACTGTCTGTGTAGTAGTTTTTTTTCCAAACTGTTGGTCTCAACCTATAAGTGGGTCATGACATCAATTTAGTGGAGTGTAACTATCATGTTTTAGTAAATAGAATATAATAATGTAGAATGAATAGAAACTAATTAAAGTTGCAATTATATTTACCCACTTATTTCATTAATCACAATGTCTTCTTAGGCTGGGTTCTCTAGAGAAGCAAAACCAGTGAGACGTATATATAGAGAGAGATTTAGCTCAAGAGATGGCTCACATGGTTGTAGAGGTTGGCAAGTCCCAAATCCATGAGTCAGGTGTCAGACTGGAGGCTTTTCCTGAATCACATAGCCACAGGGGCTGACAAACCCAGGATCGGCAGGTCAGATGGCAGACCACTGGCTCACAGGCTGTGTGATGAATCCAAGATCGGCAGGCAATACGACAGTCCACTGACTCAAGTCCCAAGAACCGGAGGTCAGATGATGATGAGCCAGATGCAGAATCCAGAGCAAGTAATGACGATTTGCCAGAACGTCCATATGTATATTGGATGCAGGCCACACCCTGAGGGAACTCCCCCTACAACTGATTCACTGATCACATTAGATCACATCATGGAGGATGACTACATCATTACATAACTGCCAAACCACTGAGGATCATGGCCCAGGCAAGTTGACACACATCCTTAACCATCACACACAATAGAAAATGTGTATGTTACTGTGGAGAAGTGTCAAGAATGTTTGAAATCTTTTAATTTGTGAGAATATACCTGCTACGGTGGTTTTTAGAAATTTTTTTATTATTATTTTAAGTATCAGTGATATGAAATTCGACACTGCAGATGTTCGGAGAGCTGAAGTACAGAACAATGTATGTGTATATCAGGTGTCATTCCAGTAATGTGACTTTTTGATTTTAGGAACAAAAAATAACAAATACCACGTCATCCTTTTAATGTAAAATAATTATCAGAGATGATGCTATCTTTTGCTGTGCTCTGAGTTCGGGGTTACTAATGGAGTTGAATTTGGGGTATACTTTTGCGGTATACACTCTTAGATGATCAAGGGCAGAGTACAGCATAGGCACGCACGGCAAGTGCAACTCTTGGGGTGTGCTCCCTAGAAGGCTCAGAGTGTGAATGGAGGAAGTGGTTCACCTGAGTTAAAAGCTACGCATCACTTTAATACAAGAAAGCTGTCTATGCCTCAAAATGATACGTCAATTCTTGAAAGATCACTTGAGTTGAATGTCTCACACCAAAGCCCAAAGCTTCAGGTCCTTTCTAGGAATTATCAAGCCCGTAGGTTAGATGCTGACCCTGGCATGTACTGAGACCTCTGGGAGATCTCTGGAGAGGACTTCACACCGACAGCATCCATCAAGTAAAGGAGGCCCTTGGGAACCATAACACACTCTCTTCCAGAGTAATGCCTTGTGGGGACATCTCGATATTGCGATTGCTTGGCTGATGAGCAAACCACAGCTCTTCCCCAGAGACTGCTCAATAGTCATTTCCATCTATAAAGGGCATTTTACAGCTGTGCCAGGAACGCAGAGAGAAGCTGTGTGGCTGCTTTAGCATTTCTGCCCTAGAATGACAACAATAATACTTCCCTGTGAAGCACTCTTCCTCCAGCTCAGCCAGGCTTCACGCCAAGCAGTCTTTTCCTGTTTTCACAGAGAGTTTAAGGAATGCAGAGGGTAAATGCCTACCTTGAGGGAATACTGGTGATTGTACCTTCATATTTCTTGAAGAGTGATTCTGATTCATGCCTCACACTTCACACTAGGGTGATTTTAGCAGGTAGAAAACGAAACATTCTGCCACTGGGTTGCTCGTTCTTTGAGAGAGAGAGCTGAGAAGCTGTCTATGCAATGGTGGTGTTACCCATGGAAACTGGGGGGTTTCTGTTTGAAGATGCGTTTTCTTACTTTCAGTGGGTACGGAGAGTGTGCATAGCACACAGTAGGAGATCAAGCGTTCTGGATGAAAGAAAGGAAGTCAGATAAACAGAGTTCAATGTAGTATTCCTTAGATGGACTCAGACATGCCGGTGATGGTGAGGATGACTCAGGACGGGGCAACATTTTGTTATGTTGTCCGTAAAGTCGCCATGAGTTGGAACTGATTCAACAGCAGCTGTCTATCCCTTATTGTTATGGGTTGAATTGTGCCCCTCCCCTCAAAAAAATACGTGTTAGACTATTAACCCCTGTTGTTGCCATGTGCTGTTGAGTCGACTCTGACTCATAGCGATCCTAGAGGACAGGGTAGAACTGTCCCATAGGGTTTCCAAGGAGCAGCTGGTGGATTCGAACTGCTGATCTTTTGGTTAGCAGCCTGAACTCTTAACCACTATGCCACCAGGGCTCCGTTAACCGCTATACCTGTGGATATAGTCCCATTTGGGGATAGTTTTCCATGTTATGTCAATGAGGCCTTTCCACTGTAGGGTGTGTCTTAAACAGGATCAGTTCTGACATATCCAAAAAGCAGATCAGGCACAGAAGCAAGCAAACACAGATGGAGGAAGATCGATGCCGCACCGCATGAAGATTGCCAAGGAATAGAAATTGAAAAAATATAAGACCTTCCCCGAGAGCTGACAGAGAGAAAGCCTTCCCCTGGAGCTGATGCTCTAAATTCAGACCTGTAGCCTCCTGAACTGTGAGAAAATAAATTTCTGTTCGTTGAAGCCACCCACATATGGTATTTCTATTACAGCAGCACGAAGAAATGAAGACACTTACATACCATCATCCTCGCCTCCCGGGTGTGCGTGTGCTTGGACTCAATTCCTCAGGGCTGGAGGGGCGCTTGCTTTGATACACACAGCAAAACTGAGAGCCAGAACTTGACGGGACTGCCGTGTTTTTCCAGGGCTCGCAGGTTTTCTGCCTTTGACGGGGTGCAGTCTTACCATTTCTCTGCTGCTCTCTATAAGTGGAAAATATTTGAGTTTTCTTCTCTGACAGGTTTCAGCCTTACACAGGTTCCAGCCTTTGCAGGTTTTACTGTACAGCGATAAGCTACATCCACCATATGCACTTTCCTTGCAGTTGTGGAGCGAGCGGATAGGATCCTGTCACTGCTAATGATGTTCAGCAAAGCAAACTGCAAGTCAGATGAACCCATGGCTATGGCCCTTTTAGCACCATACCCCAAAGGTAAGAAAGGAAGTGTTGATATAAAAACTCAGATTGCTTTTTCAAGCTCTTTTGTATGAGAAAGTAAGTGATGACGTATGTGTGCAATAATGAACGAAGCAGACAATATTTTGTGTGTGGCTTGCAAGGATTGAACATGGGATTGTTTGCTGGTGCACAGATTTGTGAAACTATATATGCCATAAATATTTAAGGAGACAGGGCAGAGCTGTCAATACTCCTCTCAGGCTCCCAGCCCTCCTAAAGTATCCCTCAGTGAGACCTTCAGTCTCCCCACACACAGGCTCTGTCTTGCCCCAGATCCCAGACCAATCCTGAACAGAGGCAGGAAGCACTTAAGCAGTTTAATATTGTTGTTGTTGTTAGGTGCCGTCCCGTTGGTTACAACTCACAGTGACCCTGTGTACAACAGAACGAAACACTGCCCGCTCCTGCACCATCCTCACTGTCATTGCTTTGTTGGAGCCCATTGTTGAAGCTGCTGTGGCAATCCATCTCTTTGAGGATCTTCCTATTTTTCTCTGACCCTCTGCTTTACCAAGCATGATGTCCTTCTCCAGGGACTGATCCCTCCTGATAACACGTCCAAAGTATGTGAGACGTAGTCTTGCCAACATTGATGGCATTCCTTATTATGTTGCCTTGAGACATCAGGGTACCCCAGCTCCCACCATTGGGTGTCATTGTAGTGTTTTAAATCACTAATTTCAAAGCTCACCTGGTCCTGATAATCCATATGAAAACTCCTGAAATTCTGTATTGTTCCCCAAGTGGGAGCCCACCTTCTTGTTTCTCTGACTCAATAGTTCTATTCTGGTTATTGGTCTCCTATGGCTAAGTACCACCACCTGTCAGTTTGTTGTGGCTTGCATGGTGCTGTGATGTTGGGAGCTATACTTCTAATATTTCCAATATCAGCAGGGTCACCCATGGTGGATTGGTTTCAGTGGAGCTTCTAAAATAAGATTAGGAAGAAAGTCCTGGCAATCTACTCCTGAAAATTAGTCAGTGAAAACCTTATGGATCACAACAGAATACTATTCAACTCATTTGCTTTCAACATGTCACTGGAGGAGACATCATGTTCAGTGAAGTAGAGGGTCAACGAGGGCAAGGCAGACCCTCAGTAAGATGGATTGGCCCCATGGTCATAATGATGAACTCAAACATGCCAGCAATCATGAGGACCAGGCAACGCTTCATTCTGTTGTACATACGATCGGTCACCACCAGTTGGAGTCCACTTGACAGGAGCTATCTATCCTTCTGTCTGTCTAAGGCTAAGTATCTTCGCTATGCTGAATCCAGACTAACAAACCCAAGGCTGCTAACATGAAGGGAATTTTTTGTGCAGATCAGGAGAAGGAGCATCCTCTGAGTGGACAGAGCCCTGCGCACTTGGTGAGCGACTCCGTGCGTGGATCATGCATTATGTGACTTACGAAAATCTTCCTATATTCTGCAGATGCAGACCATGCCAGACTACATGGATTGGCGAGCAGAGAAGGTGCTGAATTTCAGCTCCATATACTTCCTCAGCTACATGTCCAGCATGAGTTCGAACCACCAATCTTTTGGTTAGCAGCTATGCACTTGACGGTAGCACCACTAAGGCTTCTTCTAGATGCTAGATGCCCATAGGCACTGAACAGCCTACACAATATATGATGGCTCAGGGCCGTTTTATAAATTATGTTTTGGGTAGCCTATCTAGTCCACGGAGCCCTGGTGGCTCAGTGGTTAAGAGCTATGGCTGCTAACCAAAATGTCAGCAGTTTGAATCCCCCAGCCGCTCCCTGGAAACTCTATGAGGCAGTTCTACTCTGTCCTATAGAGTCCCAGTGGGTTGGACCCATAAATTGCTCTAGGGCCCTTCCTTGCTCTCACCTACATTCCGGCTCAGCGTAGAGTGGGCCAGGATGTGTAGACAGACATTCTGGTTGTCAACCATTGCTAAAACATAGAACTCTAACATCATCTAAATTTAAGAAGTAATATGTTCCTACTAGCTTTTTCTGTTCATTTGAATCGTTGCTTTCAGATGTTGTTGTTCTTAGGTGCTGTCAAATTGATTCTGACTCATAACGAGCCTATTACAGCAGAATGAAACACTGCCCGGTCCTGCACCATTCTCACAATTGTTGTTATGCTTGAGCCCATTGTTGCAGCTACTGTGTCAGTCCTTCTCACTGAGGGTCTTCCTCTTTTTCGCTGACCATCTGCTTTACCAAGCATGATGTCCTTCTGCAGGAACTGGATCCTCCTAATAACATGTCCAAAGTATGTGAGGTGAAGTCTTATCATTCCTGCTTCTAAGGAGCATTCTGGCTATACTTCCTCCAAGACAGATTTGTTCATTCTTCTGGCAGTACATGGTCTGTTCAATATTCTTCACCAACACCGTAAATGAAAGGCATCAATTCTTCTTCGGTCTTCCTTATTCATTGCCCAGCTTTCACATGCATATGAGGTGATTGAAAACACCATGACTTGGGTCAGGCGCACCTTAGTCCTTAAAGTGACATTGTTTTTAGATAGGCATCCCTATTGTAACCAAACCCAATGCCTAGAATAATGCCTGGCATGTACTAGAGACATATATATGCATGCACACAAAAAGACGCAGATTAAACGACACATCACCCCACCGTCAGTGGCTTCCTGCTCTCCAAGATTCAAACTCCTCCCCACATTGACCACATCTTACTGCCAAGTAAAATCACTCTACTTGACCAAAAAATACCAAGATATAACAGTAAGCGTTAAAAATTACATTAAAAAATGTTACCAAATGAAGATATTAATTGAAGATCTAAGTGCACAAAAAGATGAAACATAATGTGTATTGAGAGGAATGTTCTGTTTAATGGTTTTGGGTGCAGTTGGAAAATCATTTTACCAGAACGTGTAAGGATGTAGTAGACAGGTGTACACACTATGGTCCATTCTTTTTATTCATTAAGAGTGATAAAGTTGGTCCTATGAGAATTTGCACTGATTGTGTGCAGCTGCGCTGATACCATCCTACTTGTGACTTGTTTAGCATTTTATAATCCTTTATAATTAAATTGTTACATTGCTTTTTCCCATGCTTCTTCTGTGAACAGTTTTTCTTTTTCTTTTCATTTTTACACAGACAGTGGATGTAGTTTGTGAGAACAGCATTGTGCGAGATGCTTTCTTTTCTAGCCTAAGCAATTGTACTCCAGGGACAACCACTGAAAAGCACTGGTGGCCATTTTTATGTAATAGAAAACTTCAACTGCTCAGACAACTTGGAAATGCACTAGGAAGGAAATGAATGTTTTCTTCTCAAACGTGTCATTTTGTTTTAGCAGAAGTTGGATAGTTTGAGAATTATCGCTTGTTTATCTGGAATTAAATTCCTAACACTTTGAATGCTCATCCTTTACAGTGGAGCCATGTTCTCCAAAGTTTATCCAGTAATAGCGTTTTCTGCCACAATAAATACAAGTTGGGGGAAGTTTATCACATCTCCTTTTCTTCTTCATTGAACAAAATGAATGATCATCCACTGCACAGATAACAAAGCAATCAAGAGAGAAACTTTTTTTTTTTTTTTTTCAGCTCAACTAGAAGGCGATAAGCATACTTGCTGAAAACTATGCAACCAAAGAAAACACTAAAGTAAACGTGTGGATCTAGTCTTGTATTGGGAGCAGTAGGTTTTAATGCTATGATGCCTTTCTGAAATGAACAACGTGAGAGTTGATATGATTACTTAAGGGGACTGTGAAATTATGACCCGTAAAAACATACGTGATTATTTTCTCTATCCCTTTTCTTCAGTCATTCTAGGTCGATAAAAAAATTGGTAATGCGTACACACCTAGAAGGAGGAGGAGTTTGTAAACAACAACAACGAAATCAAAGAGTGGCATGAGTGTGTCGGCAAAATGAAGGCAGAAGCTGGGCTGAGTCTTAAAAAACAATGTTACATACACACAACGAACCTGAAAAACTTTGAGAGCAGTAAGATGATGAACAGAGTGATGTTTGAGTTGAGTCTTGAAGAGCAGAAGGGGCTTTGACAGGGAGAAATGGAGAGAGTGCTTCAGGCTGGTGAAATAGCATGCAAATAGTTGCAGAGGGGAGAAAGGCTTTGGGGCATGGAGTTCTGTCTTTTAGACAGGGTATGAGAACCCCACTGCTTACAGGCTGGCCATGTGACAGATGAGAAGGAGCAACACTGAACCAGATGAGGAGCACAGCCCCTTCTAAAGGGCAGCAGATACGAAACTCCTGCTGATGTTTGCCATTTCAGAAGACAGGTCCAATTTATCAAAAGAAGTATCAAATACAGATTTTTATGTGCAATTTCCTGTTTTTGCTTTTTGTTGTTGTTGTTAGAGGACAAGAGTGTACTGCTGCCTGCCAGAAAATTGTCACCCACAATCAACAAAATACACAGCTCCACGATGTCCAGGATTTAGGGCATGCACCACACAGCTGCCCATTGAAGCCCTGCACCTGACCCCACCCATGAAGCACAGGGCTCTGCAGATGCCTCTTCCTCTGCCGTCACCAAGCAATCTCTACACTAACCATTTCTAAGTGTGAGCAAGTATGCGGACCTCTGTTTGAAGACATGTTGACATCATTTGGGCACAAAATTTTCCTTTCTTGTTTTTTTAATAAGCTTTATTGATGTATAATTTATGTGTACATCATGAATATTACCAATTGTAAATATACGCTGTGATGAGCTTTGACATATGAATATGTCCTGTAATCACTATCAAGCCATAGTTTCTTCATAATGCTTGAAAATAACTAAGTTTTAAAATAAAGATTGTAGTGGCCATGGGGAATATATTTGTGGGGTCTTAGTGTAAGTCATCTTTCAGGATCAGTCATTCAACTTTGAACTTTAAATAAAGAAGCTAAAGAGTGGATGTGGACCATTCATGGAAGTACATTCTTAAAGAGGATATCTAGGAACTTTATTTGTTAATGTGTATCATGGTGGGGATCAGTTACATATCAGTAACTAGAGGAAAATTCCAACATTATATCTAATGATAGAAATTGAAGAATTACCTATACCCATAAAAAACTGAAAAAAAAAAAAACTAAAAAATTTTATTGTGACTGCATAAAAATAATATTATGTACCAGGACTGACCAATACTCCTTGTACAGGATTATCTCTCAACAAAATAGCAATTATGTCTACATCAGTGTGGTAGAGGGTCTTGCATGAATTTTATTTCATTTTGACATTAAACACATTCTTCAATGCTAAAACATGAGGTAGTTGCTTGTGTCATGTGATCTTAAGTAAATTTAGCACACATAAAATATTTGCTAGGGAAAAATAAGATTTCTGTGGCTTAAGATTTTAATTTTTTCTCTAAGTCATGGTAGACTCTTCATGTAGGTGAGTGGTAGTGAGGGTTCTGTGAGACATCAATACAACCTTGAGTGCCCACTATATGGTGTTCATTCATTTATTTAAAAATAGTTACTGGGTATTTATAGTGTACTTGATCTTTAGTAGGCAGTGGAAATATAAATAGAGACCATTTCTGTCTCCATTGAGCTTTAAACTTGGTGGAGAAAATTGGCTTTCATCAAATAGTGCTACAAATACATAATTTAAGTGATAAGTACAAACAAAAAGTGCAAGATGCTAGAAAGCCTACCCTGGGGAATCCTGATACACCCTTGAGAAATACCTGAAAAGTTTCTTTGAGTTTCATGTGACATATGAATTGAGACCTAAAGTCCAGGGTCACAGAAAGAGGCTTAGAGGCCACTGGAACAGCCTTTTCAATGGCCGTGGTTTGGGCGGATGTGAGGTGTGTGGGGAAAATGAGAAGACGGCCAAAGTAGATGACGTTTACTGAGTGAGGGAGTGAACTAGCGAAAGGCAGGCGGAGTAGGTCATGAGGGGATCTATACACCATGCCGTGGGCTTTGGCCTTTCTCTTGTCATTAATGGCAGGTTTGAAGGGTGTGAAGCGGTAGAGTGGCGTGATCATGTTTGCCTTTTGAAGAGGTAGTCCTTCAGGCAGCAATTTGGAGAATCTCTTGGATGGGGCAAGAGTGCAAGCAGTCGGCCACTCAAGATGGGATTCTAATCATCAGGGTAAGAGATAGTGATGGTGATAATAATTTGATTATTCATACACTCAACAAATAGCTTTAAGGACTCACCATGTTCCCAGCATGGCTCAGAGGCTGAACAAAGATAAAAAAAAAAAACTCCAAACCAAACCCATTGTTGTCCAATCGATACCAGCTAATAGAGACCTTATAGGACAGAGTAGAACTGCCCCACTGGGTTTCCAAGGAGCGGCTGGTGGATTTGAACTGCCAACCTTTTGGTTAGCAGCTGAGCTCTTAACCATTCTGCCATTAGGGCTCCAGACAAAGATAGAGTAGTGGGAAAAGAAGACAAAGGTACTACTTTTCATTCAGTTTGGGAGATAGGGAACAAGAAACAGATCAAGAAATACCTAATAGGCCGAGATGTGTTAAGGGCTAAAATAAATAAAGTAATAATAAAGGAAAAGACGAGAAAGAAAGAAAAAATGACAAAAACAAAGGGGGGGGGTCTACAAATTTACACAGGTGACAAAATTTCTGAGGGGGGAGAACACAACGCCGGACTGTCTTACAATCAAGTGTCAAAGTATAGGAATTAGGTGATTTTTTTATTGTGTGCCGCGTAAGAACATGAGGGTAATTTTATTAGAATCCTCTTTCTTTGGGGGACGGGGAGAGTGTTTACCTTTTGTAATCAGCAGCTTTGTAAATGTGTTTGAACTGCTCATTACCTTTATGTCTAGCCTATACATCATGAGTAAAGTCCAACAAATGTGGAGTGTCTGAAAAGCTTCCATATTTACTAAAACAGTTATTAAATAAAATTGGTATCTATTATTCAAATTGTGGTTTAAATTTGAACATGGGATATATAATTCCAGTCAGGTTCACTACTGGAGTAAATGATATTTGAAAAGTTGAAAGGGGAAGCTATACCCACCCATGGTGAGTGAGTGGAAAGTAGTCAAATATTTTATGCTGTACTTTTTATGGAATGCTTACAGAACCATAGGGGAAGCCACGGTTCAGTGGTAGAATTCTCCTTTTCCATGTGCGAGACCGGGGTTCCTTTCCCAGTAAATGTTCGCCATGTGCAGCCACCACCCTTCTGTCAGTGGAGGCTTCTGTGTTGCTATGATGCTGAACAGGTTTCAGTGGAGCTTGCAGATTAAGATGCACGAGGAAGAAAGACCTGGCTATCTGTTTCAGAAAATCAGCCAATGAAAACCCTATGGATGACCACAGTCCCATCTGCAACTGATCAAGTGGATGACATGATGCAGGACTGGGTAGCATTTCCTTCTGTTGTACATGGGGTCACCATGAGTCTGGGGCTGACTCACGAGGGCAGCTGACATCATCAGCGCAGAACTATAAATGACTGATATTAATTTTTAAAGAAAATTTTATAGCCAATGCAAGTAGTATTTGCTTTTGCAATATTTGACAAACTAGAGCTTTCACAGTTGAACGTTCTAAGTTACTTAGTGAAGATTTACGATTAATGCTCCTCCCGAAACTACAGGCATCCTGGTGGCGCAGTGGTTGAGCTCAAGCTGCCAACTAAAAGGTCGGCAGCTCCAATCCACCAGCTGCTCCTTGGAAACCTTATGGGGCAATTCTACTCTGTTCTATAGGTTTGCTATGAGTTGGAATCGACTCGACAGCAATGGATTTGGTTTGGGGTCTTCTGAAGCTACTATCTAGTTCTAAAGGTTTTTTTTCCTTGGTATTTACATTTCTTTAGTTTTCATTAGAGACCACATAGAGTTATCACTTAAAAAAAACTAAGTGGTCTGTGTAGAGTCTCGTTATGCATGTGTTAAAGATGCGATTCCTTTGGATAGAATGGTAAGACATTTCAGTTACCGACTTACAGGTGTGATAACCAGTGCACTGGGAAGACGAGGCATTCACGAAGCCAAGAGACCGTGTTTAAAAAGAATAAAATGAAACGACTTATCAGTCAAATGATGGCCAAGGAGTGTTACTGAAACGTATTTTTGGTTCCCAGTGTATCCCATAGAGTTGCTTACACGATTAAATCATCTAAAGAGTCGCCAAATATTTTATGCTGGTATTTATACAGCCATGAGATCAGAATGTAGTTTTTGCAGTGAATCCACCAAACTCATCTATGACGCAATTGATCATTTCATCCAGCTTCCCCACCCAAGTGCTTACATTTAATTTGGCTCTGGCTCAAGAAGATTGATCAAGCAACAACCAGTAATTAACTTGTTTATCCCACCATATATTTGTTTCATGTGCACACAATTTCACTAGAACAGTTTGGAATTTGAACTGGAGAAAACCATTTGCTAAGAAAGTCCAGATTAAAAACAAAGCAAAGCAAAAACACTGCAGGGGATTTATTTTAATCATCTCAGCTGAATAGGCTTCATGGACATGAGAGTACCAGCTCAACAATGCCTTAGCCCTTGGACCTGCTGACTTCCCATAGGTAATTGTAATTTAGGGAAAATTATGTTGGTGTTTACTATATTTTTAAAAGGTCATTGAGAAAATAATAATAAATATCAGGGATTTGATGTTGTTAGGTCCCTTCAAGTTGGTTTCAACTCACAGTGGCTCCATGAAACAGAGTAGAACTGCCCCATAGGGTTTTCTAGGCTGTAATCTTTATGGAAGCAGATTGCCAAGTCTTTCTCCTTCAGAGGTGCTGGATGAGTTTGAACTGCCAACCTTTCAGTCAGCTTCTGAGCGCTTAACTGTTGCATCACCAGGGTCCCTTTTTATATATTATATATATATATATATATATATGTAATTATGTCTTTATAAGGATCTTTCACATGCGGTACCTCTGTCGTCAGCGTTATCTTAAATGATCTCAAAGACAGATTTAACTTCTTTATTTTACAAGTGAGTCACATAGATTTTCAAGTATTACTTGTGATTCTGCGTTCTTAGAAGTAGATATAAAGTTACACCATGGTTTATTGAAGTACAGCTTTAAACTCTTTAGATTATACTGCTCTGCCTGATGGATTTATTTGTCAAGAATGTAAATTAATGGTCATGTGGACTTATTCTCCATAATATATTTTTGGAGAGATTGTTATTTGTCTTCCCAATATCATCCTTCCTTTCTTTTTTATGTATCCAACGTAAAGTATATTTCCAGGACTCTCTTGTATGTAGGTGTTAAATATTGATATATATAAACAGAAGTATTGTGTGGAACTTCTCTGAAGGCTGCTACATGCTGATTCAATGGAGAGGTGAACTCTTCTGTGCTGTTATTTGCCTTCCTTTTTGTTGTCTGACAAGCAGACTGAGGGCTAGAGCTCCAGCAGCCATCTTGGGCCATGAGGTAATCTTGGGAATGAAAGTTAAATGTTAAAGATGAAGAAAAAAAAAGAGGGGTCTTGGTGTATAATGAATTCATGTAACCTCTGTATCAGCTTTGGATTGCAAACCTCCTGACTTCTTTTACAAGAGAGAATAGCCTTTTGTATTTAAGCCGTTATTATTTGAGATTTCTATATAGACCAACCTAATTGTATCT
This sequence comes from Trichechus manatus latirostris, assembly GCF_000243295.1. Taxonomy (NCBI): domain Eukaryota; kingdom Metazoa; phylum Chordata; class Mammalia; order Sirenia; family Trichechidae; genus Trichechus; species Trichechus manatus. Next base: position 3,794,146 of record NW_004444035.1, on the reverse strand, counting down.
TATATAGTATTAGAAATGTAGGTATTAGCATTCTGTGCATAAAAGTTGTGATGGTTAAGATTGTGTATCAACTTGGCTGGGCCATGATTCTCAGTGTTTATATGTGATCACTCCCATGATTGAATATACTGTGAGTAGCCAGTCAGATGAAAGGGAGTTTCCTTGGGGGTGTGGCCTGCATCTGAATATAAGCAGATGTTCTGGCTTTTTGCTCTCTCTGGATCCTGTGGCTGCCTCCTGTTGTCTCATCTCTGGTTCTTGGGACTTGAGCTGTCAGCTTATCTGCCAAACTTGCGATTGGTCAATCTTCACAACCTGTGAGCAGAGCCCTGCTCTCTGACCTGCCTATCTTGGGTTCGCCAGCCCCTGCAGCTACGTGAATCAGGAGAAACCTTGCAGTCTTGCTTGCCAGTCTTGGGATTCATCAACCTTCATAGCCTGTGAGTGGAAGCCCCGCTCTCCAGCTGCCAATCCTGGGCTCGCCAGCTTCTGCAGCTGTGTGAATTGGGAGAGGCCTCTACCCTGATCCACGGACTTGGGATGTTCTAGCCTCTACAGTCACATGAGCTGTTTCCTTTATATAAATATCTCTCTCTATATATTTATACACTTTACTGGTTTTGCTTCTCTACAGAACCCAGCCTAAAACAAAAGTGTTAATATAATATGAGTTGGTCAAATGGACACGGGAAAGCCTGGGTGAAAATGGGGAGTATGCTGTCACATTATAGGGATTGCAACTAGGGTCATATAACAATACGTGTATAAATTTTTGTATGAGAAATTCACCTAAGCTGTAAACTTTCACCTAAAGCATAAAAAAAAAAAAATGTTAATATAACTAAAGTTTGCTTTTAAACGGAAGGAAAATGTTTTGCATTTTAATCTATTTACTAATAAGTCAAGTGTATATCAGTTTCTCCTGCTTATCAAATATGCTAAAACTGAAAGAAAACATCTTGCTAAATGTAAAATAATTTCAGTCTGAATGCTGTAAACCTAACATTTACTCTAATAAGCATTTTTGGTGGTGTGTCTATATCATGATCGTGAATATAAAATTTCACCCACAGTCCAAAGGAAAACGGATTGTCTAGTGCAGCGTTGATGAATGGAACAAACTCCCATTTGATAGGCAAATTTTTTTTTTCTCTTCCTAGCTCATTAACTAGTTTTGTGACATTGAGCATGTCTCTCAGTATTTCTATGCTTCAGCTCTCTCAGTGATAAAATATGTGGACAAGTCTAAATGGCCCATATCTTCACATTTAGCTTTAAAATTATCAGCAAAAATACAATGAGAAACTTTATATCATGTAATTATTAAATTTTGAAGAAAAAGTAGAAATTATCTAGTAATAAGATACATCATCTTAATTGATTTAATTTTTGTTTAATTTTCCAAAGACTCTACTATCCCCGTGGGGAAAATGAAATGATTTTTTTTGTAGGCAGATGTTTCTGTTATTTTGAAAAATGGAACTTGGGGATAATATGGAAATTATAAATATGTAGGATGATGAGAAAAGGCTGGAAATGTTTAAAAAAGAACTATTGAAAGACGAAAAGGCTGGTAAATATTTTGAAACATGATCTAGCCCATTTGGTATCAGATGTGGGAGATGAATCAGATGGACAAAAGATGAATCAGCTATTTAGAGGATGAAGAATGATAAACAGGTGGGAAGGAGAGAGAAGAGCTTTGAGGAAACGAGAATGATGAGGGGTTTCAAGAGCTGCTGAGTTATCTACATGATGGAGCTCGGCAAGCATTTAAACAAAATGCAACATAGGATTAAGCACTGGATGTGGAGTGAGGCATGTCTGAGTTCATCCTGACTCTGCTCCTTACTGGTTATGTGACTTTGTGACAAACACTCGACCTTGCTACATCTTGTCAGTTTGGTCATAATTGTGACCT
>NW_004444035.1:3734559-3784992 GCF_000243295.1 Trichechus manatus latirostris | reverse complement strand
CTCTGTCAGTTTTCTCACTCCATTTGGTGCTTGGCTGAGTTCTTTATCTCTTCATTTGATGTTTTAGGGTTTCAGGATTGTTGTATTCTCTGTTCGGCTTAATTTTTCAGATCTTTGCTGTGGAGGGACGGCGTGGTGCTTCTGCCTAGAGCGCCATTTTTGCTGGAACTCTCCTCATATCTTTTTAAGACTTACACAAACATCATTTTTAAAATCATAGCTCCCCATTCATTTGCATTTTCTGTTGACTCTGAACATGGGAAAGATAAAGATGTAAAAATCCTGAGTAGACAAAATAGACAATAAACACATTTTATGAAATAAAATATATGTGTATTCAAAAAACTCTTATTCTTTAATAAACATCCTTACACAGTCAATTTTCATATTTTTCCAGTTCACTGCCTTTCCCAATTCATTGGACCTGTTAAAGCAAATGGAAGAGAAAAATTGTTAATGAGAGACACCATTTAAGGAAAATAACTTTAAAAAATTATCTGTAATAGTAATTTTAGAAATCCATAAATTACATATTGTCCTTCTTTGATTTTTGTGTCAAGGGTTTTTTTTTTTTTTTTAATCAGCATGTTTATTCACATTTGCATTTTTTTGCTAGTGAATTAATAGCCCATTCAGACTCTCAGGTAATTATCAGCATTTTTGAAAATTTATAATACTGTGAAGTGTACATTGGACAGGCATTAACAGCACTTCATTTTATTTCATAGTTCTCTGACACAAACACGCAGAAGACATTTTCAGATTTTTGGAATGGGAAGCTCTAACAATAGAAATGCCAAACATGCTGGAAACACATCTAGAACAATGATACAGTTATTCGGAGTTGGTGGCAGAAATTTAAAGTTTTCCTTTTTGATTAATCATTCCCAAACAGACTAATTTCACACTAAATCTCTGCCTTAGTTCTCTAGTGCTGCTATAACAGAAACACCACAAGTGGGTGGCTTTAACAAACGAATTTATCTTCTCACAGGTCAGAAGGCTAGAAGTCTGAATTCAGAGTGCCAGCTCTAAGGGAAGGCTTTCCCTCTCTCTGTCCTTGCTGGGGGAATGTCCTGGGCTCTTTTTCAGCTTCTGTTCCTTGTTTCCTTGGTGATCTTCATGTGGCATGGCCTTGATTTTCCCCCAACTGCACTTGCTTGCTTCATCCACTCTTTTATATCTCAAAGGGATTGACTTAAGATACATCCTACACTAATATTGCCTCACTGACATTACAAAGAAAACCCATTCCCAGATGGGATTATAACCGCTGTAAGGGTTAAGATTTACAACACATATTATTTATTTTTTACTGTGCTTTAGGTGAAAGTTTACAGCTCAAGTTAGTTTCTCATACAAAAATTTATACATACATTGTTATGTGACCCTAGTTGCTCTCCCGATACTGTGGAGCACACTCTTCCTTTCCACCCCAGATTTCCTGTGTCCATTCAACCAGCTCCTGACCCTCTCTGCCTTCTCATCTCACCTCCGGACAGGAGCTGCCCATTTAGTCTCATGTATCAAGTTGAACTAAGAGGCACTCTCTTCATGAGTATCATTTTATGTCCCATAGTTCAGTCTATTCGTTGTCTGAAGAGTTGGCCCTGGGAATGGTTTTAGTTCTGGGCTAACAGAGTCCAGGGGCCATGTCTTCTGGGGTTCCTCCAGTCTCAGACAGACCATCATGTCTGGACTTTTTACTAGAATTTGAGTGCTTCACCCCACTTTTCTCCTGCTCTATCAGAGACTCTCTGTTGTGTTCCTTGTCAGGGTGGTCATTGATGGTAGCCAGGCACCATCTAGTTCTTCTGGTCTCAGACTGATGGAGTCTCTGGTTTATGTGGCCCCTTTTGTCTCTTGGGCTAATATTTTCCTTGTGTCTTTGGTGTTCTTCGTTCTCCTTTGCTCCAAGTGGGTTGGGACCAATTGATGCATGTTAGATGGTCACTCGCTAGCTTTTAAGACCCCAGATACCACTGACCAAAGCGGGATGTGGAACATTTTCTTGATAAACTTTGCTGTGTCAATTGACCCACATGTCCCCCAGAAACCATGGTCCTCAGACCCCCGCCGCTTCTACACAGCCCCTTGAAGTACAACACATATTTTGGGGGGACACAATTCAATCCATAAGAAGCTCAATCAAGCTTATTTTGCAGATGAATTATTTAAACTCTTTTCAAAATTCTTTTCTTTTTTTTTTTTGGCCTTCCTCGTTTTTCTAGCTCTTTTATATAGATCCCCAGTATGTTTTAATTTGAAAGTATGAATATCTGAGTAATTTTCTTGAATTATTTAACCAGGTAATTCCTAATTTTAGAGGAAAAAGAGGAAAGGTTAATTTAACCTTAGGAAAAACACTTCCTGTGCATCAGACAAATAATAAATGGACAGAGGCTTCCAAGGAGTTTAATACAACTCCATTCTTCCTTTATAATCAGTTAAATGGCTTATCTCAAGCTCTCGAACTGGAGGTATAACAAGAAAAATACTATACACCCGGTAATTGTTTAATAAGTGGACAAGAGGGAGCCATGCCCTACAGGATCTATTTCCTTACAGAATGTTAGTTAAGCTGCCAGTGTCTGTTAAGTCTACTGAAGAACAAAGCAGGAGTGGGTAGGTGCTTTGATAAATTTCTCATAATTATGTTTTACACATACAATCTCTGACATTTTAAAGTTGTGATTTATAAAATAAAGCAGATTTATGTAAAATGCACAGGCAGCATTTGGCTAGTGAAGATGTTGAGAGGATGCTTTGCCTCTAGGGTTCCCATCTTGGCCACCTAAGCAGAGACCTTGGGTTCAGAACATTCTCTGATAAGGGGGCTGGGAATTGGGTCTCTCTCCTGGTCCCTTAGGAGCCCTGGTTGCACAGTGGTTAAAGCGCTCAGATGCTAACCAAAAGGTCAGAGATTTGAAGCCATCAGCTGCTTTGCAGGAGAAAGTTGTGGTACTCTGTTTCCGTAAATATTACAGCCTTGGAAACAGTATGGGGCAGCTCTACTCCTTCCTACAGGGTCGCTATGTGTAGGAATCGACAGGACAGCAGTGGGTTTGGTCCTGGTCCCTTCTCCTTATTGAGAAGCCTTCCTCCCTCTTCTAGGCACATGGTAACTTTCTCTGTCTTGCTCATGCGTGGGCACCATAGGGCACCTGGCTAACCCCACTTCTGTATCTGTTCTCGGTGGGGAAGGAAGGGGCCTCCTTTGACTGCAGTACAAGATGGGTGTGCGTGGAACATCTGCTGTGCACCAGCCACAAAGGGCGGTTCTCTGGCCATGAGAGAACTGTGCCCACAAGTGAAGCTGACCTTGTTCTGTCCCTTCTTTATGTGAGTAATGTGATCCTATGCACCAGCAGAGTGTGCGATTTGTGTCTTTTGTTGGAAACCTCCGACCCTGGCGAGACAGAGAAGTGAGTAGCTCATTCTTTAGGGGAGGAATTGTATGTGAAAACTAGAGTTAGGATTTGGAGACTACATGGAGACCATGATTAGTCTCTTCATTTGTTGGGATGGAGGCTTAATTTATAAAAATAATGAAAAGTGCATGTTAAACATTCTGTAATACCAGTTAAGGGTCCTGCAATTTATTTTTAAGAAGAAAGAACAATTGAGATATTTGAATAACAGGGCAACATAGTGAGAGCAATTTTTCAGATGGTCAGTCTGGCAGTTGTGTGATAGCTGTGCTGGGGTAGAGCTCTATCATATTACTATGTCATGTTACTACTGATAGAGCAGTCAGTGTTTCTGCTCAAATCTACTGAAGGGAACACATGACATTGTTTGTGGAAATGAACAAAATAGACCCAATGTGAGAAGTATAATGAAGGAAGACTGGACAACACTTAATGACTGAATGGAGTTGAGAGCACCAAGAGGCTAATTAGACCTCTGAAATTAGGAAACTATACTGTTGTAGACAGAGAAAGTAAATATTGAGAGAAGAAATAATAGTAGTTAAAAACGTGGGCTCTGATGAAAATCTACTTGGTACATATCTTGTATCAATGGTTTATTCTCTGAGGAACCATGGGCAAGTAACTTCGCAGTTTTTGTTCCAATTTTTTTTTTTTTAACTATAAGATGGGAATAATAACAGTGTCCACCTGTCAGCTTTGTTGTGAAGATTAACTAAAATAATCCCAGTAAAGTTCTCGGCATATGACTTCTAAACAAACATTAGTAACTATCGTTATTGAGAGGGTCAGTGAAAAAGAGGAAGACCCTCAACAAGAGAAATTGATACAGTGGTTGCAACAGTGAACTCAAGCATAACAACCATCATGAGGATGGCACAGGATGGGGCAGTATTTTGCTCTGTTGTACATAGGGTCGCTATGAGTCAGAACCAACTCGACTGCACCTAACAACAATTGTTATTGCTGTTGTAGTGGTAGTTAATTTTGTGGTGTTTTAGGAGGGGATCAGCTAGACTACCAGTGGAGGGGGAGATTTGAGTGTGATTGAAAATATATTTGTGGTACTGAATAATCTAATAGGCTATTAGAGACATATGGTTGTTGTTCAGGGATAGCGCATAGTTTTAGATATGGCGTTGAGAGTCTTTAAGATGGGAGCAAGCATTCACATTATGATATAGAATGCCTTTCACTAGGATGAGATAAAATAAAAACACAAGTCAAATTTCTAGCTTTTTCTTCACAAAGGAATAGGTGAAATCATTACCATACACGAGGAGTTCACACAACCAACCCTTAAACAAGGAACGTAGAAACTCATGTACCAATGTAGCAGATTGTCTTCCTTAAAGACGTCAAGGTTCTACTGCTTTAGGGTTTCCTAAGAAGTTTTCCAAAGACCCCTAATTCTACCATATATTTAATTTTAAAGAGTTTCCATGATCTGAAATGTTTTAGAAATGTATTGAAAGCTCCAAAACGTCCTGCAGGTAAGCATCTTGTTTACCTTATTTAAATGAAAATTTCTTAAACTTACTCAGAGAAGTCCTTTTTTCTTTCCTATACTGCCTTCCAGGATTGGGAAGAATTAGTGTTCAATGGACACACTGTAATTATTGGTCAGAATACTTTCAAACCAGCTAGCCCTTTCTGAAGGCAGAGATAATCAGCTTTGTCTTGTGCTTTGCAAGAGCAAGACAAGTATCCCAGAAATCCCAAAATCTCATTGAGTCAATGACCACACAGTAGCCCCTGATCCCACAGTAAGTCTGTTGAGCCTGGTCTTCCTGCCTTTCTCTTTCTGACCTCCTCTGCCCTACCACCTTGAACTCAACTGTTTAGAACACAGCAGTAGAACTCTTTGTGCCTCTTACCCTGCTGAATTCAGACAATGCTCCTTCCAGATTGTAGTGTGTGTGTGGCTACTTTGTAACTTGTAATATAAAATATTGTAAATGTAAATGTGCATAATTGTAAGGTGCATATATAATTCTGCAAGTTTAAATTTCTGATCTAAAGATGAGAGTTAAAGCTCACAGCAAGGACCACCATAATCTGTGTATAACTGTCCCCAAGCATCCTTTGTGGTGGTGAGGGCTGACTGTGCAAACAAGTGACTAATTCCTCTGGGAAGTGATGATGGCATCCCTCCTTTCTCAAACTTTCTCTGACACATTCAAGGAGTTACAATAAAGATAGTGACAGCCATCATTCCCTGCTGCTGTGGAGAATGGATTTTTCTTTTAACCAAGGATAAGAACACATGGAGAAAATTCAGAATGAAAGAGAGGCTTCTACTAATACTGGTAGAATCCTCTTTCATTCTGAATGCCTCAAGTGAAGCAATTTAAATCAAAGAGGAGTTAATACTAGAAAAAACCATATTTTAAAATAGGTACTAAGGAGTTTTCCATCAACATTCAAAATATGTGATATATATCCATCCCATGTTTATGGAGGGAGAAAATATATGTGGAAAAAGACCTTAGAGCTAGAGGACGTACTTGTTGCTCAAAATAAACAACCACTTAAAATTCTGGGTGAGTTACATACCCTAGACATTCACAGATTCTACATTGGGCAAACTGTTTCTTAAACAAGGTAGTAAAGTTTTAGACAGGCATAAAATTTTGCATTGTTTTTGGAAACACAAAGTAATCTGGTGCTCAGACAGTTACTGTATCTGCAAACGATGGTACAGAAGAGCTGTCAACCAACACAGTCTCGTGCCTCTATTCCCTAAGGGAATTCTCAGTGTATAAGCACGTCTTATTTCAGGGGTGTGTGTGTGTGTGTGTGTGTGTGTGTGTGTGTGTGTGTGGTGTGTGTGTGTGTGGTAGATACCTAGCAGGTAGTAACTGTTATGCAAGCTGCTGAAAATGGTAGAATCACATCATTATACTGTGGAGACCCTTTTGGAAAGTTATGAAGCTTAATCCTTATCCAATTTACTATGGGATGTTGTCAAGAAACCAGTTCTAAAAGTTCTAAGCAATCAGTGTAACACATTCTTGAACAAAAAGTTCAGCACAAGTGTTGTAAGGCATATTTGGATGCCAGACACATAGATTGACTCAAGTAAACAAAACATTTAAAAGTATCTTCAGGGGGACTTATTTCTTTGTCTGAAGGATGACCATACCTGAAAATATTTAGTCTTCCACAGTGTCAGAGTGATGTCTGGGATACTGTTAATGAATAAATCCTGAGGGCAAATAGGAACCTTGAACTTACTTTATTACATTCATTATCACTCTGAAAAGCATTTACTGCCGAAGTCAGCAGCTCATCAAAGTCACCTTTGTAAAAAATGGAGATTCTTTTGGGCCCCAACTATTGGTGACTGTTAGCAAAAGTGTTTTATTCTTTTACCTAAAGAAGAATAGAAATAAGGAGCACACTAAATGCTGCTTGCCTCGCAGGTAGTCCCTGCCCCGAAGTCACAGACCATGACCGGGAGAAAATGCCTGAAACAGCCTCGTGATGGAACGGAGGGAGACGCTGACACATAGCTGCCTAAAGGACAAAGACATTACTTGTATTCACACCAGACAGGGCGCAGGAGCATAAATACAAATCATTGCCAATTAATACGAGGGTGTTCCAGAAATACTCTATGATCTCAGGGTAAAACAAGGCTTAGAATCTATTTCCTCATAGACAGAAACCACATTTCTAGTAAAAATTGTGTTTTCTGAGGCAGGCAGGATTCGCCTGGGTAAGCACAGAGGTCTTGCACTCACGCTAGAGCACAAAATAAATATCTGTATGATAAAACATTTAGCCCAGGTGAGGAAATCTGGGCACACTAATCAGGCAACCCTCTTTCCGTGCCATTTATCATATTAAGGGTAGCTTGGGGGCATTCCGTATGTGACAGGCAGTCATGTAAGTAGAGGTTAGTGTGCTAGTTCAGAGACAGTTCAAACTCACATGAACCTTAACCCTTAAAAGCCACTCAGGTACCACTGAAATAGCTCCATGTTTCCTCTTCTGATTCAAGGTTTTATTTAGATGGGAGAAAGCAACGTGAACACCCAGAACATTCATATTGAAAACCATGAATTGATTTGCTTTCAAATATGATACCTTATGAGTTTTTGTGTTATATTTCAATGTTCTTTATACCAGCATAATATCTATCACCTATTAGAAATCATTCTCATAAGACTGTCAAAATATTTTGCATATTCACAGTAACTCTTAAGAAGTGTTGATGGACACTACTTGGTAGGGTACAGGTAAACGAGAGTTGGTCTACTGGAACTTGGAGATTTTCTATTGTCGAATGAACTGAGCCAAACATATAGTTCAAGTTTCCACCTCCAAAAGAGAGGTAGAGCAAATAAAAAATGGAGTCTTAAGCTTCGGAGCCTCCATGTCATGTAAGGGGAATAAGAGAACAATGGGGAGGTACTGGACATTTACGTGCAACTAGTCCCTAAATAATCTGAGAAGCTGGATTCTGTGAAGAAGAACGGAGCATCAAGATTGGAGGAAGACTCATCAACAATCTGTGATATGCAGACGAAACAACCTTGCTTGCTGAAAGTGAAGAGAACTTGAAGCATTTGCTGATGAAGATCAAAGACCACAGCCTTCAGTATGGATTACACCTCACCATAAAAAAAACAAAAATCCTTACAACTGGACCAATAAGTGGCATCATGAGAAAAGGAGAAAAGATCGAAGTTGTCAAAGATTTCATTTTATTTGTATCGACAGTCAACGTCCATGGAAGCAGCAGTCAAGAAATCAGTGGAAGCATTGCATTAGGCAAATCTGCTGCAAACGACATCTTTAAAGTGTTAAAAAGCAAAAATGTCACTTTGAGGACTATGGTGTGCCTGACCCAAGCCACGGTTTTTTCAGTCACCTCATATGCATGTGAAAGCTGGACAATAATAAGGAAGACTGAAGAAGAACTGTTGCCCTCGAATTACAGTGTTGGCGAAGAATATTGAATATACTGTGGACTGCCAGAAGAACAAACAAATCTTAGAAGAAGTACAGCCAGAATGCTGCTTGGAAGCAAGGATGGTAAGACTTCGTCTCACGTACTTTGGACATGTTATCAGGAGGGAGCAGTCCCTGAAGAAGGACATCATGCTTGGTAGAGGGTCAGATAAAAAGAGGAAGACCCTCAACAAGCTGGATTGACACAGTGGGATTGACACAGTGGCTGTAACAATGGGCTCCAGCATAACGATTGTGAGGATGGCACAGGACCAGGCAGTGTTTCATTCTGTTGTACACAGGGTTGCTATGAGTTGGAAATGGCTCGATGGCACCTAACAACAACGACAACAATCCATGTGGTAAAAGTCAGATGCAAATTGGCAGATTATTATTTCTCAGTCCTTTCCAATGTATCTTTTTACAACCGTACAATATCCATTGAAATGTTTTAGATACCATTTTACTTTTTGGTGTGAAGTATTGAAATCAGGAATTACAACTAAAAGAGTAACTAATGCACTTGGAAAGAGTCCTGACTTAAAGTGGGAAAAGGTATATAAATATGCTTTGTTAAACAAAGGGACAGGAAATTGCCTAAAGTCCCATCACTGATACTGTCATCGTCATCCATTCTGTCATTGCATTTGGAATTGTCAGCTTCAACACATATAAAGTAATGTGGTTTTGACAGCAGAATGATGGCGACTTTTCATTCCTGTGCACATTGTCACTTTTATGGATTGCTACCATCATTTCTTAATATATTTTACACACTAATGCTTTGTAGTTCCAGTCATTAGGATTCCTGTCAGTTGAGAGTCCTTCAACTTTTGGACAATTCAGGTTATTCTCATTCATCGGCTTGTTCTGCAAGTCTCTTTTTGTAAAAAGCAGTTTATGATCAAGCTTCATGGTCAAGATAAGTGATCCTTAATTGTGTTCAGCCATCTAACCATGTGAACTATTTCTTATGGTATTGATATTACCTTCATGATCCTATATTTCATTTCTGATTGGTCTGTCACATAAACTAGACTGAGCTTATTAGGAAGGTAATCATCACTAGTATAAGAACCATTAGTCTGTTAGCAATTACTATCAAATGTAATGTCAACTAAATATTAATACTGTGAATGATGATTAATATAATGGTTACTTTATCTGCTTGTCATTGCACAAAGCTTAGTTCTAAGTCTTGGAAAAAATATTTTTTAGACATAATGTGTCAGATGCTGTTATGCACTGTATCAGTCAAGGTTCTCTAAAGAAGCAGAACCCGAAGAGATGTATTTTAAGGAATTGTCTCACATGACTGTAGGGACTAGTGGGTCTGAGATTCACTGGGTGGACTGGAAACTCAGGCAGAAGTTGATGCTGTAGTCATGAGGCAATTTGTCTTCTCCAGGAAGACTCAGTTTTCACTCTTAAGGTCTTCAGCGGATTGGATGAGGCCCACATATATTATCAAGGGTAATTTTCTTCACTTGCGGTCAAGGGTCAACTAACTGTGGATGTTAAGCACATCTGTCAAATACCTTCACAGGAAAAATTACTGTTTGATTAAATAACCGCGTATTATAGCTTAGCGAAGTTGGCACAGAAAGTTAACCATCACGTGTCAGACCCAAAACAAGAAAAATCATATTTTTTTAATTCCGTTTGCCTTTGCTCTCCCCATTCGCTTCTCTAAGGCTTGAACACATGCAGATTGACTTGTTGGATTTGCACTTCATTTTGTGCTCTAATTCGCTAATTCAGGTCATGAAAACACCTCGACGAGGGAACAGGTCTTTTCTCACTTTCGTCTCCTGTCTGTATTCACTAAGCGGGGCGTTAGGCTCAGAAACTTCCCCTGGGCTGACGCTGCAGGATTTCTCTTTTTGAACTTTGTAGTGATGTTCCTTTCTCTACATATTTACCAGAAATAACAACGAAGCTCTACTGCCTCCATGTTTAAGGAGTTTATAAAGATAATACAAATAAACATTTGGAGATCACTAAGGAAATGATTCTTTCTGTGTTCCTAAGATTTTCACATCAACTTAGAGCAAGTTTAATGAGAATATAAAAATAAACCTGGAGGAATCTCTGCTTACTGAAGCCTTGTAGAAGGAGGATATGAAACTGTGACCTTAGAGAATGATACATTTTGTTTATTTCTAAAAAAATTTGCCTGTTTTCACCTTAATAATCAGGAAGAAGAATAAAGATGGTAAAGAATGAATGAATATCGAAGATAGTTCTGATGTGCTTTATTTAGAGTTAAAACATAGGATTAAAGAGTATGTTTGCATCAAATAGCTTCACTTTCTATGAACATTTTTTCTATCAAAGAGCAGATAGCTGCTAATCTCACTGATCTCAAATGAAACAATCTTTATATTAGCTGTCACAATAAATGATAAAATAGTTTCAACTAAAATTCTGAAACTTATTCATGAGTAACACTAACACTTTCACATATTACTGACTTTCAGACAGTTGGGCTCAATTTGAAAATGTGTTCATTCATTCAACAAATATTGCTTGATGCCTGCTATGTGCTACATGCTGTTCTACTATTCCATCTACTGGAAGATACATGAACGATAAAACAGACCAGTATCTTTGCCCTGAAGAACTTACAATGGCAAGGGGAGAGAGAATAAACAGACATAACAAATAAGTAAAGCAGGTAATAGGTTCAATAATGATAAACACTTTGGGAAAAACAGAGCAGAGAGATGGGCATTGAGAGTCATGTGTGGACAGGTTGTGATATTAAGTGGGGGAGGGTGTCAGGTGAGGCATCATTGTGAAGCTGAAATTTAACTGAAGGCTTAAAAGATATAAATGAGTTGTTGTTGCTGGGTGCCATCAAGTCATTTTAGGCTCATAGCAACTCCATGTGAGAGTAGAGCTGCCCCATAGACTTTTCTAGGCTGTAGTTTTACAGGAGCAGGTCTTTCTTCCAGGGAGCGGCTGGGTGCTGCTACCTTTTAGTCATAAGATGTCTGGGGAAAGAGTATTCAAGGAGGAGGAAATAGCCATGCAGAAGCCCTAAGGTGGGGGCAGGTGTGCTGAGTTCTAGGACAGTAAATCACGCAGCTGGCCTGAGCGTGGTGAACAAGGGCAAGAGTAGAAGGAGATGGAACACTGGACAGGGGCCAGGTCATGGAGGCCCTGGGGGAACATTCCAAGGGATGTGGATGTTACATTACATGATGTGGAGAGTTGTTGCAGGTTTCTGAGCGCAAAAATGGCGTAACCAAATTCATCTTTTAAAAGGACTTGGTTTGTAAAAGGAGCCCTGCGGGTGGGCAGTTCTGTTCTGTCTTATAGGGTTGCTGTGAGTCAGAATCAACTTCACTTCAACAGGTTTGGTTTTTGTTTTTTTAGTTCATAAAAAGACTTAGGTTTTCAGTTATCCAGCTTAAAGAAAAGCAGAAGTGCTACTTAGAAGGAGTAGGGGACCACTAGAACAAACATATTTAAAGAAGCAAGAAGTGACTTTTAAAAGTGAGAGACGAGAGAGTATCCTTTAGAAGGATAGAGACAAACAAAACACCCAGGATCATTAATTGGGGGCAAATATTTTTACATTATTCAACAGCTACCAAACTACTGTAATAAATATTCAGCCTTTTATTGTAGGGTCAAATTGCTTGATAAACGATCCCAACCAAACCAAAACAAAAAACCAAATCTGTTGCCATCGAGTCAATTCCAACTCATAGTGACCCTATAGGACAGAGTAGAACTGCCCTATATGGTTTCCAAGGAGCACCTGGTGGATTTGAACTGCCTACTTTTTGGTTAGCAGCTGTAGCTCTTAACCACAACACCCCGAGGGTTTCCTATATGATCCCAAAGCATTACTCTATGTTAGTAATTTAACTTAGATTTCTTTAGTAGATTACAGTAACTGGAAATTACCATAAATGCCTCTGAGATACACAGTTTTGTAGGTTAATAGTTATCAGATCTCTGTATAAAAAGGGCTGGAAGTAAATTTGTAAGGCATATTAGAGTGGTTTTTAACAAATTCATTAAAATGGAAAATCTTTCAACACTTAAATAGGTAAATTTAATCTTAAAAATTTAATTTTTGTTGGAAAAAAAATCTCTGACAACAAAAGACTAACGAGGTATTAGTATATCACTATGTGTTGGGTAAGTCTGCTCTACAGGAAGCTTGACCTAGGGGAATAAAAATAATATGTTTGGCTTATTTTTATTTCTGTCAGAAAAATGATGAGCCGGAATGAGTTCTTCCCAGATGCAAAGTGTAGAGGAAGGAAGGAATAAGACAGAATGGGGAGATTTAGGGATTTCTGAAAAAAGAATACGATAGAATTCCATCCTGTTTTCAAGCATCCCTTGTCATTAAAAGTGCAAATTTAGATGATGGACAAATTGTATCAGTGATTCCACAACTTGTCAGAATTCAAATGACCATTCCGTAAGAATCGTATATCTTTAAATATGTTTTTCAGAAATAAATCACAAGCAGTGACAAGGTTGCTTTTAACCTTGAATCAAACTTCATTAAGTGCCAACTTGGCTCAGAGCAAGCTATTTCTTTCTGTCTATTCTTTGTATTCTTTCCTTTAAATGCAGCTATTTCTTTGGAGGCTTAGCCACATGCCAGATTTGAAATGGTTGTGTTCAGTCATTTTAGTTATTGGTAAACCTATCCCTTCATAATTCAAAAATAACTGAAAGGATTATTTTTCTTAGAGATTTCCAAAAAGAAACACCTTATCACTGAGATGAAGTGTGGAAAAGTTGAATTCTAAAGCCAAAAGGGTTATGAATGTCCAAAGCTGAACACATAAGATTATTAAGCCAGCTTGAATCCACACTTTCTTTTTTTTTATCATGTTTGCCACTATAAACACTACATTTAACACCTCATTTTTTATTTCTTGGTCTTATTGTTATGTCCAAGTCTGTGTGGTTTAGACGTGTATTAATAAGTCAATCCATATTGTTTTTTGGCAAAGTGTAATGACAACGAAGGGAAAGTAAAACCATTATTTAAAGGGTGGAATGTGAAAAAGCAGTCATTTTTCCGACATAGTGAATTTTCAATTGGTAAAGTACTCTTATGTTCTGCTTGCAAAATCTAATGGTATAGTGGAAATTGCTTTAGAGATTATTTTTGTTTTTTTAACTTGGCGGATGCTGTCTTTGATACGTAGTACTAAGACAGCAAAGATAAGCTGTTAAGTTGTAGTGGTTATTTGCAGTTAAGGATTTACCCCTGTATCTAAATTAATTAAAATGTAATATTGACATATAGAAGGGGCACTTCTCAATATGTTTCAATATGTGTCTCTCTGAGCTAATTCAGTCCCCTAAAGTTTTCATTATGTGGCCTCTGAGTAAACACAGATTCATCTCACAAAACAGCTTCTGTAGTATTTCTGTTTTGACTTTGAGGCAGTGACACTTGTGAGGAAGGCAATTTCAGCTTCTCCTATAGCAAATACAATATCAACTTTGCATTTGTCGTGGAAGACTGGGGTCCTGACAGGCCCAATGGAGTACTGTTCATTGCAGGGAAATCTGCTAGGTTCTCTCAATCCCCAGTCCTCCATTATGGTCTAATTCCGAGGGATATTGTGAAACGAACCATGACATGGTGAGGGCTGGGCTGGCCCTCTAGATGGGCAAGTAGAAATGGAAATTAAGTAGAGAAGGTCATCTGGTGCTTAAAGTTCACACCATTCTCGTGGTATTTTAAACTCTAATTTTAATTTAGATTTCTTTAAACTTGTACTCTGGTGCCTATAAAGTTGAATACCACTTAGAGTAGTGATAGGAACATAAAGTTAGAATAAAGTTATCTCAAATGACTCCTGGAAGAGTCTGCTGGAATAGAACAGAAAACGTTACAACTTGAAAGGGCGAAGGAAAGCTGCCTGTGGTGTAGCTATCTACGTACAGGCAAGCTTCTTCAGAAAATATCATACTGAAAAGAACTGCACAGAAGGGATGAAGGCATACTTCACTTCAACACTTTGCCCAACTCCAAATGTCGGGTCACCAAAAGCAGGCCTGGCCCAATTCCAGCAACTGCTAAGGAACCATAAGTGTGATTCTGGTAAACCGTGCAACCGCTAGGGAGCCATAAGTGTGATTCTGGTGAATCGTGCAGGGCAAGATTGTCCCTTCCTAAGAAACTCTTGAAGAACAATTCCCTGAGTCAAAACATTGCCAAAAAATTATTTTTTCATTTACTCATTTACTCACGTATTCAAACGTTTCAACAAGGAAATTGCAGCTGGCACTTTGAGTGATGTAAGCAGGAACGGTATATAGTGTTTTTGCTCAAAGAGCTCACAATCCAGTGGGGAAGGTAAGGCAAAAAAAAAAAAAAAATTAAAAATATTATAACAAGTAGAAGATGATTGAGAGGGGTACAAAATGCTATGAGAGTACGTAATATGGAGAGGGAATTACTGACTAGAAGACTGAAAACTATTCATCATGGAAGAGATAGCATTTGAAGTTGGGTGTGAAAGAAGATACTTTTCAATAGGCTACGCTGGAGAGAGCAATGATCAGTACATACTGAATGAAGACGATCGCTGTTGTATGATAGGAAGAGTATTGAACTAGGTATCAGTGATGTGTATTCTACCTCCAGATCTGCTGTACTCACTGACTGTCTAACCATCTTCACTCTCAGTTTCCTCATCTACAAAGCAAGAAGATTAGACCAGGTTATCTTTAAAATTTTTCCACTACTATAATTATGTGAATGCATGGAGTCTATATTTGCTTATTTCCTGTGGAGAAACTTACTACACTTGATAGATTTACCAAGATAGCAGAACTCTGACGTGGCCATGTTGGTTATCTTACCAACCTCCTTTCTACCCTACTGCATTCCCCTCATTGTGCAACAGCCAGAAAGTCTGGGTGGGATTTACTTCATCCTCAGGTCCAAGGGTTTCTCAATGCTTTTGACCATCAAGATTGTTTAGGGAGAAGCATCTGCTCAAGTGTAAACCAAGACCAGGCACTAATCTGGCCACAGAAATTGGTTCATATCGAAGCACTTGTAGATGCCTAGTTAGAGCAAACCTTGGACATTTGCTCAAAAATTGAGGAGAGTGACCACATTTCTCACAATGGATGTGCAAAGAAGCTGGCAGCCATCATGTGAACACAAGGCTACCATCTTGAAATAGAGCTGACAGGCAGAAGAAGAAGAGGCAAGGAAATCAAGAAAAATAGAGATAGAGGTCTTCTCATACATGGACTGAAGTCCAACCTATTCCTGAACTTCTTGGTTTGTGAACCAATAAAACCCCATACTGTTTAGGGCATATGGATTTGGTTTTCTATACCTAACAAGCAAAAAAAAAAAAAAAAATCTAAAATGATATAAATTAATTTCCAACAAAAGGACTTCATTTTGAACAACCTTTCTTAAATTGGTAACCTATAACCTAATGAGCTTTGTAAGCCACCTGCCCTTGGCATGCAAGAGTTTGCCAAACACAGGTTCAGAATGCATCACGTGCAGGAAATAGAATTCATGCTAAAAAATTGTGACTGTTCAGGCAGGTGCCCTTCAAACACAGGTGGTCATTTTTTTTTTTTTTTTTTTTTTTTGCTTCCCAGTAATTTTATTCCTGAAATGAGTAGGCAATTTGAAGAAACATTTTTTTTTTTTTTTTAAGGTAGAGGAGAAAAAGAATTTGGCTGCCAATGACTCAGAATACTTCAAGAATCTCACAAATGCTCATGATTTCCCCTTAGAGCTAACTTAAGGGAGCAATTAACAGTGGTTCGTAAGACTGTCAACAATTTGGAAATCCTCAGAGTAAGTTTAGGCAATGAATTTCCTATGTATTTCTACCTGCTCCCACAATAACTGTTAGGCGTTGAATTGTGTCCTCCAAAACTTATGTTGAAGTCCTAACCCCTGGACCAGTAAATGTGACCATGTTTGGGGAAATAGAGTTTTTCTCTGCAGATGTTATAAGTTAAGTTAATAAAATCAAGGACATATACGGAAACAAAGTCACACACACAAGGCAAAGGCACCCAGTGAAGACACACTAAACCAGAAATGGAAACACGCATTTTCCATTTAGGGAAGTTATAAACACTAACCTGATAAAATTTCCAACAAAAAGGGCATTGCATCCTCTCTCTGAAGCAGAAGGAACTGGTAAGACTATATGAAGAGCTTTCATAAGAGAAAGTGTTTTAAAAGAATGAAAACAACAAGACGCCTTTTCTCTGGAGACTTTCTATCACTCTGGTTATCTTTAATCCAGGGTATTTTTGGGTAGAGCCAGTATCATTCTTGCTTCCTTTTTAAAAACAAAAAACTTGAACTCCAGCTCTTTTATGAGGAAGTGTACGTTTTTTCAAGAATCAAAGAATAAGGAATAACCTTTGACGTCATCCAGCCCCACACCTTGAGATGGCCAAAATGACACCTGAAGGTCAAGGAGGTTACAGCCCAGCTTGGGATGGTCATGTCAGAGTGGGGACCGGCTCTCAGGTGTACACACTCCCAAGCCAGACGGCTTCTGCTTCAGAGTAAAGAGTTGAAGCTGCCATCTGGGTATCCACAAACCTATACTAACTCTTTCCTTTTTTTTTTTCTTCCCCAGGTGTCAGTTTTCTGACCTCCGTATTTAAGATTGAGAGGAAACACTGGCAATGGGAGGGTCCAAGTTATTCCAACAAGGTTTCTACTCTTACTTTACTGGCAGGGGTAGAACTACATGCAGGTCTCCAGGTTCCTAGCCAAGGGCTCAAGCAGTGTTTCCATCCCTTTATCTCCACTGAGTGAACAGCACACCTGTTGTGGATTGAATTGTGTCCCCCAAAATGTGTGTCAACTTGACTAGGCCATGATTCCCAGTATTGTGTGATTGTCTACCATTTAGTGATCTGCTGTGATTTTCCTGTGTATTGTAAATCTTAACCTCTATGTTATCAATGAGGCAGGATTAGAGGCAGTTATGTTAATGAGGCAGGATTCAATCTACAAGATTAGGCTGTGTTTTGAGTCTATCCCTTTTGAGACATAAAAGATCGAAGCAAGCAAAGATATAGGGGGACCTCCTACCACCAAAAATGAAGAACCAGGAGGGGAGTGCGTCCTTTGGACCTAGGGTACCTGCACTGAGAAGCTCCTAGACCAGGGGAAGGTTGATGACAGGGACCTTCCCCCAGAGCCGACAGAGAGAAATAGCCTTCCCCTGGAGCTGGCACCCTGAATTCAGACTTCTAGCCTACTAGATTGTGAGAGAATAAATTTCTCTTTGTTAAAGCCATCCATTTGTGGTATTTCTGTTATAGCAGTCATGGATAACTAAGACAATACCTTAAATACATTTTTTTCTACAGCCTCATGATGGACAAATCTGCTTTTACTATTAAAATAATGAAAATATAGAATTTTGGACTTGGAAAAGAGCTTTACATGGTAACTTACATGTTATCACCAAACTGCTTGCTAGACCAAATCCTTTTAAAAAAGGAAGGTAGTGTCCATTCTACATAACTAAGGTCTTCTCGTATTTGTAGGCACAGCTATAGTGCCATGAAACTGAATGCTCTGAAAATGTTAGTTCTTGGCAATTAGTCTCTTCTTCTTTCCACAAATATACTTCCATGTATCAAAAATAGTGATTTTAAAGAGGAGTGCTCTATCCCAAAACTGCATTACTGAATCATTTACTGAGGACATATAAAGTGCCTTTTTGAATTACGCAAAGATAGACTGGTGTACATAACTGCACATTGAAATGGGATTGCATATAAAATATTACTTCTCTTGCCCAGTGATTTTTTTTTTTTTTTTTCATGACTCTGGATTTCTTATTAAAAAAATGCCAGGAGGAAATTCCATTGTCACATTTTGATCTGTCAGATTTATGCTTGTTTTGCGGGGCAGTTTTAATCACATATTATATCCTGGTACATGAAAGATTTAAGTTGTCTAGTTTTAATTCTCAGATGACCAAACTGTGATTTCCTTCTGACTGGAAATCAGCCCCTGGGTGTAGATATCGCCAGCCTTGAGACAGAGAGAAGTGCTGAACTTTGGGGAAGTCAGAGGATACTCTGAGATATCTATAGAGTATCAGTATAGCACCCACCAGGAGAGAAAACTCTTTTTTTGTTGGTTTAATTATCTTTTCAGACTATGAGTATTAATGCATAGCAGCTAGTTGTTGTAGAATGTACTGAGGACCATCATCATGTATTGGATATTTGCAGTAAACAGGTTTGGTTGCTCCAATTTGCTATCAACAGGACGTAGAATGATGTACTGGAAAAAGAATGGACTTCAGGCCCAGACAGACATGGGTTCAAATCCCAGTTACAACACTTATTTCCTGAGGTACCGAACAAGTCACTTAATTGTTCTGGCTGTCAGTTACCTTATATGTAAAAGGTGAATAGTAACAGGTACTCTTCAGAATGGTCTTTTGAGAATTAGAAGTAATGCTTATAAGCTAAAGTCAAAGAATCAACACATTGTAAGTATTAGATGTTTGGGAGCAAGAAACACTAGTTTTACCAATTGCAAATACAGTATAATGAGCCATGAGAAATCAGAATGCTCAAATCTTTAAAAGTCATATCTGTTCTTATCAGGCACTTATAGAAACATTCATTTTCTTCAGTTGTTAAAAACAAACAAACAAACAAAAAAACCCGTTGCCATCCAGTAGATTCTGACTCATAACGACCCTGTACAGTCACCGTAAAAACGTATCTGCCAATCTCACCTGCTTCAGTAATCAAATTGGACTAACTCCAACGCTTCAGCATATTTGACAATAAAACTTATTTAATGCCATCTGTTAGCATAGTTTCAGTTACTTAGAACCTCCGTCACTACTTCTTTCTCCCAGTGAAGAAGCTTCTAAGAACAAACACAATTAATAGAAGACTGAATGTCAATCCGAGATGAGAACTTACTCATGTTCATTGGTGGAAACCATACAAAGAGAAACAAGTTAGCTTGTAAACCGTAAATGTCAGTGGCTTTGATCTCTCTGCCATTTGTATTTTAAATCACTTTTTTAAAATTTTCAGTGTATTATAATCTATCACCTGTTACTTGGAGGGCTACTGTGTTAGGATTAGCGTAATGCTTGATACAGTGCTGGAAAAAGCTTTGTAGAAATGCTGTTTTCTATGTCTGCTTCGATGTGCTTGTAACTAGTGCCACAGAAGAGAATGAATGGGCACTATTTACCTACATTCTCCTCGTTTCAATCAGCTTCTCAAGGTACTTTTTGTATGTTTCTGCTTTCTTCTCTCTTCCCTATTACTTAACCATATTGTCAGCTGTAAAGCAGAAGCGTAGGACATGCTAAGCAAGTGTAGAATTAAGAGGTATCATGAGAGACCTTTAATATAGCAATTGTTTGGTTAAGGCCATGCCCCAGTGAGATACAAAGCAATGCATAATAGGAAAAATCACTTAAACATAAGAAAGTTATTAATAAATCAGGGGAAATCAAGTGTGCGTGAAAGGGCTAGATGTTATGGTTTCTGTGCTCTCAGATACATGGTTTATTATGTGGGTAATTGCTCTACCATGCAGGAGATGCATTAGAGCAAATGTTGTAAATTATTACAAAGTACGTACAGCGCAACCTCTTCATGATACTTCTGCATTTAGTGCTTTCCCATATGTAGAAAACCTCTGGCTTACATATTCCTTTTACAAAGAAGTAATCCACCAGGACTGGGACTCCAGCCAGGGACCACAGGACATTACCGATTCATTCCTCATCCAATGACTGATGTCTGAGAGGTTTCGGGATGCTAGGGAGAAAAAGATGAACAAGAGGACATCAAGATGCAAACAGTCTAATGCAGACAAGGGAAAGTGCGTAGCACACTGTTAATATTACTACTGATGCTTTTGCAGTAGCTGCTGATACTCATTCGAAAGAGTTGCCTTGCAAATGCACTTCTTTGAACAGAACCTTTTCCTTAGCAAAAGGTGACCTTGAACAGTTACTTATCATAGGAACCTCAGTTGCATCATCTGTAAAATGTGGCTATAAGAGCTATGCCGTAGAATGATTTTAAGGGTGAAATGAGGCATGAATGGTAAGTGTGCCTGGACAAAGTGTGGTCATTGTTAGGTGCCATCGAGTCGGTTCCGAATCACAGTGGCCGTCCGTACCACAGAAGGGAACAGTGCCTGGCGCCGCACCGTCCTCACAATCACTGCTGTGCTTGAGCCCATCGTGGCAGCCAATGGATGAAGTAACAACGCAATAAATAGGAGTTATTTGTTTGTTGTTATTTTTACTCTTGTTAATTTTATTATTGGAGGAGCCCTTGAGTGGTGCAAATGATTAAGTGCTCGACTCGTAGCTGAAAGTTTGGTGGTTCGAACCCACCCGGACATGCCTCGGAAGACAGACCTGGCGACCTGCTTCAGAAAGGTCACAGCCTTGAAAACCTCCTGGAGCAGTTCTGCTCTGCACACAGGGGGTCACCATGAGTCAGCATCGACTTGACAGCAACCAACAACAACAATGAAATATAAAAGAAGTTTCTGCACTTAGTATCTTACAGTCTAGATGAGAAGTGAAAATATAGGAACATGTTAAAAATTTAACCGTACCAAACATTTATATACCATATTGCAGATGAGTACCGGATAATCTGTGCTAAAGCTGTTATTTTTATAGGCCTCATTTTTTCCAAAAAGAAAGAACAGAGTTAGTTAATGTTTAATCAAATATATGCATGGACCAAAGAAGCTGAATAATATATCAGAAGTATTGGTGAGCTTAAGTATTTTTTCTTAGAACTTGTAAAATACAGTTGGTTGTTGATTTTTCTGGCTGGCTGTAGACTGACTCTCTGTTGACATATGGAGAATTAAAATCTGCTCTCACGGTGACTTTTGGCTCTAAGCTCGTGGTAATAATCACAGCAGTCACCCCCAGGACAGCTCTGACCTGGACTGACAGCTTCTGGGATCTGAATGCCGATTCTGGGCAGGGGACATTGATTGACCCTACATGTCTCCATGAGTAAATGGTCATTTTGAGCTGCTGAACAGAGAGTGATCTCCTATTCAGTGAATAGGTAGGACATTTGGGGGTGGGATGATGACAGTAAACATCTTATTGATGGGTCGTTGTTGGGTTGGAGGTAGAAAGAGGAAGGCTTTGTGGCTGTTACACACTTCAACTCATTCGGACCCCAACAGAGGTGTAGCAGAAATCACTAGGGATCCAGAGAGTTGCACCTATCCTCATAAGTGTTCATGAAATATTTTCGCTGAAAATTTCCCTCAAAACATAGAGAACAATGGCTTCAAACTTTTCAATAGGGAGTTCCTCTTAATTGTTATGTACATTATAAACCCATTGCGATCAAATAGAATTCTGACTCATAGTGACCCTACAGGATAGAGTAGAATTGCCCCGTAGGGTTTCCAAGGCTGTAATCTTTGCAGAAGCAGACTGCCACAGCTTTCTCCTGCGAAGCTGGTGGTTTCGAACCACTGACCTTTAGGTTAGCAGCCAAGTGCTTAGCCACTGTGCCACTAGGGCTCCCAACATACATCATAAAAACCCAAAAAACAACCTGTTGCCATCAAGTCAATTCCGACTCATACAGCGACCCTATAGGACAGAGTAGAACTGCCCCGTGGTGTTTCCAAGGAGTGCTAATAGATTCAAACTGCCTACCTTTTGGTTAGCAGACAAACGCTTAACCACTGCGCCACCAGGGCCCCAACATACATCATGAGAAGTAGATGTATAATGATTCTGTGGGTTAGCAAGATGGGCAGTTCTGCTTGTCTAGCTTCTGTTCACTCATGGATCTGCAGTCATCTGATGGCCTGACAGGTCTGGAGGCTCCAGGGTAGCTTCTCACGCACGTTGGTGCTGTCTGGTGTTTGGGTCACCTCAGTCTGCTTCTTATGGTCCCTTCCTTGTTGTCTAGTCACCTCAACTAGGCTTCTTCACAGCCTGGTGGTGGTCTTAGGGTTTCAGGAGGCTTGAAACACACACACACACACACACAAATTCCAGCACACTCTACTGATCTTTGATGTGGTGAATTGCACACTACAGATTAGTAAGTAAGCACAAGTACGCCTGTGCATACCTTGCTTGTTGGGTAATCCATCCCTCGGAGGAGTTATGGTCCTATTTGAGGGATTGATTTTTGTTTGTTTGATTTTCAATTCAAATATATTTCCTTTAAAAAAAATTCATGAATGTGTGGACCTTCTTATAGAAAAAAATAAGCCAAATGTATCAAAGACATAAAAAAAAAAAATTACCCTTACAAAATATCCCATACAGAAAGGCGTGTAAGAAAATAAATGTTTAAAACTAAAATAGGAAAATTGCACTTAAATACACTTACATCCAACGCGGACTTCACGAATCGATGTTTTGAGCAAACCTTAGTTTGTTGCAGCTAGCTTGCTCACGTTTTTATTGTTTCAGTCAGGAAGAGAAAAATGAACTCTCAATCAGGACTAGTTTGAATCAGGACAAAAATTTGGAAGTATGATAGAGCAAAACTTTTTTTCTCCAAGTTCTTTTATAAATGAAAGGAAAAATAGCAGAGGTATTTCCTGCAATGGCTTTTTTTTTTTTTAAGGGAAAAAATATGAAGAAAGAAAAGCACTAACAAGATTCTGAAGAAAAATGAAATATTAGCTATAAGGGGACCTCTCCACTGTAGCTAAAAGGGAAATTGATGACAGCGAAGTTGCCAGGCCCCTGAACAACGTCTGCTGTTCTGCCCTTAAACTTCAAACAAAGGAGATGTTGGGCCACTGGGAAATTGCTGCTCAAGGACCTACAGTGCCTTCCGTTTAACCAATAAATCAAACTCCTCCTGGCGGAAACACAAGTTCCTCCACGCAGCTTCCACTGGGAAATCCAAGCTGACCTTCCAGAACTTGCCAGAGGGAGCCTTCCAGTCGGTTCAGGTTCCCATCTTCACACTCAGCATTGATTAGGGTCACTTCTGCCAAGCTGCCTATGTTCATGCTACCCGTTCCTGGAATAAAAGAAAAAACAAAAACAAACCTGTTGCTGTCAAGTAGATTCCAAATCATGGTGACCCTACAGGACAGAGTAGAACTGCCCCATATGCTTTCCAAGGAGCAGCTGGTGGATTTGAACTGTTGACCATTTGATTAGCAACCAACTTCTTAACCACTGCACCACCAGGGCTCCTGGAATACAGTGCATCTCATTTCCTAATTATTCAAATCCTGCGCATCCTTCAAGATCTGCTGACTTCTAACATCCTTCCTTATGCTAGTCTTGCTCTGTTCACCTCATGGAACCAACTCTTCCAGGCTACACTGACCTTTCCCTTCTCCATTTCCCTCTGGGATTGTTAGTGTGCACTATGCTTTTGGTGCTGATAACACACAGTAATAATTACAAGAAATACAGCAACAGCTGATAGAGCGAGTGCCTTTATGAGCCACTGCAGTGCTTCTTGTCCTATCTTAGCCTCCCAGCTCCCACCCTTCTTCTCCAATCACACCCAGTACCCTACCATCAATGACCTGGCACCCATGCTGCATAGTCCTGAATGGAGGAAAATTCCAAGAGGCTATCTTTCAATCCAAAAGACAAGGAGTCAGATCTTTCTCGCCGATTCCCGTATCCCCAGGAAATAAGCAGATGCTGTTCTTTCTGGAGCGTGATGCAAGGCCTGGGAGGATGGCCAGAGGTCATCCTGCTGGATCAGTGTCCTCAGCGTCCTGGCTAGGCCCTTTCAGCTAAAAGACCGCCATTTTGCTTTCTGCTTCCTGCTTTTTGTCTTTTTGAGATTCTTGACTCCTGCTGAATATTTCTGCATCTGCTCTGGGTGGCCTCCCATTAAGTCTGAGTTCCCCGAAAGTTTTCAATAAAATGATTTTCTTCAGTTAGCCTGAATGTTTTTCAGTGATATGCAGTCCAGTACCTTGCTGTATCCAAGAGCTGTAGTAGCTTCATACGTAGCAGATATAATCTGAGGTTACAGACACAGGCCACAGAAGCTACTATCATTGTTTTCCTACAACTGCACTTACTGGCTGTGTTTTTCATACGGAGGAAGCCAACCTTAGTTAATTCAGGGAAACCTCAGTCATTTAATAAAATGACTGTTTCTTCAATCAATTTAAAATCTCACCCCTCCTGCATTATCAGGGTTGCTTCTGGCTTCTGGGGCTTACAAGGCATGGGCAGGCCACGAGGAGGCATCTGGAACTCCATGTATTTAATCTATCCATGCTGGTATCTATTGGGATACCAGACTTCCTGCCAGATTCATGGTCATGGGCTATGCTAATACTACTTTGTTTACCTCATCCTATTCAGAACCTCTACAGACCTGAATTTAAATCTCCGCCATATACTTTCTTGACCTTGGGAAGCTCTATTTTCCTCTAAAATCCATGTTCTTAAACACTACATTAGACAATCTCATACTAAATTATACTGTCATATTACTTGCTTCATTCATGGATGGATAATGTATCCTCAACGTAGGATGCAAGAATTTACTTATTAAACAATTAAATTCAAAATCATATTGATGACTGATCCTTTCTTAAATTCTGGGCCCAATTTACCATTTGTGAACTCCCACTTTGTTTAGGACTCCTGCCTCCAGATAAAACATCTTGTTAGGGATTGATGAAAGCAGAATATTGAATGTGGGCTCACCATGCAGTAACAACTGCTTCACCTACAAATATTTAGGTCGAGTGGTATGTTGATTTGATTTATGCAAAATAAAATGTAGATAAAATGATTAAAGATAGGTAGATAGATATAGATGTAATATAGCTATATATTTATATATATATATATATATGAAGCCCTGGTGGCACAGTGGTTAAGCGCTTGGCTGCTAACTGAAAGGTCAGAGTTTAGCACCTACCAGCCGCTCTGCGGGAGAAAGATGTGGCGTTCTGCTCCTGTAGAGATTACAGCCTTGGAAACCCCATGGGATAGTTCTACTCTGTCCTAGAGGGTTGCTGTGAGTTGGAATCAACTCAGTGGCAACGGATTTACATGTAATGATTTTATTTTATAAAAGTTGTTAATTTTTGAAATCCTTGAAGCTAGATTGAGATGAAATTGGGGTAGTGCCCTATTCAGAGAGATCTCTTAATACATACTTCTTTAATGATTGGTGCGGGGCATAATCAACACGTACTCATGATTTGCTGAAGGTAATGATAATTTGTTGGACTTTGTGCATTTTGTGTTTCAGAAAGAGACAGTTTTCATGAAGTAGGAAAAAGAGAAATCTGATTTTCCAGCTCAGGAAAGAGCAGAATATTGCTCGGCAGCCAACATCTGGTATCGTTTAAGTCTGGACTGAACAGAAAGAGAAGAAAAAAAAAAAAAAAAGATTATACCAGAGGGATCAACCCTGTGTTGGCAAGAAAAAGGAGATGACATGGTTGGTCTTTCGGTGATTAAGCACCTTCCATTCTCACGTAGCCCCACTACAAAAGTTTATCTCCGCTCATCCTTTGCATTTCATGGTCTAGTGAACAAATTCTAGGGGCAAAAATGTTAGAATTTTATATTGAATGATGCCAAATAAAGATGCCTCAATTTGTCCAACTCTTTAGAAAGCTACCCTCAAACGTTGTCGTAGGCAAATGTGCGTTAAATTCAAATGGGAGGGTTTTTTTTTTTTTTCTATTCAGAAAAGTAAGAAAGAAAAGGTGTGTCCTTTCTGGGTTGGTATATATGACTGCCAGGAAATCTGAGCAAATTAAATCAACTTGTGTTGGGTGTACATATGTTGTCAGTAATAACTCCCATATAAATCAGTAATATGCTGAATGCTGCTCACTTGCCTTTTCAGCATTGATGGGGGCTTGAATTCAATATATTTTCAATGTAGCCACATGGCTGCTATGTATAGAGAGAGAAATTTCATACCCGCTTGCTGAAAGCAGTCATCTCACTTGAGCCGCGTAAGCCTAAGGCAAGCATGGTGAGGCGCCACGTCCCTCATCCCTGCAGCAGAGAACCCTTCACTTCCCGCACAGAGATTAAACTAGGTTCGTTCATAAGCGTTTCCACTCTAGCCAGCCTACTGAATGGCGCTTTTGTGCAATTATGATACTATTCTTGGTTCAATACAACCATACTAAAATGCTGTGAGTTATAAACTTTATAACATAGGTACCATATTGATGCTAGAATTCAAATGAATGCACTAAGGTTGGAAGCAGCGTGGTTACAGAGATGAGCCCATCTCTTGGGGAAAGCTAGACCGTAAGAGTCAAAATGTCAAATATATGTGACAAACATGGAATTATTACTTTTACCTAAGAAATACATTTCCTATGACTGACATCCAAAGTAATGTAGAATCTATACTTCTAAGTGATCTCCATAGCATGCAGTTAGAGTATAGCAAGTGGTTCTGAGCATGAAAATGAGCATTTGAAGACATTGGAATTTTTGGAGGAAAAAGAAGCAGATAAGAGTTTGGCTATTATTCTTTAGTACTGTATTATAAATTATATTTATACTATTTTACTATATTTTAAATACCTATATAATACACTAAAATTATTACATATGTATTAAAAAAAAAAAACCCATTGCCATTAAGATGATTCCAACTCATAGCGACGCTATAGGACAGAGTAGAACTGCCCCATAGAGTTTCCAAGGAGTGACTGATGGATTCAAAACTGCCTACCATTTGGTTAGCAGCCGAGCTCTTAACCATTGTGCCACCAGGGCTCCATATATACAGGGTAGCTAAGAGTTGGAATCAACTCTATGGCAGTGGGTTTGATTTTTGGTTTTTATACACCCATATAAACATGTATATATACGTATTTTAAGGATGACCGTTGTTAACAAATTATAAATGTTTACAAGAGAAAACAATCCTTGGTAATAATGGCCCAGATACTCACTGACCAGTTGGTGCTCGTACTATTTAGTAAAATTGTTTCGTAAATGGTTGTGGGGTTCTATATTGCCCCCACCCCCACAGAGAATAACCTCTTTTCCT
Organism: Trichechus manatus latirostris; assembly: GCF_000243295.1. Lineage (NCBI taxonomy): Eukaryota > Metazoa > Chordata > Mammalia > Sirenia > Trichechidae > Trichechus > Trichechus manatus. The sequence goes on along the minus strand of NW_004444035.1, from coordinate 3,757,576 downwards.
CCCTGTGGTTGGACAGAGACCATGTTGGAGGAGGTGGCTACAGGCCTGTTGGCTGAGTTGGTTCGCTAATACTGAACCCTAGAACTAGAGTGGTTTCCCACCCAGTCCCAGCAGCCCCCCACTTCCCCAGGGGCAGAAGATGGAGAGGCTTGAACAGAGCACGCACAGTTTTCCAAAATTTCTAATCAGATGAGTCGCCCCACCTCCCCAAAGCAGTCCATAAAGGGGCGGAGGTAGGTGAAGAGTGTGTATAGGGCAGATCCCCCCTCTTGTATATGAGACATAGGGCGAAAACCTTCCACCTCAAGAGGAGTAACTAATGTCACCTGCAGACGCGAGAAAGCAGACAGTTCCTGCCCCACTGTGCCTTGGGTTCTGGCACGTGCTGTCTCACAGAGCAGTCACAGAGTTTCTGAGTCCTCCTTGTAGTGGGAACATAACCGACTGTTTGACTAAAAATGTTCCTTACAAGAAAGGGTACACAACAGTGCCCGACTGTGGCGAGGAGTGTGTCTTACTCATCATTGCCTCCTCTGTCCTGAGAACAATGCCAGGCCCTTACGAGGCACTCGTTAAACGATTGCGGAACTAAAGTGATATGCAGCATCATGTCTGAAAATTAACATATAGGAAAAGCATAGACATGTGGCTATCAAAGATGGCGGATGCAAGTATGAACTTGGGAATAAGGCTGTCTGTGTTCAAATGCAAGTCCCCTCTTTGCTAGATGATGACGGGAGAATTACTTAGTTCCATCCATACTTCAGTTTCTTCATCAGTAAAATGTAAATGTAATAGAATTTATGTAGAAGAGCCAGAGTGGAGAACGTATCAGCTAGTACTGGCATGCCTTTGTGAGTGGCAATAGTATAAAATTCTAAATTACTTATGACCTACACACTTAACTGAGACTGATCTTTCCTTAATTACCTTTAACATATAAATAAAGGGTTTATTAAGATATATACAGTTGGTAAGAGAACGACATTTGATGATAACATTTGAATAACATTTACAGAGACCCAGCTAATCTCTAAAAAACCCAAATAATCACCGATGTATTTGTTTTTCTATGTTTATTTAAATTCTGTTTAGCCATATACATTCTTTGGCGCTAAATGTGGTAGTGCTTTCAACCCTTTCTCATCAACTCTGATTTATGTAAGTATGCAATCTGGGCGAAAAAGCAAGAATAGAGAAATCACTCTTCCAAAATGAACAAAATGTGCACACGATGTGTTGCCAAAATATTTAAATTACATTGAATTTTAGAATTTTGATACCTGGGTTTGTAGATTAGGGACAAACCAACTCGCTATCCATGTGTCTGTGAAGAAGAAAGTATTTTGCATGGACTGAAGATTAAATTATGTAAGTTGTGATGACTAGCAACAAGGCCAGGATCATCTCCATGTACATGGTGCACCAGGAAAAGCCACCACACCTGTCTCTTTCTTAAAAATCCTCACCTGACACCCATTAGAATGTTCTGCACAAAGAACACATGAAACAAAAACTTCTCAACTGGAAAAATAACCCTGAAGAGGAAGATCTTAGCGTCCACAGCTAAAGTCACTGAGCACACGCCCGCCGGTGAAGGGTTTATTTCAGACTATCCCTCCCCTCCCCTGGGTAGACGTCAAGCTCTGTCTGAAACTCTTGGAAGTCACTTCATACCCTAACCCAGATATTTTTCATATTTCACGCTTTCCCTAAGTCTTCCTGGTTGTCCTTTACTTCCATAACCAGTTAAGATGTTTCGAGAGACTCCCATTTCATAATCAGTGGGAACCTACTTTGTCTTCCACTAACTCTAAAATTCTCTGTAAGGGCTTGGGGCTGCTGACCAAGGTGTGAATTTCGTTTTTTGTTTTTTTTTTCTGGTAAATTATTCCCTTCTATCATAGTTTCCTGTCCTGAATTTTTGATCCCTGCCCCGCCCCATCTCTAATGTATGCTTTCGTCTTTTTCTACATGCTGTCCTCATACAGTGGATCTCAAATTCCTTCACTGTTCAAAAGACCCACTGCCACAAGGCTGGAGTACGCAGAAGAGAGATTTCTAAAATTTTTTATGTGAGAAAAGGGCTTTCGGAATGTCGATCTACTAGCAACAAATGAAATTAGATCATCACCATCCTAAAAATGCCTGGGCCTGTTGCCTCCTACAGGGCCAGTGAGTGGCGCAAATGGTTTGTGCTCTGCTGCTAAGTGAGAACTTGGCAGTTCGAATCCACTCGGTGGCAATCCACTTAGGTAAGATCACAGCATTGAAAACTCTGTGGTTCCCTTCTGAACCACGTGCGGTGGTGATGAGTAGGCATGGACTTGAGGACAATGGGTTTTATTTTTACCTGCTACAGATCATTTCTCCTGTCCTTGTCATCAAAGCCTTAGTTTATCACCATTGTGGGGGAGAATTTCTCCTCCTAAGACCTTTCTCCCTTTTCTGGGTACTAGTCCTCAACCTCTACATTTTTGATACTTTCTTAGTCTGAGCAATTTGATTTCTACAACTTTTACCTAAAAGGGGTTCCAGGCACATCATTGGCCTAGGAAAAACTCATTAACGGACTCCATTCCACAAATGGCTCTCCATTTGGCACAGCAGTGCCCCGGCAGAAATGGAAAATCACACTGTCCCGTTAAGGATGAGCGCATTTACAGTCAAGAACCTCTCTCCTACCATTTTTTGCATAGAGAAAAGGAGCAGTGAAAATGTATTTTTCCGTTGTTCAGAGTAAACCCCTAGAAGCCCGAGTTCTTGCTATTGTTATTTGCATGTGTAAAATATCCCCTGTACTAGACCATAACCTCCCTACGGTCAGCATTCGGTTTTGGTTAATAACTGAATGAATCACAGAACCTAAAAAAAAAAAAAAGTAACTAAAAATTAATCATCTGTGCACTTCCATCCTACAATAAATACGTGTTGAATGAATGGAAATAGAGGTTATATCAAAATCCAAACGAAGCCCATTGCTGTAGAGTCAATTCCTACTCATAGCAATCTTATAGGACAGGGTGAAACTACCCCATAAGGTTTCCAAGGCTGTAAACGTTTACAGAAGCAGACTCCCACATCTTTCTCCCATGGAGCGGCTCGTGGATTCAAACCACAAACCTTATGATTAGCAGCTGAGCACTTAACCACTGTGCCACCAGAGCTGCGTAGTAAAAATAGAACGTTTAAACTAATATAGTTATGCCTATATGCCTAGATAAATTAAAATGATAAAAAAGTTGAAAAACAAAATATAGTGGCTTTGGGCAACTGTCCACTCAATACTTAACTATGTATACACCATAAGGTGAACATTTTGCTGAGATTTATAGTACCTTCCCTGTGCAGATCATCCTAATGGTTGCCACGGGGGATTCAAAGAACTAAGCAAGCATGGCTGCTTGCCCTCATGAACTGTATTACATGGAGATGTTATTAGAAAACATCACGGTTGGGTTTTCCACATTAGTGGATAATTTATATCTCACGAAAGCCAGCTGAGGAGAAAGAAAGGCGTCCTCTCAGCTGCATTATGCCGCAAGCCCCTCTCATCACCGCGCTGTCACAGCAGCTTTCCAGTGAGGACAGCGACGTAGAGAATAGGCTGTTCCTTTTGGCTGGTTTCCTTGGTATCCTCTTACGGAATCGTGCTGGGAAATTACATGAAAGCGCGTGGAGAGAGCCACATCCTAATCATTCCAAATAGCTCCCCGAGCCGTCATCAAAATGACTACTCTTTCCACTTCCTGTGATTATAAAAGGAGAATCAATTGAGCAACATTTCCTCCGTTTTAAGCTTTCTCCCATGTGACATGTTGCAATTGAAAGCTACCGTTCGCTAACATTATTGATTAGATAAACAAGGCCATGCATAGAAGAAGACTCCTTGGTCTGGGACTGAGAGAGAAGGGACATCTTTTTGGCTGTACTTGTTGATGTTCACTGCTGTCCCGTCGGCCCTTGACTATTGGCAATTCCATGCACAACGGAAAAAAACGCTGCCTGATTTGGGAGTAGATCGCCAGAGCTTTCTTCCTAGTCCATCTTAGTCTGCAAGCTATGCTGGAAACTGTTCAGCATCATAGCAACATGCAAGCCTCCACTGAGGGATGCGTGATGGCTGCTCATTTGGTGCATTGGCTGGAAATTGAACCTGGTTCTCCCATGTAGAAGCAATGAATTCTACCACTGAACCACAGCTACCCAGGTGATATCCATGGCAGTTAGTAAATGGTCTTTCCAGACAGGTCTGTGGAAAGTCACAGAACAGCCTGCCAAAACTCGGTCTGAAGAAGGCTCTGGTCAGTCTGGCCAGGCATTGGCAATGGAGACTTAGAGGCCATACAGACAGTTCATGAGAAGAATAGAGTGTATCGTGATCCTTGCCTGTGTGATAAATTGATAAGCTCTACATGCCAGAAGGAGCCCTGGTGGCACAGTGGTTAAGAGCTCGGCTGCTAACCAAAAGGTCAACAGTTCAAATCCACCAGCTGCTCCTTGGAAACCCTATGGGGCAGTTCTACTCTGTCCTATAGGGTCACTATGAGTAGAATTGACTTGACCACAAAGGGTTTTGTTTTTTACATGCCAAACGACAATTATCCAAACAAGCAGAGATCTACCTTTTGTGCACCCAAGTTGGAACCCAGCTGCCATGGCACAGACAATAGAAATTCCATGATAATTTTTTTTTCAAGTGATTTGATAAAATAAAGCTTGACATTCCAGAAAAAGCACAGGGGTTCTTTGCAATCACTGCATAATTTTGTAAATGCTTAAAAAATAATCTGTTTAACAGGCCACTATAGGTAGAGATTCAAAGCCAAGTCTACACAAACTTCTAATTATTGCATCAAACAATAGCAGTTGTGAGAATTTTCTTTTTCTTCACGTTCGGATGTAATCCACACTGAGAGCTGTGGTCTTCTACCTTCATCAGTGTTAAGTGCTTTAAGTCCTCTTCATTTTCAGCAAGCAAGATTGTGTCATTTGCATATCACAGGATGTTTAGGAGTCTTCCTCCAATCCTGATGCCACATTCTTCTTCATACAGTCCAGCTTCATGGACTATTTATTCAGCATACAGGCTGAATAAGTATGGTGAAAGGATACAACCGACAGACACCTTTCTTGACTAAACCACTCAGCATCTCCTTGTTCTGTTTGAACGACTGCCTCTTGGTCTATGTACAGGTTCCTCATAAGCACAATTAAGTGTTCTGGAATTCCCATTCTTTGTAATGTTATCCATAAGTTGTTATGATCCACACAGTCGAATGCTTTTGCTTAGTTGATGAAACACAGGTAAACATCTTTCTAGTACTCTCTGCTTTCAGGCAATATCCCTCCTTTCACTTCCCCTCCTGAATCTGACTTGGACTTTTGGCTGTTCTTTGTCAATGTATGGCTGCGGTTGTTTGTGAATGATCTTCAACCAAAAAACTAAAGCCAGATACTTTGTAGTAATATGTGAGATAAAATGCATAATCCTCAAAAAGCTTGTAAAGTTGTTTTAAAATTAGATTTTATACATTAGTAAAATAAAAACACAAAATAAGCGAGTAAAATAGGAAGTATAGTAAAATAAAGTATGAACCAGGCTCAGAGGAGATAGAGCTCTCATCCTGTTTATGTAGAAGTCATATCAAGAAAAAAGACAGAATGCAAAGAAGACATGGAAAGCATTAAAATTATTTTCATTTGAATAAAAATATAAATAAGGAGCAAAGGAATAAATTCCAGGTAGATGAAGCAAAATGATCATAGACATTAGAAAGTTGAATTATGAAACAGTGAGTAAATCCAGTTTGATTGGATGGATTCTGTGGTATACATTAGGGAGTAGAAGAGAAAGAACTTTCTTTTGGAAATATAGATCTGGGTTAAATAATAGGGTCTTGAATGGCGCAATAGGATGATGGGTAACAGCTATAAGTTTTTGAGTAGACTAAAAAATAAAAACAAAAAAAATAAACTCATTGCCATCCAGTCGATTCTGACTCATAGCTACCCTAGAACTTCCCCCATAGAGTTTTCAAGGAGCGGCTGGTAGATTGGAACTGCTGACCTTTTGGTTAGTAGCCAATCTCTTAACCACTGTGCCACCAGGGCTGAGTAGGATAGTGGAATCAAAAGAAATTAAGATATGTATTCAGGAGTCACTTACAAAGACTTGCATGTTGAAGCACAAGATGTGTTTATAATGCCTCAGTAAAGGTATGGATAGAGAAAAGGATGACTATACAGCCTGATCTGCCCAGGACAGCACTGTTTTTATCATGTATTACCCCATGGTCCCATTTGGTTAGGGTCCTAATTCTCTCTCAAGAGTGTCATGGTTTGGATAATAATTCACAGGGTCACCCTAAACATAGAGAAAGCTGTAATCTCAGAAGACAACTGTAATTAATGACTGTAAGCAGGAAAGAAGCCTATAAAGTTGGAATGGAAGGTGGGAAAAGAGAAGAATTTGGAAAGCTCAATTCTTATACATTTACCAAATAGCTATAACTGGCCACACATCACTATATTTAGTTTTCTTCCCACATGGCTTATCGTTGGCTCAGTTCCCATGTTAATAGGGAATAACTGCTCCATAATATTTAAATTAATTGCCTTTTACTTTGGAATTATTTTTATTTCTTCTAATATCATAACTTTTCCAATTGATTAAACTAAAAGTTTGCACCCCTTAAAGCAATAGCAGCTCAAATCAAGTGAAACTGGCCATGATTGTGATAAGTAGTAAAGACTACAAGCAAGTTATCAATTGTACAAAAGAGAGTTCACTTACCGGAGGAAGATCTTTTGGTACATGTTTCTTTTAATATGATTCTATTTATTTTTATCCAACTCTTCCGTTCAATTTTAAACTTCCTGCAGGCAGTGACAATTCCTCTTCTATTTCCCACTTTAACCAGTAAAATGTCTACACACATCAGATAAAAAGCTGGGCTTGATTGGCTGAAGATGCAGTGCTCCATTAGGGGAAAAGAATTGCCATGGGTATACATTTAGCAGCCATTTAAATATCTGACTAGCTGCATTGTGCATGCAAGTATTTTAATAGCTTCACATCTGTATTGCTAATCCAGCACTGCGAAGCGTCTCGCAAACGATCTTCATCAACATCAGTGCTTTTGGCTCATATGGTTCATGATTAGCATTTTTATTATATTTTATTTTCTCTATAGAAGTGTTACCTTAGTGTAGATCACTTAGAGGGGAAAGCAAATACTTTTTTAGCAGAACTATATTTCCGTATCAGTTGGGAATATTTAGTGAGTTTTCAGCTATTTTAATGCCTATTTGCTTTTACTGAAACTTCCTCTTCATTAGAGAGGTATGATAAAGATTTATTTGGTAGAATATACATTCAGGAGCATTGATACGTTAAAATCATTAATATTATCACCAACTGCCTACTAAAATATTGACTTTGCCCATTACTCTCTGTTTCATTGCCGGCTATATCTAAGCACGTTGTATTTAGGTGCCCATATGCCCTTCTAACAAATAGAGATTGTAGAGTTTGCCTTATTCTTAAGAATCTGAGTTTTTAAGGTCTACCATAAGAATAATCTTCAATTCTTCAGAACACTTTGTTTTGACTCGTGGTCATTGTCACTTCGTAATTATAGATGCAGCTTTGGTGGGGCTTTCAGAATGATTACCTTAGCCTTTCATTTATCATGGAAATTAAAAAAAAACTCAGAGTATTTTCACATTCACCATTTATATTTGGGGAAAAAAGTACTTACCTTAGTCTTCTAAATATTATAACTATGCAGTAAAGTCTTCAGCTATAACATAAAGAATACAGAAAATTTTAGACAGAGGGCCCTATATTAGCCGTGAATTATGACAGAGCTCTGGATTCTTGGCATTTGGTCACTCAGGGTTTTTTTTCATTGCTTTAGCTCTCTCTAGTATCTCATTCTTTATTGCTAAGTTGTTAAAATATAAAATATCAAAACTTTTAAAAAATATTATTTTATATCTTTTTGAAAGATATACTTTACACTCAAAAAAGTACCCAGTTAAGCATACAGTTCAAGAGTTTTGACAAATACGTGTACTTTGGTAACCTCACCACAATCAAGATAAAGAACATTTCCATCACCAGGAAAGGTTTTCTCATGACCCTTTGTAGTCAGTTTCCCCTAACTCCTAAACAGGCGCCTATCTGCTCTCTGTCACTGTCATTTTGCCTGTTCTAGAATTTCATAAAAGGTATCATAATAATATTGCTTTCTTGTATTAGTGTCTTGCTTCCTTCGCTTACCAAAATATTGTTGATACTCATCCCTGTGTTTGTGTGTTGTTCATCTCTATCCATTTTCTTATTCACTCACCCATTGACAGGCATTTGTGTCATTTGCAGTGTTCTGGATATTCCGAATAAAGCTCTATCAGTCCTTGAATGCACACCTTTTTGTGGGTGTATGCCTAGATGAGGAATTGCTAGGTCAAAGGGTAGGTGTGTATTTTTGGTTGTCCATTGTACAGGCTCATTGGCAGGTCAGCGTGAGCATTACAGTCATTTCCCGTCCCCATCTGCTCGCTAGCATTTTTACTATATACTCCAGTTTCACCTTTGAAAGAAATGAGATTTTGCACACTCATCCTATGTTCTGGAACCCTTCTCTAGTTGTTCTGTGTTTTTTGTTTGTTTCGTTTTGTTTTGTGTATAAACAATGCTACCACCAGCTTCTGCTTTTCCTAACAATCTCCTTTGGGCATTTGAAGGAGATTGCCTGCCCATGATTCAACAGCCTGACGTTTTTAAGGATGCCTTCCAGTTTGCCATTAAACACAGCATAAGTTAAAGAAAATTAAACCATCCTACAAAGTGTTATGGAACAGTTTCATCGTGCTGACGTTAACTTGTCGTAATAACAAATATATTTCTCTCCGTGCCTAAAGCGTTCCACGCAAGTGGATTTTTCCAATTTTCTCGTAAACGAATGACTTTTTAATATAAATCTCTTATTTCAATTAGAGGCAATTGTACTATATTAACACTTGAATAATGAGATGTCCCTCAGTAACAATCCATACATTTAAATAATTTCTCTTAGCATCGAGTTTTTTTTTTTTAATATGTTAAATGAGGATAACAAGAATAATTTCTATTCCACACAATTGTTGGGATGATTAAATAAGTGAATGTTAGTGGAGAATTTAGCACCATTTCTTGTTCCTTAGCAAACACTCAAACATCTTACAGAATAAATACGGTAACCCAAGCCACATTTAATGCTCCAGCATTATCAAATATGTGTTGCAACATGGAAAAAGTCAATCTCTATCAAATTTGTCCATTTCGTAAGCCGTGTTCTTGCAAATGTGCCATTTACTAAAGAGTGTCTGTCGTTGTTGTCCATTTCTTTTGTTGTTTCCCACCCCACCTCTGCAAAAAAAAAATTAATATCTAATTAGTTATATCTGGGTAAGTGATTATTTAGCAAAAGTAAAGTGTTTATTTTCTTCCCATATAAGTTATTCATTTTATTCACTTCTTAAATTTTCGTAGTATCTTAAAACAATAACAAAAGTAACAGCTACTGAGTTTAGCTTCCATTTGTTTACTAGTTGGTTTTGTTTATTGTTAAGAAGCCCTGGTGGTGCGGTGGTTTAAGTGCTCGGCTACTAACCGAAAGGTCGGCAGTTTGAACCCACCAGCTGTTTTGCAGGAGAAAGATGTGACGATCTGCTTCCGCGAAGATTACAGCCTTGGAAGCCCTACGGTTCTACTCTGTTCTCTAGGGTTGCTATGAGTGAGAATCAATGCAACAGCAATGAGTTTGGCTTGGGTTTTTGTTTGTTTTTAGTATCTCCCTCCCCTCCTCCTCTCCACACTAGCAGAATGAGTTGCCACTAAAAAAAAAGAAAAAGAAAAAGAAAGAAAAGCTATTCCCACTCATGGTGACTTCATGTGCTACAAAGTAGAACTGTTTATAGAGTTTTCTTGGCTTTAATCTTTATGGAAGCAGATCGCCAGGCCTTTCTTCCATGACACTTCTGGGTAGATTCGAACCACCAACCTTTAGGTTGGTAGTGGAGTGCAAACCCTTTGTGCCACCCTGGGACCTCAGGCTGACCCTACTGGTGTATAGATTATCCATTGCAGAAGACAGACTTTACAGAAATTCTTCTAATTTTGACATCGTGTTTGTTTTAGAATCTCCTGTAAAGAGAGAAAATTGTAAAGGCTGAAAAAGCACAATTTCTGGAATGGAAAAAAATCATATATAGTGAGTCTGTCACCTCTAACTGAACTCAAACCACGGCCACAAAATCTGTTTTGATTCATAGTGAGGGTATTCTAGGAAATACCAAAAAATAAGTTTACCTTAAAAGGTCCTGCCTCTCAGATTCTGCTAGGTAGATGTGTTACTGAAGTATTTGTGGAAAAGGTACGCTTTACCCATCAGTGGTCTAATCACATCATTTACCCTAAGAAGGATTATGTCAAAAATGGAAAAAGAAAATATTTTCTAACAGCTTGAGTTATTGAAAAGACTGTGTTTCTGAATCCAATGACCTTGGAAGTCATAGTATAAGTTAGTCACATTTGAAATTCACCAGATCCTCATTGTTAGTACATTATAATACAGTTGCAACTTCCCTGAATTTATATGTTGAGGTCACTGATGTTTGCAATATATATATGTGTGCATATATAATATATACACACATACACACACACACATATATATATGTAAATAAATAGATAGGAAAGAAAATAAACCAGAAACCAAATCACGAATCTAGATAGAGTGTAGTATTTTCAAAAACTTATGGTATCTTCCATTAATGTTTCTATCTGAAAAAATGTTGGTATTGTCACTATTTACTTCTATTACTTTTTAAGGCACCTTGAAAGCGAAACTGTGCCTCCAGGACACGGCTGGCGCTCCTCCGAGCCTGCGCTGAATGATGCAGGTGTTTGAAGGAATGCTTCTCCCTAAATCTGCTCCCATTTTCCCTCTCATTTTAAACCACAGGTGATTTCCTCTACCGTCCAGTCAAGTGGCTCTAGGATAATGTGGGGTCTTAGATCAAAGTGAGTTTCGTTTTTTAAAATACCGATACTGTTCTGGCACTGTTAAATATAGTTCTTGTCCGTGATGACTTAAGAATACTGGAGTTAATTCTGCAAACTTTTAAGCAGTGGATAGTTTTCTCCCTTGTAAATACAACAATAATATTTTTCGCTAGTCCTTTCAGGCAGTGTTTGGGTCTACAGCAGAGAGGGATTGGGGGATTGAAAGCATTATGATAATTAATTTGATTAATGACCTCGTTATGGCCGTGGTATTTCACCCTCCCTCAGTGAGACAGAGCCAAAATGTAAGTGTTCTGAGATATTCCAGCCATCAAATTTCATGCAGGTACTTTGTGAAGAAAACAGGTAAGACCTTGTGACCAGTATCACCCAACCTAGTTAAGTATGCGTTAATGGGAGAAAATGACGAATGTGCACTTAACATCAGCTTGTGTCTCTGAATTCCTCTTACAGTATGTTATTTCCTATTGAATCAGATGACAAAAGGCTGGTTTTATTTTCTCCTATGTGAGCAAACGCACACAGACGCTCTCACTGCCAGCCCCATTCATCGGGAAATCACAGGCCAGTCCATACATTCTGCTTAAAATGATCTGCAATTTGGTTCTTACATTTGTAAGTGTCAGACTCATAAATTGGACCTGAAGGGGAACGTTGAGCAGGGTTCAAAGTCTGGATGTAAAACACAAGACGATTTGTATATGGACGTAGTTGCCTGCTTCTAGTATACTGCACAAACCCTGGAGAGCGTTCAGGCTAAAGTGAAAGAAACTCCATTCTTTTTTAGCTATTAGCTTGTATACCTTTTGATCTAATATGATTTATTGCTATCCCCATATGCAGTTAAATATCAGTCTACTTTTGGCTGAAAGGGATTCGCAGACCTGTAATCATTTCTTCTCTAAAATTGGAGTGTAGCAGCCAGTGGACTATTGTGATCAGGAGAGTAGCCCACCAGCCTTCCGCAGTGACACTTCACTGACGTAGCAATGAAAACCCTCTGCTACTTTCTCTTGCTTCTTCTCTGACATCGAGTCACATCAGATCTAAAATACCCATTTCTTGATAAAACTTTTCTGGAAGGTGAAGTCACCCCGATAGAACACACTTGTAGTAACTACACTACATAGCTCCAATCTCAAAAAAGATGGATGAGCCACCAAGGTGTTTCAGTGGAAATAAGAAGGCTTTAATTCCTTCCCTTTTCACTGGATTGATTTAAAAGACCCGGCAGTTAAAGGTTACTCTGTGTGAAGTTCCACCAAGTTTGATGTTTTGTAGTAAAGAGATGGGAATCTGAAACTGGTAAGTATATCCCTGTGTGGGAAAAGAAAACCTACCTCAGAGTTAAAGACGAAAACAAATCAGAAACTTTCCATGTCAACAAAGTGAAATGGGACGTTGGAGTTCTTCCAAAAACCAAAACCCAAACCCATTGCCTTCAAGTCGATTCCGACTCATAGTGACCCTACAGGACAGAGAAGAACTGCCCCATAGAGTTTCCAAGGAGTGCCTGGTGGATTTGAACTGCTAACCATTTGGTTAGCAGCCGTAGCTCTTAACCACTATGCTACCAGAGTTTCCGGGAGTACTTCAGACAACAAAAATAGTTTTACTTCATTTTAAGCTTTTGTCTTCATTATCAACATTATTTTTAATTAGAATTCATGTATGGACCTGCCAGATTAGCAGAATCATGTTCCTAATCACCACGATAGTCCTAACCCTGTTACTTATTGCCTTCAAGTCATTCCAACTCATAGTGACCCCGTAGGACAGAGTAGAACTGCCCCATGGGGTTTCCAAGGAGCAGCTGGTGGATTCCAACTGCTGACCTTTTGGTGAGCAGCTGAGCTCTTAACCACTACACCACCAGGGCTCAAATCACCACCATGGTCCTAACCCTGTTAAGGATAATGCTATGTAAGTAAATTTTGGATAGAAACTGTAAATATACCTAAATTGTGTCTGAGATAAACGGACATTAATATCGTCATAAATTTGCATGTGCATATGCATATATTCAAAAATCTTTTTTAGTTTCTGCACAAAAATTGCATGGTCTACAGTCTGCCTAGTTATTCTAGGCAACTATAGAACATGAAATCTGTTATAACTTCCTTCTGGGCAAATAATTAGATTATTTCCCAGCCTCTCGTGTTTCGGGGAGGTGGGGAGCATGTGGCTAAATTCTGATCAATGGGATGTGGGTAGAGTATTCACAGCACTTACACTTCTCACAGATAGAAATCAGCCATATGTATTTTTTTTTTTACAGTCGCTAGTGTTATCTTAATTATTATATTACATTACATTACAATAGTAACTTTAATAGCAGCTTTTGTTACCTTAACTAATGTATTACAAGACTAGCTTTTACAATAACTAGTGTTATCTTCTTCTACATTCTGTGATTTAATAAATGTCACTACTCTCTATCCAACGACTCAAGCCCAAACAGGTTTTCTCTCTCCCCCAAATCCTACAGTCACCGTATTCAGTAAATTAAATTTCTTTAACCTAGTTTAAATCTGCCTTTGTTTTTTAATGTCTCCCTCTCACTGACCCTCGCGGTCTCACAACTGGATTACTGCTGCCGTCTCCAGATTCTGCGGTCATTTCCTTGACGGCTCTTTTCTATACCACAGCTAAAATGCTCATCCCAGATCCAATCTGACCATTTCTCACCTGAGTTAAAAGACAAACAAACAAAAAACCTGCTATAACTGCCCATTGTCTACAGCATAACATTCCAGTGCTCTTAAAACGTAATTAATATGCTTAAATAATATGTTGTTGTTGTTAGGTGCCGTCAAGTGAGTTCTGAAACACTGCCCAGCCCTGTGCTGTCCTCACAATCATTGCTGTGTTTGAGCCCATGATTGCAGCTACTGTGTCAGTCCATCTTGCTGAGGGTCTTCCTCTTTTTCACTGACCTTCTACCTTATCAAGCATGATGTCCTTCTCCAGGGACTGGGTCCTCCTGCTAATGTGTCCAAAGTGACACCAAGTGTCATGCTCCTTGCTTCTAAGGAGCATGCTGACTGTACTTCTTGCAAGACAGATTTGTTCGTTCTTTTGGCAGTCCGTGGTATATTCAATATTCTTTGCCAACATCATAATTCAAAGGCATCAATTCTCTTGGGTCATCCTTATTCATTGTCCAGCTTTCACATGCATGAGTTGATTGAAAACATCATGGCTTGGGTCAGGCACACCTTAGTCCTCAAAGTGACATCTTTGTTTTTAACATAATAGCATGGTTCTTACACAGTGGCTTCTGTTGCTTTGTCCTCTCTCCTTCCCCAACCAAACACACAAACTTCTAGTTTCTGTTCAGGATCCTCAACATTTTCTCTTCTCGCTGTTAAAATATCATCTCCCCTCCCCTCACCCTTCACCCAAGGAACACCTATTCATTAAAACCAACAAGCAAACACACACGTTTAGAGTCCATTCCTGACTTCTCTCCGTCGGCTCTAGTCACCCGCTCCTTTAAGTGTGTTCTCAGGATCCCTTCTCCATCACTATTTACCAAAGTGTAGTCTTTGGAACATTAGTCCTAAGAAATGCTTCACAAAATAACATTCCCGGATTAGATAATCCTAGGAAATACTGCAGGTAAGAACAGTCCCTTGGAGCATAGTAGTATACACGGAGGAGTGCAAGTTCTGAGAATAAAGAACTGTGTTTTCCACTTGTTTGACCATAAAATCCTTTTTTTAATGTAACGGTGCTCATTAGTGTAAACTCTGTGAAGAACTCCTGCCCGCACCACCTGTGTTCCTGGTACTCAGAGTGCACATCTGTCATCATAGATTTCTTACAAGTAGTGTATTCAGGGGCCATAAAATCGCCGTGTTGGAATATTTGTTATGCCTACGATTCGCTCTTGTCATCACATGTTCTGTGCTGAAAAAAAGGAAAAAGGTTATTTTTGCATAAATTAACTAACAATTAATTATGCATACAATGACTACATGTTCCAACTTGTCCAGAGTTTACCAAGTTTGCAAGTTTACTCTGGCATCATTTTTACTCTGGCATAATCATTAATAGTGTTCCCTGTCACACTCCAAAATGTCCCACTTTGCAATAATCAAATACACATCTTGCCTTTCTCGTATAACCCATTCCTGAGGGGAACCACATGGATGATGAGGGGAATTTTCTCTTTACAGATGTATTCCTGCTAATTCATGAAATAGAAATGCTATAATTAGAATCTCACCACTTTGCAAAAACCAAACCGAATCTGTTGCCGTCAGTTCCAACTCAAAGACATCATAGGATTTCCAAGAGCCCCCACAGGATTTCCAAGAGCCAACACCTAATGAAATAACAGATTTAGCCAGCAGCCTTCCATGGCTGTTGACAACACATCCCAGAGCCACCCAGATGCATTTCTCCTGACGGACACTCACAACAACACTTAGAAAACTTTCTTGCCAAAATATCAGATCCAAATCTGATCAAGTTTCTAGAGTTAAACAGCAATGCACAAGAAATAAAGCATAAAATCTGCAGGGAACACATACATGACAAATGATGGCCCTGGGATAAATTCAGCAAAACTCGGTGGAAAATTCTACAGGACAAACTTTCGTACACATAAATATTATGCAGATAAAGTAATATGGGCACTTGGTGTGCTTTTCTTGAAATAAAACCAAAACAATGAAACCTATTGCTGTGGAGTCGATCCCGACTCATAGTGACCCTATAGGACGGAGTAGAGCTGCCCCACAGGGTTTCCGAGGAGCGCCTGGTGGAACCGAACTACCTTTTGGTTAGCAGCCGAGCTCTTAACTACAGCTGCACCAGGGTTTAAAAGTGGAATCAATCTAACTAAGAAACAACTCCTAGAACTGATCTTATTCCTATGCTGAGTGGAACTTGGAGGAAAAAAAATTAATACCTGGCTTTATTATCTTTATCTTGAAAGTGAAGTTGAGTCACTTGGAGGAGGGATGATACACAACGTTGCCTTAGAAAAAAGTCTGGCTTTGCTGCAATTCACACACTGGCACCACTGTTTTGGTCTGTTTTCTTCCTCTATTATACTTGCATTATCCTGTCTGCAAGGAGACACGTCCCTGCGATCACTTTTTTTTTTCTTTTGTCCTGTGTTATGTGGGATCAGAGAAAGTCTACTCCTTTGGGCCTTAATGCCTTTCACTCTTGCTTGGCTCCATTCTCAGCCACCTGTCAGGCCTTCAAGTCTTTTTGGCCAAAACTCTAGAGTGAGGAACATGCAGCCTCTCATTCCTTATGAAACTAACTGGTATAAATTAAAAACGAATAAATGATATGAAATAGAAAAAAAAACTCACTCGAAGTGGATAAACATAGCTGTAGATGCTTAACTTTAATGGAAGAAATGAAGAAAATGCAATAGAATCAAAATAGGAGCCAGAATATTTGTGATATCTCAATTATATAAACACTTTCAAGGGGCTCACACCCTAAATCCATCATTTACTACCTGGATGACCTTAGGCAAGTCTTTGAACAATCCTTGAGTCTCATCTTGTTTATTTGTGAAATAAAAAGTTGGAGCTCCTAGGTGAAAGCCTTGCATGAGCATTAAATGAGGTGAGTCCATTGTTGCAGCCACTGTGTCAATGCGTCCATTGACGGTCTTCCTCTTTTTTTCGTTCAAACATAGCAACGATTGTGAGGATGGCGCAGGACTGGGCAGTGTGTAGTTCTGTTGCACACACTGGCACTAAGATTCGAAACCGACTCCACGGCACCTAACAACAACACGTGAAATTACCTGGCACACAGTAGGAGGGATTAGTTTGAACCTCACGGGCCGTCGAGTACAAAGCTAGCCAGCTATTCATTAATATGAATAGAAGAGAAACCATTTGTAAATGATCATATAAACTCTAAATACACACATTCAGTCATTCTGTCAAGTATTTATGGAGTGAATACCATGAGGCTGGGCATTGTTCTTAGTGCTGGGGATACAGTCCTGAACAAAACAGAGAAATTCCCGCCTTCATAGAGCTTACGTTCACACAGAAACAACGCATGTGATATGTAATTGTTGTTCTAGCTGCAGCTGAGTCAGTTCCAACTCAAGGAGATCCTACGTGCGTAGAGTAGAACTGCTTCATAGGCTTTTCAAGGCTATGATCTTTTGGAAGCAGATTACCAGGCCTGTCTTCTGAGGTGCTGCTGGGTAGGTTTGAACCACCAACCTTTCGACTAGTAGTAGAGCGCTTAAGCACTTGTGGGACCTCAGCACTCCTACCATATGTCATACATGGATACAATATTTTTCAGTATGTATTTCTTAGATTAAGCTGCTAACTTATCACATGGCTGATAATTTAAGCTCTTGCTCTACTGCTAGAGTTAGGTGTTTCCCTGTCCAAGCAAGACTGAGTGGTTCCACGAAACCCTTCCCTATCCTCTAAGAATGGATTATCTCTCCAATCTTTCTCTCATGAGTAGCTATTGATAGTGAAGCTCTGGTTAATTTAAAACCATTCCACTCATCAATATTCTGAGAGAGTAAAGGTGGTGGTCAGTCAGTTTGCTAAGAACTCAGCAATACACTTCTAGCACCTACAGAGCCAGGCTGAGAGCAGGTGGTTGCACGATGCAATGGTTTTACTGAACTATTTTCCTCCATTTTGCAAGCTTTGCTCTCTCTGGTTCAATGACACTGCCCCTGAGAAATCATCAGCATGTGAAGACATGCGCGCCTTCCTCTGGTAAACGTGACTCCCTGGTAAAAAAGAACAAGAACACCACAAGACAGCACTTCTCTTTGTAGAACTTGTCACTCATCATCATTTCAAGGCTGTGTTTTTCTGAGGGCAGAGAGCTTGTTTTGTTTCGTTTTGAAATTTGTCATTGATCCAAACAGTGAAGATGCACAGCTGTGGATTTAAAAGGCAGTGATTGACCTGCCCACCCATGAAGAATTCTAACTAGAAAATTAAGGCTATTGCCACTGTTAGTCTGCTTGATTGCTCTATCCAAGATGCATTCATGATCTCAGAGATGCTTAGCATGCTGCAAGGAGACCCTCATCATTGTTCTGTAAAATATACTGGGGAGTCTTATTATACCTGTGACTAAAAACAGCATACTCTGACAGGGCAAGTGACTTATTTTAGTGGTGTTAAAAGTACTTTGTTAGGACCTTACCAGATTTTTTTCCTACCAAGACTTGCCATGGCAGCTGGAAGAACTTGGTTGGCTGATTGGACATCCAGATGTGTTCCAGTAAGTCCCATTCAAATGAGCCAATGACATTAATGTTCTGTAACACCTCACCACCTCCTTCTGATCAGTGAGGAGATAATGTTTAATTAGGGCAGTGCTTCTTGATGGTAATAATTTCTTACAATACTCTTGGGGCCCTTCCCCAGACCTAACCAATTGGAATCTCCATAATAGGGCTTAGACATTTGTAATTGCCAAAATTATTGGTGAGGCATCTTGAAGAACACTGATTTAAAAGCTATACAGATGAGTATCACAAATAAACAGTAGATACATGAAAACATACCATACAGAAAATCAGAACTGTCCAAGCCATGAAGGGCACTGGTTTATAATGGTGAAAACAAATGAGACTTCCAATCTCAAAATGCTTACCATTAAGCTCAGTGTGTGTGCTGGTGGGTGTGGGTGGATCAGGTACAGGAGGTGTCTTAGTTATTTAGTGCTGCTATAACAGAAATACCACACGTGGATGGCTTTCACAAACAGAAGTTTATTCTCTCATAGTTTAGGAGGCTAGAAATCTGAATTCGGGGCACCAGCTCCAGAGGAAGATTTTCTCTCTCTCTTGGCTCTGAGGGAAGGTCCTTATCATCAATCTTCCCTTGGGTCGAGGAGCTTCTCAGTGCAAAGACGCTGGGTCCAAAGGATACCCTCCACTTCTGGCTCTTCTTTCTTTGTGGTATGAGGTCCCTTTCCTCTCTGCTAGCTTCTCTCATTTATATCTCAAAAAGATTGATTCAAGATACAACCTAATCCTGTAGACTGTGTCCTGCCTCATTAACATAACTGCCTCTAATCTTGCCTCATTAACATCATAGAGGTTAGGATTTACAACACACAGGATAATTGCATCAGATCACAAAATGGAGGATAACCACACAATACTGAGAATCATGGCCTAGACAAGTTGACACACATTTCTGGTGGACACAATTCAATCCAGAACAGTAGGTATGTTGTCATACTACAGAAAATTACCACCCACACTTGGAATGGGATGGTAGAGAAGTTAAGTGGGATGAGCTGTGGATGACAACGGATAATGGTTGAGATATTCTCTGTTCGTTCCTAATGTTGATAAACTAATCTTTTATGGATGTCCTATCCCTGGGAAAAAAATGAACACAAAATTTAGAGACCTGTTTAAGGCAGGATGACACAAAGCTTTTCATCGCACTCATAACAGAGTGATCTTTGCAAACAGAACTATACAATCCTCAAAACCATTGACTCACAATTTGGAACTCTAAGAGGAATTATATAAATAGAATGAACTAAAATCCCAAGAGGAAATATATACATAGAATTTTTCATCCTTAGATAATTCTTTCATATTTTCCATTTCTAAGTTTACCCCTGTATTTCTAGCTATTCACCCAAGTGGGTATTCATGTAAAGCTAAATGTACTTAATATTTAAATAAATTCTTCTTTAAAATTCCACGTTAGTTCTCCAAATATTTTATTTTCACAGATGACAACTCTTTTTCAAAATTTAATATTTTTAAATCAGTAATATATGAACTGGTTTTTAAAAAAAACATTTTCAGTGAATGACAGATGGCCAGAGAAAAATAGATATTTATGTATCCTTCTTTACACAATAGCTTAAAGCAAAAGCGATTCGCTTCTTTAAACAAGAAAAGTTCAATATCCACAACTACCCATCTTTCTCATCTCTTGTGACCCTGCATTTCACAAGAACTGCTCTTGTACTTATACCTGGGGTTTGTCTCTAAAAGAAGAGATTTTCTGGAATCAATATCCACAAATTTTTCTTTGTAATATTTACTAGTGTTAATAAATGCAACTTATATTAATTATGGAGCCCCAGTGGCACAGTGGCTAAGAGCTTGGCTGCTAACTAAAAGGTCAGCAGTTCAAATCCACTAGCCACTTCCTGAAAACACTATGGAGCAGTTCTACTCTGTCCTGTAAGGTCACTATGAGTCAGAATCGACTAGACGGCAAGGCGTTTATATTAATTATATGCGTAGAATGTTTCTTGATTTCTTTAGGAACAAAAATATTTCACATAAAACCAGTTAGTGAATTCTCAAGCACAAGGAAAGAAAAATCCATAATTCAAAGACTTCAGGAGTAGAGATGATTGAGTTCTTAATGCTCTTAAGTCATTGCCTACTAAAACACTACATTTTGAGTGATTAGTCAACTCTTCCTCTCCTGACTTCAATATGAAGCATATTGACTTGATGGAGAGAGGTAACATTCCATACAGCTCAACTTTCTGTATGACTCCTGGAGAGATGAACACTCAGCCATTGCTTATGGATGAAGTTAATTCTCATGTACATAGGATATTTTTTATACATAGTCTGGCCATTTGCAGTACTTTTATTTTAATGTCAAAACAAGATGATTGGGCCATTTGTGATCCAACAATTTAGGTGGCGCATCAATTAAGCATTCAGCTGCTAACTGAGAGGTTGGCAGTTCAAACCCACCAGGCGCTCTGCAGGAGAAAGATGTGGCAGTCTACTTCTGTAAAGATTGCATCCTTGGAAACCCTATGGGGCAGTTCTACTCTGTTATACAGGGTCGCTATGAGTCAGAATCAATGCGACGGCAATGGGTTTTTGGTTAATAATGCAATAATGTTAGCTGTACTTGAATCAATAATAAATTTAAACATTTGAATATCCAATCATAAATTCAAAGTGCCTGTTATTTTGCTTCAGTTAATCATTGTCATTAACATGAATATAAATATTCCCAGGTGAAGTGAAAATACATTGGGTAAACATTTTTAAATACAACATGTTTCTGTTTATATATTTCATTTATATTTCTAAATACATTTTACCAATGCTACTTTAATGATATTATTACATTATTCTTAAGCATGATTAGCTACTAATGGGGTGTCTATTTATGCGTATCGTGATTATATATTAAGAAATTTAACCTTCCTGTGTGTTTAAAAAAAAGAAAATCTTGTTTCTAATGTTTTTTTTTTTTAGAAAACATATTCAACTTAAACTTTTAGAGACTATTAGTTTATTGTTATCAATAAGTACAACAGCATTAGGCAAGGCCAATGTAAATGAATTTGGATTTTATGTAGATATGTAGATGTGGTTTAATAGACTCAAAATTTGACTTCATCTGATGTACGTGAAAATGGATGAATTCACGTTCTTCTGCTTAACGTCCTTCAGAGGGTTGCATGATAGATTCCACATGACATTCCCAGTCGGAGCAGCCCTGGGGGCCGTGATGCCAATTTAGCTTTTGTCTAATGAGACTTGTCCACAACAGAAGGCTTTGTGTGATCTGGAAACCATTGCATACCTAGAAAACGTTTCTAAAACAAAAAAGAGCAAAGCCTGTTTCTGTCAAAATCCTTCTCTATTTTTTCTTTCCAAATTTGGCTTTTTATGTAAGATAAAAACATTCCAGCAAGATTTTCTTTCGGATTGACCCCCAGAGATTTCTCTTGAAGACTCCAGCTATACTGATTTTCTATGAGTACTCTGTCTGAACCCCGCGGGAGTCAGATAATGTAGATAGCAGATGAAACAATTGTGACATTAAATTAAAAGAAAAATCAAAATGTATCTTACTTTCTTAAGAAGTAAATTTATAATTTGTTCCCTTCAGTTCTAAATTCCTTGCTGTTTAGAATATACTAAAAGGTTTAAAATTTTTAAATGAAAACCTAAAATTGAATTTTTAAATCTGTATTTTAATAACCAATTTTCACATGGACTTACAATGTTTTTCAAGAGATGTAACGGGAAAGTTTTATTGACTGATTGATCTGGCTGGCTTGCTTGTTTTCAACTTGTGTTTAGCCTTCATATCTTATCGATAGTCAGCCCTCCATTGACCAAGCTTATTTGCATGTACCATGAATGGTATAAATGCTGTTTTAAAAGTGTAAATGGTTCTTATTATGAGCATATGAAACCTAATAATATCAGAATTGGAAATACGGTGAAATCACAAATTATTACTTTTCTCATTTGACTTCTGTTTTGGTTGGATATAACATTCTTCAGCATGGTGCACAATTGTTATTTTAATGGCATTTTTTAAATTTATGACTTTTTATAGTATGGAAAAGAGAAAAGAGATTTGAACAATTATTCAATTAATCTGAGTTCTAATTCTGATTCTACCACTAACTAACTGTCTAATCTGGAATGTATTACTTCAACTTTCTTGATCCTTAGTTTGATCATCTGATAAATGCTGCCTTGGATCGAATTTATGTTTTATTATCATCTTTACTCTGCCCTCAAATATATGATTGGTGATATTACCTATGGATCAAACTCCCAAGGAATATCTGAGAATATGCTAGATTGCTAGGGTATTTATTAAGTCTATGACCTTTTTCAAATATGTTAGCATCTCTGAACTTCAATTCGCTCATCTCTAAATGGGGATAACAGTACTAACGACAGCCAGATAAGGCATGATACGGGCACAGGGTCTGGCGTGGAAGAATACTCATCAACTGCTAGTTGTTATGTTATTAGAGCCAAATCTTAATGATTCTCTGTTATTGAATACTCGCTAAATATAATTATTACTATCATTATTATTAGAAGTAACTCTACTAACGTCTTTCCTCATCAATAAAGCGTATCTGACTACAGTATATGATGTAGGTATAGTTTTTATCATCAATAAAGCGTATCTGACTACAGTATATGATATAGGTATA
>NW_004444035.1:3717106-3734459 GCF_000243295.1 Trichechus manatus latirostris | reverse complement strand
TCATCAATAAAGCGTATCTGACTACAGTATATGATATAGGTATAGTTTTTATCATCAATAAAGCGTATCTGACTACAGTATATGATATAGGTATAATTTTTATCATCATTTAGCAATGACATAAATTATCTGAACTTCTATACTGTTCACACAACACAAGTTAGAAACACTGAAATAGATGATTGGAAAAAATTGTTTGTCACTGCAATTCTGCGAGCTGGGGCATCCCATGGGGCATACCTTCCTTAATCAACAGAGGAGAATCCTCAAAGCATTTCTGAAATACGTTGTTGTTAGCTACCAGCAAGTTGAATTCAACTCATGGCAACCTACCTTACCTACAACAGAACAAAAGCTCGCCTGGTCCTGCATCATCCTCACAATCACCAGCATGTCATGCTCATTGTTGGGTCTGTTATGTGAACAACATCTCACCAAGGCTCCCTCATGCCCTCTTTGGTCCTCTACCTCACCAAACATGATGGCTTCCTCCGTTGACTGATCCCTCCTGCTGATGTATCCAAAGCAAACAAGCTGAACAATACTCTGTGGTGATCCATAAGGTTTTTATTGGCTAATTTTTGGAAGTAGATAGCCAGGCTTTTCTTCCTAGTCTAAGTCTGGAAGTGCTGATGAAACCTTTCTACCATGGGTGACCCTGCTGGTATTTGAAATACCAGTGGCATAGCTTCCAGCATCATAGCAACATGCAAGCCACTACAGTATGAAACTGACAGACGGATGGTAGCTAGCTAGGTAGATTAGACTTTTCTAATTGTTTAGCCAATCATGCAAGCAACCAAGGACTAATCCCTGAGAACGGATAAGATAGCATATGCTATAGTTATATGAGTGCTTTTAAATAACATTTAAGAAATTATTTTGGAAAATATCTAAATGCTGTGTGGTCCAGAGTTTTATTTCCATCAGAATGGTTGGAGTACATGTTCTGAAATGCCCTTCTGCTGTAAAACACACAGATGCTGGATAAATTAAGACCGTAAACTTTTAGATGCATTACTGAGCCCACCGGGAAATAATGGAGATGCCCAAAGGCCTGTACCCAGCGCTGTCTTAGAAGCCAAAGAGGCACGGGGAGGGTGCTCTCCTGCTCCTGCAGTGCCAGAAGTGGCTTCCTTGGCCATTTTTCCTGGTGGGCAAGGACACCTCTGTCATATGCAAACATAAAAGTACAACACTCAGCAGAACCGATTCCAACAATGGCACAATAGGACATATTATGTCCTATTACGAACAACATCTTTCAACTGTTTATGTATTAGGTTAAATGTGATCCTCAATATTTCACTAATGGAATGAATCTTCTTTTCTTATGTCAGTGGCCAAAAATATTTGAAAAGAATAATGTTATTCTTTTACATTGTATTACTTGTGCTATTGAATAGGTTCTCATTTTTAGGCATATCATATTCTATTGACAATAAAACATTAAAAAAGGAATCCTAAACTTCCAGGAGTCTCTGGTTTGAAATTCCTTGTTACTCGTTCACCACTAATCACGCAATCAGTGTAGGCAGTCGATGGGCCAGGCTCAGTGATGGACAACCAGACCAGCTGACTAGCTGTGCAGGGCAAAGCCAAAACAAAACAAAGCTGCATACAAGGAAGTTTTCTCTTTAAAGTTTTCAGAAGGCCATACTCTGAAGGGAATTAAAAAGGTACTAAGATAGTAGCGAATACAAAGCGCAGCCATCAGAAGCGTTACAGTCCAAGGAAGCCAGGCTCCATTTGCCTTTTTTAATGGGTGTCCCGAAGGAGGCTGATGATTCTGCAGTGTTTACACCAAACCATTCATTTTATTAGTTTTCAAGAAAATAGTCAAACAGTAATTATTTCAAGTACTCATGGAATTCTGTGAAAAAAAGTCATGTGCTCAAGGGTCTAAATTCAATAAAATTTGTAATTTTTACTTCATCACTTAACATCAGTAAGTAAAACTAAGCATTTATTATTTTTTTAAATAATATTTTACTATATTTTCACTGAAAGTTTGTGCAATAAATTAGGTTCCCATTCGACAGTTTCTACACAAGTTGTTCAGTGACATTAGTTACATTTTCCACAATGTGTCAACTTTCTCATTAAGCGTGTTCTGGTTGTCCCGTTTCCAGTATTCTAGTTTCCCTGCCCCGCTTGTCTTCTCATCTTCGTTTCAGAGTAATTGTTAGCTTTTTGGTCTCAGATTGATGGTTTTTTAATGGAACCTCATACTCAGATTGTGTGCCAATCTGTTATTTTGATAAAAGGTGACTTCAGAGGATAGTTTCAATTCAGGGTTTAAGGAGTATCTCAGGGCTGTAGTCTCAGTGAGTCCTCCAGTCTCAACTGGTCCAGTAAGTCTGGATTTTTTAAGAACTTGAGTTCTGTTCAGCATTTTTCTCCCATTCTATCTGGGTCCATCTATTGTGATAAAAATGGTCGGTAGTGGTAGTCAGGCACCATTGAGTTCTTCTGGTCTCAGGGTAGATGAGTCTGTGGCTGGGGTAGGCTACTAGCCCTGTAGACTAGTTTCTTCTCTGAGACATTGGCTTCCTTCGTCTTTCGCTCCTAATGAGTAGAGACCAATATTCGTATCTAAGATGGCCGCTCAAAAGCTTTTAAGGCCCTAGAGACTACTCGTTGCCCTAGGACGCAGAATGTGAACTTTGTGGTGCCAATTGACTGAGTTGTCCCAGGAGACTAAGGACCCAAGCCTTAAAACCCAGAAAACCATTCTCTCAAGGTGTTTGGTCATGTCTGAGAAGTATCTGTAACTGTGTCCTCTGTGAATATATATGCATGCACACACATATCTACACATACATGTACATAAAGATACTTCTGTCTGTGCACACAGATCTACTCACCTGTTCCTATCTGTACACATATATGCCTACACACCTACATATGTGACCAGACACTCATTTTCGGTTATTATTGTTGTTGTTGCCAAACAAAACAAAACAAAAAACAAAAACATTGCCATCCAGTCAATCCGGACTCATATTGAGAGTATAGGACGGAGTTGAACTGTCCCACAGGGTTTCTAAGGAGCGGCTAGTGGATTTGAACTGCTGACCTTTTGGTTAGCAGCCAAGCTCTTAACCACTATGCCACCAGGGCTCTGTTGCCAAATTATCGATGCCATATTCTGTAGCACAAATATAATTTTCTCTTGTGCACTTCTAGTGGCATCGTTTACTTTGGTCAAGCTGTGCTCATTACACCCACATTCTGTGCTACTTTTCCCACCACCAAAAATAACAAATATCTACAATCTACAGAGTGACTTCCCCTCCTCCCCTCACCCATCCCTGGTAAAGACCAATGAACATTCGTCTCTGTATACATATCTAGTCTTGTCTTCTTATAAAGTGGGATCATACAATCTTTGTTCTTAAATGATTGATTTCTTCACTTAGCATTATGTCCTTCAGATCTATCCTTGTTATATGTTTTTCTGGATCTTTTGAAAGGATTCACGTGATTTTCTCCTTAATTGTGTTAATGTGGTAAATAACATTGATTACTTTCTGAGGGTTTAACCAATCTTGCTTAGATCATTGGATAAACTTCACTTGGCTGTTTTATGATCCTTTGTATGTATTCCTGATATGTAAAACTGCTTGTAAAATATAAATATGTTAAGCACTGCCGCTGTGCAAGCTATTATTAAATGATACAGCACCTCTCTTAAGTACGATGGACCCTAACAGGGCAATTCTGTCTTCATGGGTTTTCAGTCTGTTTCCCTCTTTCCTGATGAGCCTTTTGGCTAACACAAGCTATCAGCATTATGCAGAAACAAATGTTTGTACTCAGTTCACATCAAATTTAAATTTTATTTTGTAAGTAAAACCTACATCTAACAAGAAGATTTTAGTTAAGTTTCATATTAACAAAGTTACTCTTTATCAGATTCCTTTAATCAGCAATTCTCTCAGGTATTTTCCTCATGAACAACTCACCAGAAAAACATGAAATAGCTATACAAGAACTTATCTATTGCATCAAATGAAGTATACCTGTAGTTTAAAGTATAACATGAAAATACTCCTTCAATCTTTTAATTTCCCTTATTTTAATCTTACTGTAAGTATGATTTACAAGAATTGTTATTCTAAGATCTTTATTTGAGTAATGTGTTTAAATTTTATTATCCTTTTAAAGTTTTCTACATTTTAACATTCACTGCTATACTATTGTTGGTGTTATACATTTTCTTATGCATAATGAAATGTTTATATAGAACCTGAATTCTTACTCACTTATCATATCTTGTTTTGTTAAATTATCTCTCAGCAAGAAAACTCATGCAAACGTGTAATTTGTTAATTAATATTAAGAAGATGTATTTGCTAGTTACAAGAAAATTACAGTAAATTGATGATATACAGTAACATAAAATGAAATAAATGGAATGATTCTGTAGTCCTCAGGGCTGAGGATTCGTGCCACATAATCATAAATATATTTTACGTACATTTTACCAGGGTATTATTAGATGAGACGTATGCATATCGAGCCACCATTATTATAAATAATAGATTTATAAATTTGCTTGGCAGGTGCCATATTTATGAAAGATACTTTTTACATGGGTAAGCATTATTATATATATACACACACATATCTATGGTATATAAATATGCATATGTATATATATTAGTACATGCTATCAATTTTAAATAATATTTAAGGCACTTTACTTTTCACCAGATTGGCTAGTTAAATATGAAATACAAAGACAGTTCCTGATCATACCAGAATATTCCAAAAAAAAACAACTAGCTGACCTTCCCAATGAGGATCCTCATTATTTATTTCATATATTTTATCATCTTTATCAAATTTAACATTTTTATAATTCACAAAAATAACTCGAGTGTTCATGACTGTCCTTGTCTAGTTCTGATTGTATTGAATGGGGATGGTCTAATCTTCCATCTTCCTTAAAAGATCCATTTTAGTTACATAATTGATTTTTTTTTTTACGTTTAAATTTAAAGCTTAGATTTAGTTTTCACTAAAACTAAATTCTTGCACTGCGTGTCCCTGATTATCAACACGGGCAATCACAAGCGTGGTCTTGGATTTTGTTCTTTCATCTCTGGAAAGAAAACTTGAGAGGGCTTGGAACGGCTGTTCTCTCTCCCACGTTCTAATATTTGGGGCCTCTGCTCTTTAGTTCTATCACTACGTATCATCAGTCTGCACTGATTTGGTGAGAGGCCCCTCAGTAATGGAGACTTCTACAGTGAAGAAAATACTGAGGTATTTTCTCAGACAAAAGCCGTTTCTCTGTACGAGTAGCTCTCCCTCTGCACAACCAAAGCACTCAGCCCACACCTGGACGAGTGGGCCCAGGTATCCGTGCAAGAGAGCAGCTGCTTGTTCCATAGACTGATCACCTGCAGCTGACAAAGAAGACCAGCGACTTCGAGAGAGAGAAAAAGTTTTTCTTCCAGGACAAGTAGAAGCACTGCTTTTAGCAATGCAGCAGATTGCAGACTTCTCCAAAGGTGGAGTAACAAGCAGATGCTTCCCCCTATAGCAATCAGAGCACGGCTTAGCCAACAAAAGTTATTACACGGCTGAGAAAACAGAACGCCAAACGGTAAGCACTCTCTCGCTGCTAAGTGCCCAAAGGATAGCCTTCCTTCGTTGGTTCTTTACAGCTTATATGGGTGCGCCGTCTGCAGACATAACAGAAATTAGGGGACAGCCTTCAACTCACTAAGACCTTTTAGTAGATGATCTAAATGTTCAGTTAAAACATGCTATCCTGTTCTTTGGCTTAATCTACCGGTTACTCTGTGACGATAGTTACCTCAAAGTTGTAAAATTGTTTCAGAAAGAAAAGTGTTTGTAACATGTTTATCCTGTCCACAATGTATTCCTTAATTCCTCCTGTGTGAATCTATCGCCCATAGACTTCTTGAGTTCAAACAGACTTGTACAGGGAACTGCAGATGCCTATCTTTCTGACAGATGCCAGTTCTTCCTTAACTAAAGGTTGGTGGAAAATAAAACCCACCTCTTGACTTTCATAAAACGTGTAGGCTTGAGTTTTTAGAAATGTCCAGTCAGCACTTTAGGTTTCCCGAACTGCTTTGTAAAACCCAAGGGAGTGCTCAGCAAGAGGGCGATTTTGAGGGGCCATTGAACACAGAACACTTTTGCAATTACAGAAACACCTGCACTGTATGACTTTATGCTGATCTGTTGTGAGCATTTTACAGAGTGTTTAACAGACCTTCAAATTCCTCATCCTGCAAATCCAGGATGGGCTGTGGGTGTTGCTGGCATGCTAAGACCTATGGAGGCTTCTCACTGAGGTTAATTTGATACCCTACCCGCAATGTAGAATGTTTGGCCTGGTGGATTCTCAAACGCCACTCATAGACCCTCTAATTAATGTCCTGTGTGTGTTAGCTTCTGGGGAAAAAAAATGTATTGTTTTCTTTTACCCAGTGAGAAACCATTATTGGAAAAAGCAATGACTCGGTTCTTCACCAGTGAAACTATTTACATGGGCAAGGGAGGCTGCTGCAGGCTTGTAAAAATCTTGCAGTAGATTTTCTTTTTTCTCTTTCCTTGTGAAACTGTGGTTCAGGCAGAGCCATGCATTTTCAAATATCTTTTGAACATCTACTGCTTAAAATACACATGTGCTTTGCTGCCGGAGGACCCGAACAATAATTACCTTAATTAGTTCTGTTTACCCTTGCAGAAATGTAGTAGCCTAAACTGCAATACAAGAGTCGGGCGTTTAAGCACTTCCTTTTTGTATACTTAGTAAACAGTAAAGCATGAATATAAAGTTTATCTGTATTTATGTGGTGGTTTCAAAAAAAAAACCCACTTTTAAAGTGCAGCTCTAGCATTTTTTGAAAACTCCGCTAGCTATATTTTGAAAATCTCCTTTGGAATAAAACATTAATGAGGTAGTATAGTTTGCTTTTCTAAAGACGAAACCACATTTAGAATATGTTCCAATGTTACTGTTATTCTTGTAAATGTCTGAGTAGGAATGGCATGCTGGTAGCAATATACAATGCAAAATTAACATGGCTGAAATATTTCCTGTTATAAGTCATCAAAAAAAGACATATACACTAATTTTTAAAAATATTTTGCAGCCAAAGAAACTACCAAGATCCATTCCTCAGTGTTCTTGACTTTTATGTTATAAAATATTCCAGCACTGAAGTTAGGAGCCTCTTACTTTAATTAGAACTCTGTGGCTAATTTTTCTGTAACTTCAGTCAAATCAGAATTTTTCTTCTTCAGCAATAGTTAAATTCACTGAAAAGTAGAAAGTCTAATGGCCTACATTTAAGGATTATATAAAAAATCACATAGCAGAAAGGAGTAAAGATATCTGCCATTTATTGATAAGGTATCAGTGGGAATGCCCTGAGATACAACGTACCCTAGCAATTAAAAAATACATTGTCCACAAATTCTGATGTAACCCTAAGGGTTATTAACTATTACTTTTAGAGCCCAATTAATAACCGGTCTCATTTTTGCATTGACTGCACCATTGAAACGGTTGTGTATCTAAGAATAAAATTCCTTTTGTGTTTAGGTCCCTCTTCCACAATACAGAAATCACAGTATGGACCAGCCTACAACAAGAGAAAGCTGTGGATCTAACTCTTTTCACATTAGATCAGATTCTGTTCATGAGCCAGTCAGGTGGTCTGATGGTAAACTAGGCTCTTGAGTAATACCACTAACTCTTTTCAGGCCATTTCAGTGACTATGTTGAGGTAGTAAATTTATTTATTGGCCATTTCTCTGAGGATGGGAGAGTTTAAGGTCCGCTTGCCTTAGAGTGCCATCTGAGAGCTAATATCTTAATTGGTGTAAATAGTGTTAAGTTCATTACGAGGGAAGGTCAGAGCTCTAAGTTAGAGTGACTGTGGCTCTTTTTATGAATTTTCAAGTCAATATTCTCTAACAACTTTTAAAATTACCATTGCTTTGTTTTCTCTCTCTTCTAGTCATCTATTTTCCCAACAAGATAGAAAGTGAAAAGAAGTTGAGTAAGAATGAAGAGTTACGCCTAAAACTAAGGAAACAGTAGAGGTTAATCGGATCTAGAGGCACTTCTGTGGGCTAGCAGAATTCTTTTGATTGTGTCTGTCATTCGTTCTGGAGCACCCTTCTCTTATTTGGTTCCCTCCCCTCCTCCCCCCAAACAATTATATTTGCATTGGTACTTAATCTAGCTCATCCTACAACTGAATATATAAAAGTTACATCTGTGTTCTTTACAATGATCATAACTTTGTAGGCAGTGTCTTGCATAAAAAGAAGTATTTGAAATAATATTTGCTAATAAGCTTTCTCGCATTATTGTTCATTTATAGATGGAATTAAATCTATACTTAGAAGGAAAAAATGCTGTCATTGTCATATAGCAAAAGCAGGACACAGAGATCTATGGAGGAATGTAGATTCTGCCATAAAAATGGCAGCCAATGTGTTTGTTCCTTCCCGGGGGTGTCTTCAGCCAATGAAGTTTTGTTTTGGAAATGGCTGGAGGTGGAAACAGCGGATGTCAAGCCAAGCACAGCCTTGCACTCTTACACACTGACTGCGTATTCAGTAAACATTCAGGAAATGTTTGTTGACAAATGATGCTTAACAGAACGCGTGGTCATTCAAAGTACATTTAAAGTGAGTTCTGATGATGAATGGGCCGAATCACTGCTGATGAATTATGTGATAGCAAGATTCCTACCTGTCATCTGCTGCCATCGAGTCAATTCTGACTCATAGCACCCCTACAGGACAGAGTAGAACTGCTTGATAGGGTTGCCAAGGAGCAGCTGGTGGATTCAAACTGCTGAACTTTTCGTTAGCAGCTGAGCTCTTAACCACTGTGCCACTTGGGCTCCCCAATCTGTAAGCAGTCTTTAAAGTCAGCACGAGTTGATGTCAACTTGACAACTAACAACAACAAAATTAGTGCAGCACGGTCACCCCCAGACGCTTTATATAAATTATCTCGTCTAGTTAACAGTCACGTAAGAATAGACTGTTTGTTCGAACATGGTAGCTAGTTGAACGCCAGTTTTATTTTTTTCTTTAAGTTCAAGGCTTCCTTGCTCCCTCTTCCTGAGTAGATCCATAAACCCAAAAAACCAAATCCATTACCATCAAGTTGATTCTGACTCATGGTGACTCCATGTGTTACAGAGTCGTTTGCTCCATAGGGTTTTCTTGGCTGTGATCTTCACAGAAGCAGATCTCCAGGACTTTCTTCCACAGTGTGGCTGAGCAGACTTGAACTGCCCACCTTGATGTTGTGCAAACCTTTAGTCAAGTGCAAACCACTTGTGCCACTTAGGAACCATGACCCGTGATTGACTGAAAGTCCCTTCACTTCAGTTAAACCCATTGCTGCCAAGCCAGTTCTGACTCATAGCAGCCCAATAGAGTAGGACTGCCCCATAGGGTTTCCAAGGAGCGGCTGGTGGATTTGAACTGCTGACCTTTTGGTTAGCAGCTGAGCTCTTAACTACCAGTGCTGAATTATCCCAGGCCTCCATTATTAGGACTCTATTTTTAAGGGCACCAAAGGAAGCTGAGTGAGCTTCAGAACAATCTTCAACCCTCATGACCTTGGAAGACAGAGTCAATTTAACACTTGTTTCCTCACTACTACACCTGAAAGATGAATATTTAGTAAACTTAGAAACTTTAACATTCCAGTATTTCATAATCAAATTGGTATTCTTAGAATCCTTTCATGGATTTGGGGATGAATTAAGCTCTGCCTGTAGGAACTTCTTTGAGTACATCCTTGTTTGGGCAGAACTGACTCAGAGGTTCTGCTATATTACTTACTCAACATGATGCCTTTTGATAGTATTTAACTCTATTATATTGTAGATGCTGAATCCTGGATCACTCTGTAAGTGAATTGAGGGAATCCTGGACAACAAAGCACTGCTACAATTTCCTCATAAACTCTACAAAGACTGGCCAAACAGAGTCAAGACAAAGAAGATGTACTAATGATGGAATGTGGAGATATTATCCAGGAAAATGGCATGATTATAGACATGGGAGGACCTAGAAATGTGTTCAATAATGTTTCCCTTTTGTACGTGTGGGTTTGAGGGACAGGGAAGAAAAAAAAAACCAAACGCATTGCCATTCCGACTCATAGGAGAACTGCCCCAGAGGGTTTCCAATCCTGGTGGGATTTGAACTGCCAACCTTTTGGTTAGCAGACGTAGCTCTTAACTACTGCACCACCAGGGTTTCCGAGGGACAGGGAAAGCCAGAAAAACCAGGGATGAAGCCTGAGAGTCCTTCAGAAGATAAAAAGCCACATAAAGGAAAGTCAGATTTGGGAAAATGAGACCTGTGCTTTGAGAAGTGAAACTTTCATTCCAAAGAGCTAAAATGTCACATTTAATGAAAGAAATGGATTTGAAAATACAAATCCAATCACTAAAAGTTCACAAAGTATTTGCCAGAAATTTACAAGTAGCAAAGAAGCCCTTCAATACGCAGGCAGCATGAGGTCAGCTACACCTATTTGTTTGCTTCCAAAACAATCTGCCTTTCTTTCAGATTTCATCTAGCTGGGTTAACCAAGTGAATGAGAAATATTTCTGACATGCACACAACGCATTCCGGTCTGGCCTGTTCTTTTGAACTTGGTATAAACTAGACTGAAGAAGCAGAGATTTTAGAAGCATTTTGAAGGTTTCCTATTTTGAAGCGATTATCATCATACTGTAAAGAGCAACACAGATGAAAATCTGGAACCAGATGAGCTCAGAGAAGAGAGCATGTCTCTTGGAATTACCGTACAGATTTTTGAATAGGTCCTTGGAGGACAAAGCTAGGAAGAAAATTACTTTCTATATGCAATATACTTAGTTGGAGCCCTGGGGTCAAATGATAGGCTCATGATGAATAGATACTTTGGGATAGCTCAGAGGTCCCTCGGCTTTTAAAATTCCTTGATACTGTACTTAGCCTTTAGAACTGCCCAAAAGCATGCTGCACACAAGTTGCTCCCTTGAAAATTCCCATATTGAAAATAAAATCTAGAATTACGCAGCAAATTATGATTCAGTGCCTGTGTCCAAAACATACATATGAAGCCTTTGAAGAGAGGATGCACCTGGGAAGACTGCTGACTAAAAGTGGAGGTGGTGACTGGGGTCCTGGATTTGAGAATATGTTTTTCTTTCAAGTTGAGGATGTGCCCCTTTACATGGATGTGTTTTCTCAATCTTTCCGTATGATTGCGACTTCTTATTTTCTGATCACTGCCTGGCATTTCCTGCTTGCATATATTTATTTTCTGAGAATTCACATTGCCGATTTTTTTTTTTTAATTGAGAACGTTTAAATGTTCCAATGTTTCCCTAAGTCAAAAATTTGTTCTCCAAGAGAATAAAGTTTCAGCCCTTACAAGAAACCCTGTTTCAAGCAAGAGAACGACCCATGGCAAGAGTAAGATAGACTCACGGGATGAGAAACAGAGGGGCCCTTCCCACACTTCTATCTGAGGACACGGGACATTCACCCTCACTCACCTGGCCTGGGAATGTACAGAACTGAACTTAAGCTCCTCCTACTCCTTGCGCAATAGCTTTATCAGCAAGCGTAATCATGATTTCTGTAGGTTGCTTTTTTTTTTTTAAACTGAACAGAAAAATAAGTAATAAAACCATTATTGGTGAACTATCATAAAAGTGGCATTATTTTCTTATTTTTTTTCAAATCTTAAAGCATGACTTTCTTGACTTTTAAAATCATCACCAGATGCGGGTAGAAATCTCGGTTCTCCATGTGCCCAGATTGCCCAGTGCACGTTAAGAGACTCCAGGTGGGGGCGTGTAATTAGTGGTGGAATGTTATGTTTGGGGAATTTTTTTTTGCATCACATGAGGTCAAAGGAGTGTGAAAGGTCTTTTAAAAACAGAGTTTAAAAAATACAAACAAATAAAAAATACATGAGTAGCTCCATAGGTGGAGTTGAGTCTGCTGGTGAGAAAGAACCAAAGGGCAAGTTTCTCTGATTTTGCTCGTCTGGTTTTCAAAGACAAGACAGGCAGCAAAAGCGGAGACGCTGACAGGAAGAAAGAAGAGAAACCAGAGAGCTAATGTCCCAGGGGCCATTTTTATTTTTTTAGTGACTGAAAAAGAGTTACTTAAAACATACGTACTGAAAATCCAAAGTCTAGCTAAGATGGTCTGTGTTTGACTCTTGGATAAGCTGTTTAAAGATCACCTGATACTGGACTGTGCCCTACCTAAAGGTGTCTCATGTTAGCCTTAGAATAATCCTACTACTTACCTCACAGCCTCGTTCTGAGGATTCGACAAATAAAATAAAACATCTAATGCACAGAGAAGCACTTAGAATCTGGCATTAGCAAACATCATAAAGGTTTTGTCAAATTCAATAAAAACTAAAATGAATAAAAATGAAGAAGTACATGATTATTACCAATTAATTTCTTTATAGTACCTAAATCTATCCTATGCATTACTAGCAAAAATAATAATTATCATACTCATGTTTTTGTTTGAAAACAAAAATAGTTTATATTCTTCCAAAATTATTTTATTCCATCCTGTCATCTCAAATACCTCTTGCAAAAAATCTTAACCAAGGATTCTACTATTTTAATGTTTTGCACTTCGTAATGTAAAGTTTATGCATTTTCCTCTTTTTTTTCCCAATGCCAATACTGAACAATGTTTCACATAGAGAGAAAGAAAAGAAAGAAATAGAAGGAATTCATATATATATAATTATGTATATATTCATTACATACATATATACTTATATATAATCAGGATTACTAGGCTGAGAAAGAAAAAATACATCTCTATTGTCAGGGACTGATAGCTGGAATCAGTGATGACCGAGTGATTCAGTGCTTAGTTGTACTTACATGTTCTTGAATGCCTTGGAATCACATAGCAACATGTGATTTAGATCAGATACTGGATGATATTGTGTGTACAGAAATCCATTAAAATGAGTAGCAAGTTTTATGAATAGTAACATTGAACATTACATTTAAGATAACTTTGCCCTTAGAGTTTGGCAATGTATTACATAATTCTCTGTAGCAGTATGTAATGAAATAAGACACAACTATTAGTTAAATTTAATTTGATCATTTGTATAACAAATTTGAACAAGCTCTTGTGGCGCAGTGGTTAAACACTAGGCTACTAACCAAAAGGTCAATGGTTCGAGCCCACCAGCGCCTCTGTGGAAGAAAGATGTGGCAGTCTGTTTCTGTAACGATTACAGCATAAGACACCCTATGGGGCAGTTCTACTCTGTTGTATAGGGTCATTGAGTCAGAATCAACTTGACGGCAACAAGTTTTTTTGTTTGTTTTTGCTTTAATAATAAATTTAGTACAAAGAAAATACAGTAGTAAGAAACGAAAAAAAAAATACTCTAAGAAATAAAGTGAAAAGCCCGCACACTGATGAAATAAATGCTGGGAAAGTCATAGCAAAATCGTTGAGGATAAGAAGGAAAAAAAAGAAGTCAAAGAGTTTATCTTTAAAATATTAAAATGAAGCTATTATTAAAGTCTTAATTAATGCTGAAATTTTAATAAGGCACTATTTCAAATTACAACTTTAAATCTGTCATCTCTGCTCCAAAGTAAGGATTCTAAAATATTACAGACTACTACATCGATCATCTGTGATGTCTACTTTTAAACCAAAATGAGCAAGCAAAGAAACAAAAACCTTAAATGAGACTATTTCTAAATTACCTTTAGCAACATAAAATGCCTTGAAAAGATATTTCTAGATTCCAGCCACCTATGACTCTATGAAAACCTGTCAGCTGTCTGTCCAATAGTCAGCCTTACATCATGCTCACCATCTGTACACAGAAGAAAAAAAAGAAGAGAAGGAAAGAAAATGTACAAGCTTTCAACACCATTAAGTAGTTTCTGAGATGAAAATAGGAGGTATAAGACAGGTAACAAAATAGATGCATAGTAAAATTTAGTGAGTCAAGTTGTGAACAAAACATCACAGTGTAACATTATTTACGTTTTTACCAGGATATTGAAAGAGGCAGAGGTAGCTTTGAAATCTGCTCTGGAAGTGCTAACTCTTCCTATATCATCTTGGACTATTTCTTTTTTTAAAGAAAGAGATTGTAAAAGGAACTTACTAATTAAATAATTATGTAGCACATGCAACATATTCCTTATATGTCTTTGAAGCAGTGCTGGTTAGCTAACCAAAAATAGCTACTTCTTAAGAAGTGGAGAACTACAGTTCCCATTTGGAGGATACATTATTAGAAAGTTTCCTAAATTTTTTTTTTTTTTTGCCTTAAATATGGTAATTCTTTCTTCATAGAATGTCCTTAGGTCTCAGAAAATATAGCGTTAGAAAACATAAAAATAAAGTTAGTGATAGTATTTATAAATATTTTAAAAGTTATTTTCAACGAAACACACTAATTAAGAATTCTTGAGAGTTTAGTCATCTAGATATCCCCATTAGGTCATACAGATCCTAAATGTTTGAATAATCATGTAACCAGACCTCCCTTCAATGTCTGTAATTTTTAAACTTGGTTGGTCACAACATTTATTATTTAAAAATTTAACTTTCTAGGATTTACATCTTTTTAAAAAGACTTTTGTGTTATTCGTAATAGACCAAGAAAACTCTTGATGGTGTATTTTAGTTATGGTGGCCTAATTGCTATATAACAAACAGTTCCCAAAATGTGTAATGGCCCAAATACAATAGAAGTTTGCTTCTCTATCATGTAACAATAGTGGGTAGTTGAACACATCAGGGAAGTTATTCGTCTCCTCAAAGTCATTCAAAGATCTAGACTGATGAAGGTTCTGTCATCCTCTCGTTGTGACTTCTGAGGTCAGCTGAGGGGTAATCTTCCTTCCAGAGTACGTGAGAGTTTTTAAGGACTAGGTTCAGGCATAGCACTTATCACTTCTGATGATATTCTATTGGTTTGAACGTGGTTATATGGCCTTAGAAACCCCATGGAGCAGTTCTACTCTGTCCTATAGGGTCACAATGAGTCAGAGGCAAAAAGACGTCAAAGAGTTTGGGTTTTTTGGGTTTTATGCCCACATCTATCTGTAAGGCAGGCTTAGAAATATATTGAAGCTATATTCCTAGAAAAAAGAGGAGCCAGATTTTGGAGAGGAATTAAGACCATCCACTACACTATGCAAATCCATTCAGGGTCCACGAACGCATAGCATGCCAGAATCTTCCTAAAATGAAAGACCACGTGACTGAGGAGAGAGCATTGGATGTAACTGTTCTTTAATGACCAAAGATACGTATAATTGAGTGTTTCTTTTTTTTTTTTTAACTGATTTGTAGTTATAATTTTTATTTCTGAGTACAAGACCTTCATGGATTATATGTGTTGAAACATCTTCTCTGGTCTGTGGCTGGCCTTTCCATTTTCGATTCTTCTTGTTGGTAAGTCTCCTCAGTCTTGTATAGAGCAATGTCTTGTTTAAATAAGAAGCATATGCACCTCTTCTGGTTTACCTACAAATTCAACTTAAAGACACAGGAATGGGTCTCATTCGTAACCCAGGGACTGCCTATGGTTAAGGAGATGAGAAAAATTAAGGACATCAAAATAGTTGAAATCTATGAGAAGAAAGAATTGAAGTTAATAAAATAATCAGCTCCTGAGTTTTACTGATGAAAGGGGTGATAAAGAAATTTCTATATTTCAGCAATAAAAATTGGAAAATAGAATATTCAGAAGATAAGATTCATAATAATTTGAAAAGAAATGAAACACCTAGGAATAAATCTAGTAAAATATCTTCAGGGTCCCTATATTGAAAAACCTAATATATCATTTTGAAAAATTAAATAAAATATAAACGGAGGGCTGTGATTATGGACTACAAGTTTCACTATTGTAGAGGTGTCATTTCTTCCAGACATGATTCATGGATTCAATAAAATATTAATCAAATTCTATGGGATTTCTTGTGGAAATATTATTAGGTGATTCTAAAGTTTTCAGGAAAACAAGAGTAGCCAAGACAAATTCTGGAGAAGAAAGGGAAAGGGCTTGCCCTATCCAATATCAAGATTTCTTACAAAACTATCATATTAAAGCAGTACAGAGATACAAATAGGCTAAAGGAGTAAAATAGAGAATCTGGAATTTAGAAATAGACTCATACGTGTATGAACATTTGATTTACGATGAAAGTGGACATGCGGAGCAATAGGAATAAGAACAAATTTTCAATAAATGGTGCTATGTCCAATTGATACCCTAATTGAAGAAAATAGGAAACAATCCCTACTTACAATGCATACAAAAATCAATGCCAGATTGATTGTAAATTTATATCTTAGAGAACAAAAAAAATTAATAGAAAAATATCTTCATGACTTTGAAGGAAGAACACTTTTCTTCACAAAAATACATGAGCATTAATGGCAATGAAAATATTGAAAAATTTTAAAATTTGTTTTTTATTGTGGTAAATGTGTTTGTAACAAAACATTTGCCATCTTATCCTCTTCACATGTGCAGTTCAGTGAGAATAATTATGTTCATCATGAAGATTAAGAATTTGAACTGCATTAAACGTAATAGCCTATGAACATAAAAATACCTTGTCTGTTGAGAATCCTCCTGAGAAGAGTAAGCAAAAATACACTGTTTAGCCTTACTTCAGTGCAAAAAAAGGCTCGAAGCCTTTTCAATGATTTAAAAGCTGCACATGCAGCAAATGAAGGTGATTGTGATGAAGAACTCATTGTGCGTAGGGGTTGGTTCAATCGTTTCAAAGTGAGGGTAAATTTACATAACATTAAAGGGCAAGTACAGCTGTCCTTAAGTAGGAAGTTCATGACTCAGGGATGGCTTACAATGTGTTTAGGGAAATCCAGAAAATTCTATTAGTGGATTTTACAAGGTAAAAGTAGGGACAAATTGGGTAAATTCCACTGACATAATTTTTCCCTCAAAATCTCCCACAAATATCTTTTTCATTCCACAGGTTATCTGGTTCCATTTATGAATTGTCAGGTCACCTATCATTTCTTCAGCCCCATGATTCCTTTAAAAAGAATCTAACAATAGTGGTAATGAATATCTTTCCAATCTCACTTCTGACAGCTTTCCAATCCTACTTCTGACACCAGCTACAGGATTTGAGTCAGGCTACAAATTTATTGGAAATGGCCA
This sequence comes from Trichechus manatus latirostris, assembly GCF_000243295.1. Classification (NCBI taxonomy): domain Eukaryota; kingdom Metazoa; phylum Chordata; class Mammalia; order Sirenia; family Trichechidae; genus Trichechus; species Trichechus manatus. The sequence goes on along the minus strand of NW_004444035.1, from coordinate 3,717,214 downwards.
CATGCATGTCTAATCATAACAGGTAAATTAAATCCATACATGTATATAAAAAAACATATACATATAAATTTTTTTTTATATTTTTTGTACTTCAGGTGAAGGCTTACA
>NW_004444035.1:3671193-3708736 GCF_000243295.1 Trichechus manatus latirostris | reverse complement strand
GTGAGACTGCTTTCTCGTACCCCCGTTTGCTGGTCTCCGATAGGAGTCCAAGATGGTGGATCCACTCTGCGTTAGCTGGTAGGGGACCTCTGCATGAATCTCTACTTGCTCTCCGTTCTCTTTAAGTATTCTCACTCCATTTGGTGCTTGGCTGAGTTCTTTATCTCTTCATTTGATGTTCTAGGGTTTCAGGATTGTTGCATTCTCTGTTTGGCTTAGTTTTTCTGATCTTTGCTGTGGAGGGACGGTGTGGTGCTTCTGCCTAGAGTGCCATCTTCATATATATAAAATATTTTGCAAAGTATTGCAAATGAGGTGAACATACAAAGTGAAAGTAGTTATAACTTGTCTGAGAGCAGGTTTCCCTAGTCTCTAGAATTCTTAATGGCAGTGACATTATTTCTGTAAGGAACCATTTTACCAGATCTCAACCAAACCAAACCAGAGCCGTTGCTGTCAAGTCAATTCTGACTCATAGTGACCCAATTGGACAGAGTAGAATTGCCCCATAGGGTTTCTAAGGTTGTAATCTTTACAAAAGCAGACTGCCACATCTTTCCCCTGAGGAGCTGCTGGTAGGTTCCAATTGCCTACCTTTCAGTTAGCAGTCAAGCTCTTAACCCTTGAGCCACTAGAGCTCCTTGTCAGATCTTAAAAAAAAAAAAAAAAGTCATTGAGTTGATTCGAACATGTAGCGACGCTGTAGGACAGAGTAGAACTGCCCCCATATGATTTTCAAGGCTGTAATCTTTACAGAAGCAGACTGTCACATCTCTCTCCCATGGAGAACAGCCGGTGGATTCAAACTGTTGACCTGTTGGTTAGCAGCTGAGCGCTTAACCACTGTGCCACCAGGGATCTTTAGAAATCCAATTTCATCACACATATATTGACTAGAAGTTGGAATATATAGGGAAGATAATGTTTGACGGAAATAAATAATGGAGACATGATGGACTTTATCAATAGGAAAAGTTTTGCAGAAAATACAGAAGAGAAGAAAAACAACCTGCTGTAGATGTGGGAATGAGGTAAAATAAATATGTGATGCATTTGAAAATTCAAAATAAAAAAAAATCTTCTAAGAGTTAATATTATCAAAAAATTCTAAAATTAAAGCTAAAATATGTTAAAAATTATCTTAAGGAGAGAGACTGGCTCCTAGACAATTAAGACTTGACTATTAGCCATAATTACCTTCTTTAAGAGAAGTACAATTTCCTCCAATACCCAAGATTCTAATGCTACTTTCAATGTGTAGTTAAATCTGATAAACTAATCTGTTTTGCTGGTTTATGTGTCTAATGATTGTCTTTGTGGTACACACCATTTACAACAGTTGAGAGCTACAGAAATGTATATGCCTCTCACGTAAAAGGCGATGATATGGTAAACTTTTTGGGAAAACTTACTTTCAACAGGCTAAACCTCCCAGGCCTCACATCACATTGCCCTTGGTTCTAACAAATATGTTAACCTTTCAACCGTTCTTACCCTGTTTGTTTTTGTTTGTTTCTTCTTTCTTACTAAATTTCTATTAGTTTTCTCCCTTTCAAAACTTTCTACTGAGCACTTTGGAGTCCTCAGTCTCTTCACTGAATGTTTTCCCTTTGCACTGAGGAGAAAATTGATGTGACTAATTCTGCCATTTCCCACATATCTCATTGTTAGGATGTCAGTGGGTGTCTTTCATGCTCCCCAAGGCACTTCTAGACCATTACTTCTCCATACTCCACAAAATACTCTTTTGAGTGTATTTTCTCAGCATTGTCCTCATTCCCTGAAGAGTTTATCTTTTTATAATATTCTTTACTGTGTTCCATGTTTTTCCTCAAGTTCGTGGACTTAAGCTACAGGGATAACTCATCTAAATATAGTCTCCCACTATTTTTGCCTCCTAAACTCTAATGATCTTGAAACTCATTTTATTTTCGACACTGATTTTTTGGCTGCTGTATTTTCTCATTTTCTCCCAACTACTTCCTGTCTTTAATTTCTTCTTTAGCAAGCTTATACTCTATGTTTCATTATTTCAACCAGTATTCTCATTTTTTAAAAAAATACAACTGGACTAAAATACTTTCATAATTAGATTAACCCACTGCTTTCCACTACTCTCATTCTGTTTATTTTCAAGTTACTACATAGAGAGACTGAAGAAAATTTCACAATGCTGCAGGTTGATGCCAAGGCAAATTTACAATATCGAGCATCAATCATATCTTCACTTCAATTTGGCAAATTTTGATATTTCTCTAATTAGTTTTTTTCTTCCTTTATCCACAATAGCTATGTCCAACCTTCTTCATACTCATAATATTTTCTATACCATCACCAGGCTTTTCACTTGAGAAGACATCCTTATATTTACATAGCTAAAAGAAGCCATCAAACATGATTTCCTGGAATTCTGCTTATAGTTAGCATATAAAACCTTCAAGAGAGCATCTCTCTCATGTGCTTTTCTTGAGAACTTGAGAACGTCAGACAATAAAATTCATAAGGTAACCAGGTGGACTGAATTCTGAAGAGTGACAGGACCAGTCAAGTTAGAACTCATAAACTGTTTCATGTTTGACAGGCTATGGGAGGAAGAGGCAGCTACCATAAAAGCAGGTAAGAAGAAAAAGCTTAAGGTATCATTAATTTTTTAAAGAACGAGGCAGAAGACATATTTGAAGAGAACAAAGACTTCTTGTCAGGCACTATGCGTGTTAGAAGAGTGGAGTGACATATACAAAGTACTGAGAGAAAAATAAATATCAATCCAGAATTCTTTACCCAATGACAAGGCCTTTCAGAAAGAAGGTGAAATAAGGCATTCTCAGACAAACAAAAGCTGAGAGAATTCATTGCCAGCAGACCTGAACTACAAGAAGTATTAAAGGGAATGCTTCAGGCAGAAGGATGATATAAGAAGAAAACTTGAATCTACACAAAGAAATAAAGATCACATAAAATAGAAAAAATGAGGGTAAATATAAAAGATAATTAACTGCTTATAGCATAAACTGAAATAAGTTTTTGGAAATGTATAACATGTAGACATGAAACATATGAAAAGAGCACAAAGGATGGGGGGTGAAAATAGAAATATACTATTGTTAAATTCTTATACTGTATATGAAGTGAAGTAATAATAATTTGAGGTAGACTATGATAAATTAAAGACATGTATTATAAACTCTAGAGCAACAACTGAAAATATTTTACAAGAAGTATAACTAATAAGCAAATAGTGAGATAAAATGGAAAATTTAAAAATGCTCAATTCCAAAGAAATCAGAGAATTGGAAAATAGGGACAAAGAACCCATGAGGTGAGTAGAAAACTGTTGAAATGGCAGATATAAATCTAATACTATCAACAATTACATTAAGTATAAATGGCCTAAACATAGCACTGGAAAGTCAGTAATTATTAGACTGTATAAAAAATGTAAGAACTAAATATATGCTGTTTATAAGAAACTAATTTTAATATTAAAACATATGCATGTGAAACTAAAGGATAGAAAAGATAAAAAATGCAAACTCTAATTGTATGAATGTTGGAGTGACTAAATTGATATAAGACAATTGATATTTGGACAAAAACACCTTTCAAGTGTAAAGATGGACATTGTTTTTGTTGTTGTCAGGTGCTGTCAAGTCAGTTCCGACTCATAGTGACCCCATGTACAACAGAACAGAATACTGCCTGGTCCTGCACCATCCTCACAATCATTATAATTGAGCCCATTGTTGCAGCCACTGTCAATCCATCTCACTGACGGTCGTCCTCTTTTTCGTTGACCCCCTACCAAGCATGATATTCTTCTCCAGGAGCTGGTCCTTCCTGATAACATGTCTAAAGTATGTAAGATGAAGTCTCACCATCCTCGCTTCTAAGGAGCATTCTGGCTCTACTTCTTCCAAGACAGATTTGTTCTTTCTTCTGGCAGTCCATGGTATATTCAATATTCTTTGCCAACACCATAACTCAAAAACATCAAGTTATTTTCAGTCTTCCTTATTCATTGTCCAGCTTTCACATGCATGTGAAGATTGAAAATACCCTGGCTTTGATCAGGCACACCTTAGTCCTCAAAGTGACATCTTTGGTTTTTAACACTTTAAAGAAGTCTTCTGCAGCAGATTTGCCCAGTGTAAAATGTCATTTGATTTCTTGACTGCTGCTTCCATGGGTGTTGATTGTGGATTCAAGTAAAACGAAATCATTGACAACTTCAGTATTTTCTCTGTTTATCATGATGTTGCTTATTGGTACAGTTGTGACTCAAAATAGGTCAATTAATCAAAATTTAATAATTGTAAATATGTTTATACCTCACGATAAAAACCAAACCCATTGCCTTGAGTCAATTCTGAGTCATGGCGACCCCATGTGTTACAGAGTACAATTTGCTCCATAGGGTTTTCTTGGCTGTGATCTTTAAGGAAGCAGAGCATCAGGCATTTCTTTGGTGGTGCTGATGGGTGGGTTCAAATCATCACCTGGAGGTTAGAGGCCCAGTGCAATCCATTTGCATACTTAGGGACCTGTACCTATTAACAGAGCTTCAGAAATAAGTTAAATAATAAAAAAACCTGAAATAACTGAAAGAAGAAATAGTCAAATCCACAAATGTAGTTGGAAATTTCAACATTCCTCCTTTCAAGATTACTGAAGGAGCAAGTTGGAAGAAAAAAAATCATTAAATAAAGAGAAGATGAGAACAACGCTACCAACCAGCTCAATCAAGAGCAAAAGCACATTCTTTTCAAGTGCACATAGAATAATTCACAGAGAAAGGCCATATCCTGGTCCGTAAACTAAATTTCAATATGTTTAAAATAATTAAATATCTTACAACATATGATCGCTGACCAAACAAAAGTAAACTAGAACTCAGTAACAGAAAGATATCTGGAAAACCCAAATATTTGGAATTAATTCACTTCTAGATAACTCACTGATCAAAAATAAATCATAAAGAAAATTATAATATTTTGAATTGAATGGACATAATATGTCAAAATTTGTGAGCCTCAGCTAAATCATTTCTTATTGAGAAATTTATAGCGTGAAATGCATATATTAAAAAAGTGCTCAAGTTAATTTCTTTCATGTTAAGAAATTAGGAAAAACAAAAAAAATAACATCAAATTAAACCCTACACTGACTGCTCTGTGGGGGATTGTAGTGGAGGGTCCCAGAAAGAGCTGGAGAAAAATGTAGAACAAAATTCTAACTCACAAAAAAAGACCAGACTTACTGGCCTGACAGAGACTGGAGAAACCCTGAGAGTATGGCGCCTAGACACCCTTTCAGCTCAGTAATGAAGTCACTCCTGAGGTTCACCCTTCAGCCAGTGATTGGACAGGCCCATAAAACAAAACGAAACTAAAGGGGCACACCAGCCCAGGGGCAAGGACTAGAAGGTAGGAGGGGACAGGAAAGCTGGTAATATGGAACCCAAGTTTGAGAAAGGGAGAGTGTTGACATGTCACTGGGTTGTTAACCAATGTCACAAAATAATATGTGTACTAACAGTTTAATGAGAAACTACTTTGGTTTGTAAACCTTCATCTAAAGTACAACAATAAAAAAAATAAAATACTAAAAAAAAAAAAAATTTAAACCCTAAACAAGTAGTAGTAAGGAAATAATCATAAGATCGGAAAGTAATGAAACTTAAAAGAGCAAAACAATAGAAACATAGAGAACATCAAGAAAACAGAAGCTGATTCTTTGAAAAGATCAATAATATTGTGAACTTCCAACTCTATTAATCAAGAAAAAGAGAGAAAACACAAATTACTTATTTTAGAAATGAAATAAAACATCACTCTAGATCCAATAGACATTAAAGACAATAAAGGAATATTTTAAAAAATGCTATTAAATTTTATAACTTAGATAAAATTAACTTAGATTTCTTGAAAGATTCAAACTCCCAAAGCTTACTTGTAACGTTAAAAAAAAAAAAAACCGTTGCCCTCAAGTTGATTACGACTCATATAGACCCTATAGGAGAGAGTAGAACCATCCCATAAGGTTTCCAAGGAGTGGCTGGTAGATTCAAACTGCCAACCTTTTGGTTAGCAGTTGTAGCTCTTAACCACTGTGCCACCAGGGCTCCAATAGATAACCTGAATAATGCCAAGTCTATTAAAACAATTAAATTTTTAATTCAAAACCTCCCCACACAGAAAAGTCTAAGCCTAAATATCTTTACTGGTGAAATTTATCAAATATTTAAAAGAGAAATAATACCAGTTCTACATAATCTCTTTCAGAAAATAGAAGATGTAGAAACACTTTCCAACTCATTCTAAGAGGCCAGGAGTACTCTTGTACAAAAACTGGAAAAAGACATTATGTACACTCACACAAAAACTACAGACCAATGTCCCTCATGAACGTAGACACAAACAACTTTGAGAAAATATTAGCATATTGAATACAGTCATATATTAAAATGATAGTGCATCCTGACCAAGTAGGGTTTATCCCAGAAATACAAGTTGGTCTAACATTCAAATATCAATCAATGTAATTCACCATATCAACTCACATTATCAACACTTGACTATGAGATTACCTCACTTGGTGCCAATAAAGCATTGACTAACATTCAACATCCATTAACAATGTAAACCCAAGGTACAGAAGGGAGTGGATAAAAGACATATATTAGTGTGAAAGACTGAATATTTTCTCTCTAAGATCAGAAACAATGACAAAAAGTTTCCTCTTACCACTTGTATGTGACCTTTGAGTGAAGGTCCTAGAAGGACAGTAAGATAAACTATGGAATCCTTCAACTTCTCACCAACAGACTACAAACTGATTGGCGTGATGCTCATTCCTTCCTTCTTCCATTCCATCACAATGGAAGGAGGCACACAGTGTGTCTTACTTTTGTATTATCAATATCAAGCATAGTGTCTAAAAGAGAAGTGGGCAAGACTGATTCAAAAACAAACAGATAAATAAAGGAATGAAGGACTCACCTACGTGTTCAATTTATATTTTCTTTCCTTGGTTAAGTGAAAATATCTGTTTAACCTAAAACATGCTGCTGATTTACCTATAAGCTGATTTTGCAGGTTTACCTGTGTGCTCCTTTCTTGCTTTTCTTTATTTTCTTCCTAACAGCTGAATTGTCACTTGATTTTCTAAGTAATAAGAAAATACTTTGTGTTTCATGTTGAGCCACTGCTCAACATTGCTCAAATCAGTTTTCTGAATAAAGTTTTTCATTTTCAATTTCCTGCCAATATGGGCAACATTTACTTTACAATTGTGTCCACATGTATTAGAATTTTTAGAAACTCTAAAGAAATTGTATCAATTTTTATGAGTCTGCTCTCGTAAACAATGAAAATCCCTCAAACATGAAAGCCATTCTTTCATTAAACCGTTAGCAATTCTTGATTTATTTGTATCATAGAAAAAATAGGTCAATGGCTTTTTTATAAACCCATTAATACAAACTTGAAATATTTAATTGAGAACAATAATAATTCAGGACTCTTAGGTATTTATCACTAAAGTACTGTGTGTTTGTTTTTAACTTCTATGCTGTTCTTAAAGGACTGAATTTTGTTTAACAGTTTTTAATGTCTAATCAATACATAATTTAATTAGAAAGGGATTTAGGAAATACTAGTAAAAGACATTCTTCCTTCCCTATAGATCATATAACAACTCTTGTTTAATTATTTTACTAGTATTTTAATTACTCAGAAAAGGCATGATTTAGTAGGAAAATATTGAACAGGGGATTTGAACACCTGGTTTCTAGCCCAACTTCATTACTTATTTCCTGTAGGTCAGAGACTTCCATTTTTATATTTTGGATATTTCATAACATCTGCTATTAATCATTGTAACTGCTAACTTTGAACATTGCTTTATATTTTAAAAATATATTTTTATATCACAATATTACGTAAGTGAGTCTCAAACCAACAGGATATTTGGAAGGCAGACAGTAACAATATCACCCTTTTATAGATGTGCCCAATAACAACATTAAGTAATTGACTACAGTACAATTTGAAATATCAATGACTGCTTTTCACTCCAATTCCAAAACTAAAGCACAAAGCAATAGATGTTTGAGTACAATGAAGAATTTATTGAATGAATTCTAACATGTGAAAGAGGAAAATGACCATTTTCTGAGTAGCAGCTGTATGCTCTAAGATGATTGTTTAGTACCCAACCCAGGAATCCAGTAAGGGTTTCCAAGTCTATGAGTTATTCAACTACTGTACCAATAAATTCCCTCTCACCTTCAAGATTAAACATCCAGAGACCAAATTTGAAACGCTGTTTCTTGTTTACCTGACTAAACTGGACAAATCAAATTTTTCTCCCTGGAACTGTAATTTGAAATTTGAAGACTGAGTCAATTAGAATTGGTGCACAAAACCTGGAGATAAACTGAGTCGTACTCAGGTTGTTAACGAGTCTCCCTCCAATCCTGACGCCCCTTTCTTCTTCGTATAGTCCATCTTCTCAGATTATTTGCTCAGCACACAGGTTGAATAAGTATGGTAAAAGGGTACAACCCTGATGCACACCTTTCCTGACTTTAAACCACGCAGTATCCCCTTGTTCTGTTGGAACAACTGCCTCTTGGTCTAAGCGCAGGTTCCTCATGAGCACAATTAACTGTTCTGGAATTCCCATTCTTCGCAATGTTATCCATAATTTGTTATGACTCACACAGTCGAATGCCTTTGCATAGTCAATAAAACACTGGTAAACATCTTTCTGGTATTCTCTGCTTTCAGCCAGGATCCATCTGACATCAGTGATGATATCCCTGGTTCCACATCCTCTTCTGAATTCAGCCTGAATTTCTGGCAGTTCTCTGTCAATATATTGCTGCAGCCGCTTTTGAATAATCTTCAGAAAATCTACCTGCATGTGATATTAATGATATTGTTCGATAATTTCCGCATTCGGTTAGATCACCTTTCTTGGGAACAGGCATAAATATGGATCTCTTCCAATAGGTTGGCCAGGTAGCTGTCTTCCAAATTTCTTGGCATAGATGAGTGAATACTTCCAGCGCTGCATCCATTTGTTGAAATATCTCAACTGATATTCCGTCAACTCCTGGAGCCTTGTTTTTCACCAATGCCTTCAGTGCAGCTTGGACTTCTTCCTTCAGTACCATGGTTCCTGATCATATGCTTCTTGAAATGGTTGAATGTACATATACGGGAGCATATATATATATACATATATATACTTCATATATTCTATAATTATACAATTCAAGAGGATGTAAATCTATCAAATATTTTAAGATAAACACAAAAATTGATACATTATAAAGAAAAAAGAATGCTGGATTGAGATGGTTATGTAGGTGGTTACCTCCAGGTCACAACAGAGGAATACAAGCTGGCAGAGACACACAGGAGACTTCAAGTTATTGGAATATTTTAAGCTGGTGAGTTCATGTGTGTCTATCTTATTGTTTTATCAAGATCAACATTTATGTTGAAAATTTTCTGATTTTACATATGGTATGTTTTATTATCAAGCTTTTTTTTTTTACTCTCTGATTACTATTATATATTTTTTGCATCTAAAAGACTCTACTAGGCTCTTTATGGGTACCTTTTTTGAGGTATACAGTCTATGTAGTTAGAAAAAAATAAATTGATGTATTATAGATAATTTTTATAATTCGTGTTTGAGCAGAAATAATCCTGAAGGGATATAACATTCTGGACAAAATCAAGTACTAAAACCATACATTTACTCCATTTTACCCTTTGTAGGTTCTAGTACCCTGCAATATGTAATTGGCATAATAAATGAACAGTCTTACAGAAGAGCAATTCCAGCAGTAAAAGAAAATAGTTTCATATACTCCTCACAGTTTCTGAAAGCTCTATAAAAGTACTGCTTGCAGAAAGCAGAGGATGAATGACACTTGGCCTTATCTTACGTTTGCATTTGATTGTGTTATAAAAAGTATGCACTTGAGAAAGGCTTAAGGTAGTCATAAAATTGTAACCAAGCCCAAGGAATTCTGAATTAAAACATAATCCGCTCCAGAAGCATCAGTAACTTTATGATAAACCATAGCTACATACATCTGAACTGGAAGTGGTTTCTGAAGACTGGATAAGAGAATTCTTGCTTATAATTATGTTCTCCTCCTTCAGAATTTTACTACCATAGGCTTCTTATCTCTGTCATCAAAGATAGCAATTTGCTTCACTTTAAGGCAAGCGTGTGCTCATCTAGCTAATGTCTCCCCCTTGAAGATGGACAATTTGGGTGATATGTGAAAACCCTGGTGGTGCAGTGGTTAAGAGCTATGGCTGCTAACCAAAAGGTTGGCAGTTCTGAATCCACCAGGCACTCCTTGGAAACTCTATGGGGCAGTTCTACACTGTCCTATAGGGTCACTAAGAGTTGGAAGCAACTCGTGGCAATGGGTTTGGTTTGGCTTTTTTTTTTTTTTTTTTTTGGTACACAGAAAGCAAATGGTAGCAACTGCAACAATCAGGTCTTTGGCAAGGAAAAAATAGTCATCTTGGCTAATAAACTTCAAAGGAGCCTGGTGGTGCAACAATTAAGAGCTGGGATGCTAGCCGAAAGGTTGGCAGTTTGAACCCACCCAGCTGCCCCATGGGAGAAACACTTGGCGATCTGCTCCCGTAAAGACCAACAGCCGAGAAAACTCTATTGGGCAGTTTGCTTCTGTCACACGGGGTTGCTATGAGTTAAAAACTGACTCAACAGCACCCAACAACAACATTAAGCTTCAATTGATATGCCTTTTTTGAAGCAAAATATAATCATATGCCCCCTCCACTGTTACGGAAGTTGAATTAAGAAAATTCATTATTATCGATGGATGTCATTGTAATCAATGCTTCTGTCTTTTGAAAAATGGTTCCTATTATTACTATTTTTTAAATCTAATGTCAAGTTTTGCCCATTCTTAGTTGTGGGACTTTTGTCAACTGGATCGACCTCTCTGAGCTTCAGTTTTTTTCTCTGACAAATATTATTAGTGCCTAATTTACAGATGCATTGATAACTACTGGTGATGGGAATGCAAAAGTTGGAAAAAAGAAGAAGGATTGGTAGTTGGAAAATATGGCCTTGGTGACAGAAACTACAATGGAGAATACATGGCAGAATTTTGCAAGACCAATGACTTCTTCACTGCAAATAATTTTTTTCAACAACATAAACAGCAGCTATACTCATGGACCTCACCAGATGGGATACACAGGAATCAAATCGACTACATCTGTGGAAAGAGACAATGGAAAAGCTCAATATCATCAGTCACAACAAGGCCAGGGGCTGAATAGGGGACAGATCATCAATTGCTGATATGCCAGTTCAAACTGAAGCTGAAGAAAACTAATACAACTCCATGAGAGCCAAAGTACAACCTTGAGTATATCACACCTGAGTTTAGAGACCATCTCAAGAATAGATTTAACACATTGAACACGAATGACTGAAGACCTGATGAACTGTGATGACATCAAGGACAGCACACATGAAGAAAGCAAAAGGTCGTAAAAAATAAAGACTGAAACAGATGTCAGAAGAGACTCTGAAAATTGCTCTTGAATGTAGAATAGCTAAAGCGAATGAAAGAAATGATGAAGTAAAAGAGCTGAACAGAAGATTTCAAAGGACGGCTCAAGAAGACAAAGTAAAGTATTGTAACAAAATGTACAAAGACCTGGAGTTAGAAAACCAAAACGGAAGGACATGGCAACAGTCATGAGGAGAGAGCAGGACCGGGCAGTGTTTCATTCTGTTGTACCTAGGGTTACTATGGGTTGGAACTGACTCGATAGCACCTAACAACAACAACAACATTTTGTAATGATTGTGTGTGGCAAGGGACAAGAAACTATTCTAACCTATTCAAGTAAAACTTGTGGATGCACAGGGTTGAGAAGGGAGGTGTGATTATCAAGACTAAGATGTCATGAGTTTCTGTTGAATGTAGAGTAGCTAAAGCAAAAGGAAGAAATGATGAAGTAAAAGAGCTGAATGGAAGATTTCAAAGGGTGGCTCGAGAAGACAAAGTAAAATACTATAATGAAATGTGCAAAGATCTGGAGATAGAAAACCAAATGGGAAGAACATGCTTGGCACTTCTCAAGCTGAAAGAACTGAAGGAAAAACTCAAGCCTCAAGTTGCAATATTGAAGGATTCTACTGGGAAAATATTAAACAATGCAGGAAGCATCAAAGGAAGATGAGAGGAATACACAGACTTACTGTACCAAAAAGAATTGGTTGGTCAACATTAAACCATTTCAGGAGGCAGCATGTGATCAAGAACTGATGGTACTGAAGAGTCCAAGCTACACTGAAGGCATTGGTGAAAAACAAGGACACAATGAGATACCATCTCTCCCCAGCATTACTGGCATGAATCAAAAAAGCAGTAACAAATGTTGGAGAAGCTTCAGGGAGATTGGAACGCTTATGCACTGCTGGTAGGAATGCAAAATGATACAGCCATTTTGGAAAATGGTACAGCACTTCCTTAGAAAGCTAGAAATAGAAATACCATATGATCCAGCAATCCCACTCCTAAGAATATATCCTAGAGAAATAAGAGCCATCATGCTAATAGACATATGCACACCTATGTTCGTTGCAGCATTGATCAAAATAGCTAAAAGATGGAAACAACCTAGATGCCCATCAACAGATGAATGGATAAACAAACTATGGTACATACACACAATGGAGTATGATGCAACGATAAAGAACAATGATGAATCTGTGAAGCATCTCATACCATGGATGAATCTGGAGGGCATTACGCTGAGTGAAATAAGTCAATCACAAAAGGGCAAATATTGTATAGACCACTAATGTAAAAACTCATGAAAAGGTTTACACACAAAAAGAAACAATCTTTGATAGTTACGGGGGAGGGGAGGGGTGGGATGGAAAAACATTAACCAGACTATAGATAAGTGGTAACTTTGGTGAAGCCTAAGACAGTACACAGTACTGGGGAAGCCAGCACAACTTGTCCAAGGCAAGGTCATGGAAGCTCCATAGACACATCCAAACTCCCTGAGGGACCGAATTGCTGGACTGAGGGCTGTGGGGACTATGGTCTCGGGGAACATCTAGCTCAATTGTCATAACCTAGTTTATAAAGAAAATGATCTATATGCTACTTTGGTGAGTAACGTCTGGGGTCTTAAAAGCCTGTGAGTGGCTACCTAAGATACTCCACTGGTCTCACCCATTTGGGAGTAATGGAGAATGAAGAAAACTAAAGATACAAGGGAAAGATTAACCCAAAGGACTAACGGACCACAACTACCATGTCCTCTACCAGACTGAGTCCAGCACAACTAGATGGTGCCAGGCTACCACCACTGTCTGCTCTGACTGGGATCATAACAGAGAGTCCCGGACAGAGCTGGAGAAAAATGTAGAACAAAATTCTAACTCACAAAAAAAGACCAGACTTACTGGCCTGACAGACACTGGAGAAACTTAGAGAGTATGGCCCCTGGACACCCTTTTAGCTCAGTAATGAAGTCACTCCTGAGGTTCACCCTTCAGCTAAAGAGTAGACAGGCCCATAAAACAAAACGAGACTAAGGGGGCACACCAGCCCAAGGACAAGGACTAGAAGTCAGGAGGGAACAGAAAAGCTGGTAATAGGGAACCCAAGGTCAAGAAGAGAGAGTGTTGACATGTTGTGGTGTTGTTAACCAATGTCATAAAACAATCATGTGTACTGTTTAATGAGAAATTAGTTTGTTCTGTATACTTCATCTAAAGTACAATAAAAAAAATGCCATTAGGTGTATGCAATTTTAGAATTGTTATATGTTCCCAACAATTTGAACTTTTATTAATGTTACTAACTCTCCTTATCTCTAGTAGCACTTGAAGTCTATATTGCATGGAATAAATAAAAGCTACTCCATTATCATTATTATTTGATACAATCAATCTTTGTTTAGATTTACCCACGTTTTTCATCTTCTTGATTCGTTATTTTTCCATTCCTTTCGAACCTTTCATACCAGCTCATTTTTCTTTCTCCTGAAATCTACTGTTTATAAATTCCTCTAGTAAATGTTTGGTCTTATTTTAATATATTTTTAATTTCTCCTGGATATTGGAAGTTCGTTCAGCTACGGATATAACATTAAGTTGACCATTATTTTTCTCTGAGCATTTGAGGATATTATACTGCTATCTTAACGGTTTAACATTTGTTGATGAGAAATAAGCTCTCTGTCTAAATGCCATTCTGTATTGGTAAAATGCTTTATCTTTGAATTATTCTTAAGAACTTCTATGTTTTGTGTTCTTCATCTACACTATCATGTGTCTAAGGGCTAATTTCTTTCTTTTTATCTCACTTTCAATGTTTGGTTTTCCTGGATCCAACAACTAGTGTGTTTTTATTTTCTTCAGTTTTCAAACATTCCAAGCCAAATATCTCTTCATATATTTCTCTAACTTATATTAGACCTTATTTCTCTATTTACTATGGCAATTTATGCCTCATTCTTATATTCTGCATCATCTTTGTGCTGCATCTTGTTTATTTTTCAGATATTTAACTTCTAGCTCACTCACTTATTTTTTAACTGTGTTTAATCTACTGTTTAATCAGTCCATTGAGTTTCTTTTGTGAGTAAGTATATTTCCCAAGTTTACAAGTTTTTTAAAAAATTATTTCACAAATTACACATTTTTATAGTTTCTGCCTCACCATCATATTTTGAATACCCATTTATATTTCTTTAAAAATTCTAAAAATACTTACTTTCTATTGCAACATAGGAGCCCTGGTGGCACAGTGGTTAAGAGCCTGGCTGCTAACCAAAAGGTCAGCAATTCAAATCCACCAGCCACTCCTTGGAAACCCTATGGGACATATCTATTCTGTCCTATAGGGTTGCTATGAGTTGGAATCTACTCGACGGCAATGGGTTTTATTTTAATATGTAATTCCAATATCCATAGTCTAGTCTTACAGTATGTTTTTCTTTCTGCTCTCACTCATGTTGGTTTGTTTCCATAAATGGTTTGTATATACATAAGTGTGTGTTTGTGTATTTACTGCAAACTCGTGGATTTTGAAACTTAGTTTAAAATGGAGTCCCCCAGTCTAGAAAATATTTGATTTTTCTACTACAGGTGCAATGCTTTGCATTACAAATCCAAGGCAGATTTAAATTTAATTCTCACGTTGTATTTTTTTTTTTTTAATGCATGGGGAGTGAATTATGAATTCTAGCACAAACCTATCTGAGAGCTAGCATTTCTTATACATTCTCACTCAGGGACACTTTATTTTCCCCTGAACACAAGGGGATTTCTGTATTTCTTTACCACCTTTTATTGAGGTGTAATTTTTTCTGTTTTTTCCCTTTGCTCTATATCACCGTTTAATGAGTGTTGCTCTTGGTTATAAAGAATATGTATAAGTTTCCAGTTTAGTACCTTTTGCAAACCCCAGCCTTTGTCTCCTGCTGGACTGAGGTTTTCAAGAATCCATTACGTGGATAACTGATACTAGATAAAATGTTTTACCTTTATTTTTTTCTGCATTACATATGATACAGAAATGATTTACAGTTAAGAAAGATGATTTCTGTTTCTCATAGATTGTTCAGAATATGGCACCTCTGGAGACTTCCTAACATCTGCAGGATAATATTACAGAATCAGGAAAAATTATTTACATGATTGATTTCTGGTAATTCAGGTGCAGAATTTGTCAAATTACTAAAGGATGACAAGTTGCAGGAAATTAAAACATATAAACCTTGGCATCTTGGATTCCTAAAAGTCATCCAGTAGTATAAGAAGAAGGCATTTTTAATATATTAGACTTAGTATTTAACATTTGAAAACATATGTTCACCTCATTAAAATTTATTTTTATGAATGCATATTGCTTTCTTTCAAAAAAACTAAAATTCTTATGAATGTAGAAGATTAAGAGAAAAAAACTTATTAAGTTTGCTGCATCAATAAACTTGACATTTATAAAAGCATTGCATCTGGATTTCGTTGCAATAGAATTATGTCTTTTTAAGCCTAGTCTTTTCTTCTTCCAAGAACATGGTAAGCCCTTTGGCAATGTCCAGCCTTGCTAGTGGAGGAGAAGGATATGGGGAGGGTGAGAAGACACATTACTCACTGTTGGCTGCCATGTCACCAGCAGACATTATTATTTTGGGGTTAAATATTGCCTTTATCATATTCTCTTTTGAGATATACTTGTTCCTAAGAGGAAGTCTCTAACACCTCTTGTGTATGAATTTACAAATTCTCTTTTTCTCTTTATTGAGGAAATAGGAATAGCAGACAAGCAAAGGTCACCAAAAAAGAATGGTGACCAAAAATACTGAAAGAAATCATGGAAAGCTGAAGGGACCGAGCAGCAAGGAACAATAAGTGTACTTGGATAGATTTCTGTTTTCTTCATCGGGAGTCTTTCACTTCAGAAAAATGTTGTGACAATTGTTCAGTATTCTCAAATCTAAGATTCATTGAAAACAATTAAGAAAGGAAATGAAAGTAAACACACTAGTTTTAAAATAATTACTAACTTTGGGATTGCCAAAAATTCCACGGTATATATGGGTTTCTTAGAAATAAATGTGAGTTGAGTGAGGGGGGAAAAAAGTTATTTCAGTATTAGGGAAAGTCTTTATGAAGCAGAGTTGATCTTGTAAAATGACATATAAATGGACAATTTTTAACAATTTATTTAGCTAGCAGAGTATAGGGTGAAAAGAGTTTGAAGAAGGAACCGAGAGCAAATTTTTAAACTGGGCTCTTTACTCACAGTGTAGAAATTTGGGGGGACATGCCTCTGAGGCATAGATCATTTAAGTAGATTTTTCCTCTAAGCTGTAGCTCTTTATTTTTTATTAACTTTTTCTTTTCTCAACTTCTTATCTGTGCCTCCTATCCTGAAGTCAACTTCTTGTGAACTGCTGTTCCCTTTGTTCTTACAACAAAGACACTATAAGTATGACAAAAAAAAAGAAAAAAAAGCCATTACCATCGAGTAGATTCTGACTCACAGCGACCCTGCAGGTCAGAGTAGAACAGCCCCAAAGGGTTTCCAAGGAGGGCCTGGTGGATTCAAACTGCCAGCCTTTTGGTTAGTAGCCAAGCTCTTAACCACTGTGCCACCAGGGCTCCAAGTATGACAGGTATGTATATATATTAATTATTAATTAATATATATTAATTATTAATTTTAGTTTAATTATTAATATTTTAGTTTCTGACATGGTAACTATATTTTATGTTTACACGGGTTGTTGCTTTGTTTTGTAACACTACAACTGACTTTTTGTTTTGTAGTTATTTTGTATAGAATCGGATTACTATGCTGTTACTGCCTTGTTTCATTCTGTTTATTTGAAGATTAAAAAAAAAAGTTTACATCTATCAGTAACTTCTTTACATAGCATTTACCATTAATAACTCACTTTTACATGTGTTACGCAGCTATTTTCTAAACCAAGATTGCAAGGTAGTAAAGACAAATATTAGACTGAACTAAAAAATCGTGTAGTCAATTCCCTGATTTTTCAGATTAAAAAAAAAAAACTTTTAAAGATTTGCTCATGGGGAGAGAGCTATTTGTGGTAGAACTATGTTAAGTTTGAGAAAATGAAGGCTTGAATAGGTTAAAAGACTTACAAAGAGCAAAGTTAGTATGACACAGAACAGACAAGTGTTCAAAACCAAACCTTTTCTCTTTAAAATTCTACATATATATATATATATATATTCCATTTTATCATGCTTTTATTTGACCTATTTTTTACAGTGGTTTTAAATTTCTGACAGAATAATATATTTAAAATAATTAATATGACTCCTTCATAATATACCAAAACCCATTGCCCTCAGGTTGATTCCCTTCATAACATGCCATGCTATATTTTGTTAATTTGCTATATTTTTAAATTTCATCTATCAAATGGAAAATTGAACATCTCTTACTATTTTTACATCTACTTGAGGACCTCATTCTTGGTTTAAACCTGTTATAGGAAATGGGGTTAGAAATATTTGGATCGAAAATCCCAAATCCTGACCTTCATAACAGAACAGGAAATTTCTTAAGGGATTTATTTCCAAATGAACCAAATTACTTTCACAGAGGGAGTATGATCAAGATTGCATGTGGGAATTTAAAAATTTGTTATAAAGTAGTCCTTGTTTTTGTGTTTCTCGTTTTGTAAAATAAAAATTTGGTATTACATTTCTTCAAAAGCATTTTTGTTATTTTAATAAAAGTTCTGATAGTATACCTAAGCAAATTATCATAACTTACAGTTTCGAATATCGACACCTCAGTTCTAATCAAACCCAAACCCAGTTCCATCTTATAAATTTGTATTCACATCCTTAAGTAAATCTTACTACATGAGTTGTTGGTAGGTGCCATTGAGTTGGTTCCAACGCATAGCGATACTACGTACAACAGAATGAAATACTGCCCAGTTCTGCACCATCTTCATGATCTTTGTTATGCTTGAGCCCATTGTTGCAGCCACTGTGTTAATCTATCTTGTTGAGGGTCTTCCTCTTTTTCGCTGACCCTCTAACTTTACCAAGCATGATGTCCTTCTCCAGGGACTGATCGCTCCTGATAACATGTCCAAAATATGTGAGACGAAGTCTCACCATCCTCGCTTCTAGGGAGCATTCTGGCTGTACTTCTTCCAAGACAGACTTGTTTGTTCTTCTGGCAGTCCATGGTATATTCAATATTCTTCGCCAACACCACAATTCAAAAGCATCAATTTTTCTTCTCTCTTCCTTATTCATTGTCCAGCTTTCGAATGCATATGAGGCTACTGAAAACACCAGGGCTTGGGTCAGGTGCACCTTAATCCTTCAAGTGAGATCTTTGCTTTTTAACACTTTAAAGAGGTCTCTTTCAGCAGATTTGCCCAATGCTACATGTGCCCAATACAACATGAGAGGCTTCAGGAAAAAATAAAGTATTTATTTTGAAAACTTCTTTACATATATAGAGAAACGTATTACATAATTGAGAATACCAGTATAAATAAAAAATAATAAAGTTCTAGGAAGAAAGAAGAGAACAAAGGAAGAAGATAAATATTACCTGACTTATGGTCTCTCATTCAGTGAAACTGTTGGTTAAGTTGTTTGAGTTGAGGGAACAAACTCACATAAGCCTATTAAAGGGAAACTTCATGCATGAGGTCACAAGAAAGCCCACAGCTGAGACTGAATATTGCCAAGAAGTTTTTGATTTTCTACCTTTGGAAAAGGTATGGTTAAGCTTGGAAATATACTGACGTCACTGCTGGGTTAGTTTCATTGTATTCTGTAGCAAAACAAAGCATGGAGAAACTATTTTTTATTAAAGTCCGTTACTTTTTTGTTTAATTTTTTTGTGATAACATACACAACAAAGAATACACTATTGCAACAAATCAATGTGCATAATTCAGTGACCTTGTTTATGTTCTTCAAGTTTTGTAATCATTCTCACTATCCTTTTCCAAATTATTCCACCACAATTAATATAAAATCACTGCCCTCTAAGCTTCTCATCTCACCTTTTGAGATGCTATTGTCAATATTGTCAATTTGATCCTGTAGATAAATCTTTGAGAGAAAACAATGCTCAAGGCAGCTGTATTTTACTAATTAGGCTAAATTGTTGTTTGGTTCAAAGCAGACTTCCAGGAAAAGTTTTGGTTTGAGGTTTAAAATTTAAAGATTATCTCACAGCCATAGTTTCAGCAACAGTTTCATCCAGCCCCTTGGCTCCAGAAGGTCTGGATTCCATTGAGAATTTGAAATTGTGTTCCATTTTCCCCCCTTTTGATCAGAATTCTTCTATTGAATCTTAGATCAAAACATTCAGTAATGGTAGCTGGGCACCATCGAGTTCTTTGGGTCTTATAGCACAAACTATCATGAAGATGTAGATATGAAAAATGTTGAAATGACAAACACTGGGTGATACATACTTAAGACAGATGGTGTAGCATCTGATGCTGCATACGTAAAGCCAAACACTTCATGGGATTTGTTTTTTTTTTTTGGTTTGGAGGTTTAGGGTCATGATCTCATGGAAACTCTCAGTCAATTGGCCTAACACTGTTCCTCAGTGCTTCTGTTCTACCTCCTACTTCACTGAGTAGTGTCTGGGGTCTTAAAAGCTTGCAAGCAGCCATCCAAGCTACAATAGGTCTCTGATAAGGTCCTATTATGTTGCAAGGACTATAATGCTTTATAGTCATGAATTTATTTAACTCTCATAACCTAAATGTAGATACGATTATTCGTATTTACGATTAGCAAACTGAGTGTTAGCATAACTAGTTGGCTTCCCAAAGGGAGCACCAATTAGCATTCACAAAACGAAACCCATTGTCTTCAAGTCAATTCTGAGTCATAGTGATCCTATAGGACAGAGTAGAACTGCCCCACACGGTTTCCAAGGCTATAAATCTTTACGGAAACAGTCTGCCACGTCTTTCTCCCATGGAGCAGCTGGTGGGTTCATACTACCAACATTTCAGTTAGCAGCTCAAGGCTTAACCACTGTGCCACCAGGGCTCCTACCAATTAGCATATGAAATTTGATTAGGGAGAACTCTCAGGGTCAACACGTGTTGAAAGGACAAAAACAGGATTGGGCACGCAGAAATGTTTGGTGGTGATGCGGGTCTCAGTTGGCACAGGGGATCCCCAGAGCTGGAATGGCCATTCAGAGGTGTTCTTAGTTGAGGAAAGAGTTGGGTCTTCATACCATTGGGCTGCCCAGTCGTAGAATGTGGACTGCCCTCAGCGAAGCAGCATGACCATTAAGAGAAAAAGGGCTCTCTTCAGCTGAGGGCAATTCCAGGAGAGAGTCGACACCTCCAATCTGTCAGCTGACAAATTCCTCAGCTTGGAATTAAGTCCCTCAGACTTGAAAGGAATTTCATATCATAGAACAGCATCACATGCATTGCTGGTAGTCACTCCTTCAGGATTCTGGTGACTTCTTTTCCTGGGAGAAACTGATGAGAGAAGGTTAATGGAACAAAACACATCCTTTGTTGCTGCAAATGGTGTCAAAACTGCAAGTAATAGTTATCACCTTCTTCCTGTACTGTTCATTCTAGATTCCTCTCACCCTCAGCTACAGCCTCTGTTGGTCTAGGTGTCTGACCAGGTGGGTGACCCATATCTTCATCAATGTTTGTTACAAAGCTATTACCATCATCCCTTTCTCAGGCCACATTGGTGCTGCCCTTGTTTATTTATCATCAAAATTGGGCAAATGAGTACTAAGGGATGCTTCAGTGGGTCACAGGGTGCTGAACATATCCCTCCTCATCCCCACTGTATCTCAGCAGCCCTTCCTCCTCCTGATGATCAGGATCAATTATTCCCCCAGCCCCACCCCATAAAGATGACTCTCCATGTTTGTTCTTCTTTTGGCACAAAGAACCCAAATTTCTTATCTGGCAACAGCAGCTTAATGTTTAACGATATCATCACTATGGCTTCTGTGGAAACATCCCTTCTCTGAGAGCAAGGAATTCTAAACTGACAAAGCCCAGAGCTATATAAAAAGAAAAGACCATATCACGGCATGGGTTACTGGAAGGGCTGGCATGTGGGGCCACTTCTCCATCTACTTTCTAGGTTCCCAGACTGAAGTATTTTACCTATTGTCGGACACAGCACTGTGCAATGGTCATTAATTTAATGAGTGTAGTTGGCCTGGAGGATAGTACCCCTTCGTATTATTCCCAAGATATGTCTTAACCATACCTGCGATGGAGCCCCGGTTGTACGGTTGTTAAGAGCTCGGCTGCTAACTAAAAGGTCAGCAGTTCAAATCCACCAGCTCCACAGTCCACTAGATGATGATGCGTTTAGTCTCAGGCTAACGGTCCATGTTAATCTGTCTTCATTGCACAGATATTGTTGTTGTTATATTTATTTAGTGCCTATCACTGATAAGTACAGTATTTTAACTTTTTAGTCAAACTCAGTAAGAACTATTAATCGTAAACATGAATCCTTAAAAGGGACCTACTTACCTTGTATATTTCTGAATGGGCACTTTCTTCTCCTTTGCACATCGTCAGTGGATTCACTTTAACCAATGAAATGACCAACGTTAAATCTGGTAAACATTATCTCATTTTTGGCATTTCTAAAATGAAGTATAGCTAAGGATAATAGAGCCTGTGAAAGCACAGACAAGCAAATGCAGTCATCTCCCAGGGGAGATATTTTAAATCATTTAGCTTTTTGAAATACAGGTAATGAAATGGTGATTTTCCTCATTTTTTTTTTTCCTTATAAGAAAGATAATGATTTCCCTGTAGGAGCGTGTAATATGGCAAAATGTCTGAAGAAAATGACATAATTGAAAGTGAATGTATTACAATGCTTCTTTGTCTCATTTCTGGAGACAAAACAACATTGTGATTATACTCAATTCAGAATTTATCCAGACAGTCTGGCAAGGAAGAGAATAAATATTTCCATTAATGACAAATATCTTCTGAAGACAGGTATAAGTCAATTCAGTTTAATTTTATATTTTATTGCAAAATTCTTACCAAAGGAAAAGATTAAATTAACATAAGAAGTATCATACTTAGGTCTTCATGAGTAATTAAAATGAAAAATGGAATTTGGAGTAAGATGTTTGACACCTCTGTCAGCCGATACGTTCCTGCCAATCAGTAAGGGATGGCATTAGACTGGCACGTAACGTAATTGTCAGTTCATCCTGCCAGTTACAATGCAGTAGAAAAGAATAGATTTTTAAAAACATATTCTACTAAAAACAATTATCTGGCATTCTGGAACAATCTTTTACATAGGTCAATCAAATGATCATTAAATCTGTGAATCATTTTATATAGCAAACTACAATAGACAAAATAAAATAATTGGAACACCTGTGGCAGAGGGAAAAACCCTTAGAAGTCTTTCATATTAAAAATGAAGACGTCGTTTTTGCCTCTGAGGATGGAGTTGATCATTTTTCATTTTTTCACCAACAGTGGCAATACTCAGCACATTATTTTATTTTATTTTTTTGCTTCATGGTTGTTTTGGAAATGAAGGTAGTACTTCACTCTGCCTTCCAAGTTTTGGGAATTATTTTAAATGGTCTCTTAACATGTGAAAGAAGGAATCCAGTATTCAATAGCAATAACTGAACAAACTTGTAGCTTCAAAAATGAGTATTAAGGTTATCAGAGTGGTCATAGAATCTGAAAATTATTTTCTATAACCAAAAGATGAGTCAAATTAATACAAAAAAAATCCAGTCGTTTCATCAAAATAAAATAATAAGCATGTATTAAAATATATTTTAATTCTATTTTGAAAATGCCAATGATTCCTAGTCTTCAGCTGTTCAAAAGATTTTTTACCATTATCATGACACAAACCACGACTGATCACATATCCTGCCAAACTTAAAATTCTATGAAGCTTTATTTTAATAGCATCTTATATTTTCTAAGAAACTTTTAGTTAATTGGGTCATTATTTTAAAATAATCAAACACCATTCTACAGAGTAGAGTAGAAAGAATACAGATGCAGGCGGAAGAATACCGTTTCTCAATCCTTTCTCCATTAGCTGGTTCCTTGCTGTCTTAGTTACCTAGGGCTGCTGTAACAGAAGAACCACAAGTGAGTCACTTTGAAAAACAGAAATGTATTTATTCACAGTTCTGGAGGCTAGGAGTCCAAACTCAGGGCACTGGCTCTAGGGGAAGGCTTTCTCTCTGTCGGCTCTGGGCGAAGATCCTCGTCTCACGCAGGTTCTGTACACATAGCGGTCCTCAGTTTCTTGGTGATCTTCACGTAGCATCTATTCTCCCATTTATGCTTGCTTCTGTGTCTGCTCTGCTCTCTTCGTAACTCAGCAGTGATTAGGTGTAGGGCACACTTAACACCGATAGGGCATTAATATAACAAAGAAAACCTTATTTCTGGACAGGATTACATCCACAGGTATAGGGGTTAGGATTCCAACATTTATTTGAAGAGGGGACACAATTCAATCCACAGCACTTGTATATCACAAAATTATCCTGAATCCTATATAGTTAGAATCATTTAATTGACCTTACCCATGTCATCATTGAGTATTGTGCATAAACTACTACTGACTAGTCATTAAAAAAATAAACATAAAACAAATATGAGAACATAAAAATATCTTCATTTTAAATAATTTAAACATACATCTTACTTTTCCTTTTGTTCATAGATATGGCTGTAGTGCAGCTTTCTCACACTGTGATAAAGTACTTATTTGAATTATTTCATTTCGTTTTTCTCATTTATAATCATGTCACACTGGTAGAATTTCTAGTGGAGAGGAAAAGGCTATTCATGTGGCTGCTTTCCAATAATGTAGTAAAATATTCCACAGTTAGTCTTCCCAATGTAAACGGCTGCAGAATGTGCTTTGGAGACTGCAGAGGAAAAAGTTAATTTCTATTCCTCCCAGTTTCAGGAAAGAAAGAGAGAGAAGCCAAAGAAACCTCTCGGAAGTATTGTCTGGATTCCTCACTGACCTCAAATGTTTTCTCGTTTGTTATTCCTGTTCCAAGCTAGGAACACAGTGAACAAAAGCAGCCCTATCACTTTCCTGGGGAGACCAAGACCTCCTTACTCTGCGTATTACTGACGTGGTAGGAGATGGGAAAGTAGGAAAGGATGGGGCACTTGATAAGTCGACTCTTATTTATTCACAAATGAGAAGGGAAGTCGTTTATGCCAATGCTATCGACAGACGTAGGGAAACAGATATAGAATGATAAATAGGAAATTACATGAAAATATTTGGTAGAAATTATTGAGTAACTCTGCCATGTTTGTGGTGTGGAAGAAGGGAGCCATCTGAAAGTGAGTCCATTATGTGTTCTACCTAGACTATTTTATAGGTTATTCTAATCATCTATTTCGGCTAGCTATTGTGGCTAACAAACCATCCTGAAATGTATTGGCCTTAAATGGTTTATTATGTGTTTTGATTTTGGGTATTTCTTGTCTGGGGTCACTTATGCAAGTGTGATCAAAAGTTGGCTGAGGCTGAAATCATCTCAAGGCTTGACTAGGCTGTACGTCCAAGATGGCGCCCTCATATGGCTACCGGTTGCTGGGGGCTATCGTCTGAAATCTCACCTGGAGATGTTGACCAGAGCACCTATAGACGGCCTTTCTGTGGGACTCACCTTCTCATAGTATGGAGGCTAGTTCCCAAAGGGAGTTTCCGAAAAGCAAGCGTGCCAAAAAGCCTGGAGCGAAAATACAAAGATTTGGTTTTTTATAACCTATGTTCCAAAGTCAGACATCACTTTGGTCTCATTCTATTGATCAAAGCAGTCACTGAATCTTCAGTCACACAGATTCAAGGTAGTAAAGAAATAGAGCCCACCTTCTGACGAGGGAGAGCCCTGGTGGTGCTGTGGTTAAAGCATTCAGCTGCTAACCAAAAGGTCAGCAGTTAGAACCCATCATCAGCCTCTCCACGGGAGAAAGATGTGGTAATCTGCTTCCATAAAGATTACAGCTTTGGAAACCCCATGGGACAGTTCTACTTTTCATACAGGATCGTTATATGTTCAAACTGACTCCACAGCCACGGGTGTTGGTTTCAGGTTTTTTATTGATGGGGAGTAGAAAGGCCAAATTGCAACTATTGCTATAAATTGACCTCTGAGCACCGCCTTTGCCATGTCTCAAAGGTTTTGGTATGATGTGTTCTCATTCTCGTTTGATTGTAGGAATTTTTTTATTCCATCTCTGATTTCTTCTATTACCCAGTGGTTTTTATGTAAGGTGTTATTCAATTTCCATGTGATTGTTTTTTTTTCCTTCCTCTTCCTGTTGTTAATTTCTACCTTGAAGGCATTGTGATTACAGAAGATACTTCGTATTATCTCAATATTTTGGATTTTGTTGAGGGTTTCTCTGAGACCTAAGATGTGGTATATTCTGGAGAAGGTTCCATGTGCTTTGGAAAAGAATAGGTACTTTGCAGCGGTTGGATGGAGTGTTCTATATATGTCTATGAGGTCAAGTTGGCTGATTGTGCCTTTTAGCTCTTCTGTATCTTTGGTGAGTTTCTTTCTAGATGTTCTGTCCTTTACTGACAGTGGTGTGTTGAAGGTTCTGATATTACTGTGGAACCGTCAATGTCTTTTTTCAGATAAGCACTCTTTTTAAAGGAAAAAAACAAAAGCACTAATTTTCAACAATGACAGGTTTCTGTGAATCATCCAGCTCTCACGTGGGTAATATCGCAACATGAATTGCATACTGGTTTCTGCTGTCCAATAACAACATGAAACCCCAGAACCATTTGGAACTACATTTAAAGTGACATATATTATCATAACATGCTTATCCTCATTCTGTTGATAAAAAAACTCTATTGCTTTCTTTGACATTGTAGCTTCCTCTCAAGGAACACTCTTTTGCCACTTTTAAAAACTCACATTTTCCTACGTAGGCTCACTCCTCTATGATATTGTTAAAGTCAGCTCAGTTTAGCCTGTATTGTTGTTGTGGTTGTTAGGTTCCATTGAGTTGGTTCCTGCTCATAGCAACCCCATGTGCAGCGGAACGAAACACTGCCTGGATCCTGCACCATCCTCACAATCACTGTTATGCTTGAGCCCATTGTCGCAGCCACTGTGTCAATCCATCTTGTTGAGGGTCTTCCCCTTTCGCTTTTTTATTTAGTTTACCCTGCAGTGCTCGTTAATCCAAATATAAACTTTCCTAACAACCTTTGTAATTTTGATGAAGGTAGGTAGAGAAGTAGTACCTACAAATGGCTTCTTTAGCTCCCAGCTTAGTGTTACCTTCCCTAAACTACTTCCAGCCCTCAGTATGAGTCCTATGCCAGCAATGATTTTATTGCAGTATTTAAAATATTAAGGGTCCCCATAGGGCAGAAGAGTCTCAATAAGATGGTTAAAGCTCTAATGAAGTAAAACATACTAAAAAACAGTGCTTCTCTATTTCAGACTTTGTGAATATTATCCTGTCCTATTCTGAGGCTGTGAGTAATGAAATACTCAAATCTTTACTGTTATATTAAAGACTCTGTCTTGTTTTCTATGATCCTGGATTGTACACTGGCAATGCTGTGCTTCATTTAAACCCAAAATATATACAGAATTAGATTCATGTGAAGACATATTAAGGTGATAATTTCATAAAATAATCCAACTACATCTTCCCAAGTGATCTAAAAGATACATCAAATTCAGGCACACACACACACAGATACACACAGACACCTAATCTATTTCATGTAAAACGTTTTAGTTTGTAAATATTGGAAAATTATCTCAGATTGTTTTAATAGCATTAGGAATTCACAGCTCAATTAATTTTTAGATTAATATACATTAACAATGTCATAATCTGCTTTCTTTGGACCCAGAAACAGCTTTGAAAATACGTTTCATGCTTAAAACAAATAAATACTAATTTTAAGTTTATGTTAAAATTCTTAAATTTCTACAATACATGACTTATTCATAACTTTTATATTTAAATATTTTAGATTAATATTTATGTTACTTTATATTATTTTCTCTGTATTAAATTCTCTTATATATAGTGTATTTGATGCCCTTTTTTTCATAACTAGAGTAGTAAGGGCCACAACGATCTGTAAAAGAATCTTGAAATTCCATGTTGTTGCACTGTTGGGGGTCATCGAGTCGATTCAACTCATAGGGACCCTATAGGACAGAGGAGAACTGCTCCATAGGGTTTCCAAGGCTGTAATCTTTATGGAAGTAGGCTGTCACATCTTTCTGCCAGGGAGCAGCTGGTGAGTTTGAACTGCCCACCTGTTGGTTAGGAGCCAAGAGCTTGACCACTTCACCACCAAAGCTCCCAACTGAAATTCCATATAAGCCTTAAAATTAAATATAAATACAGGTATAGGTAATTTAGCCTAGTAATTTAACTTTAAAATAATACAATCTAGCTTAACGATTTATGTATGTTTAAATACATAATATGATTTCCACCCAAGAGTCAAAGACATTTTATGTAATTGGAATTTGATTTCAATATCTATTTAATTGGAATATACATTTACCTTACTTTAATCACAGCTCATTCATAAACATATAGATTATGATATAGATATATAGATAAACTGAGTGAAAAATAGAGAGAGGTTATCTATCAGGCAACAGATATCTTTAAATAGCAAACGTCTCCAGTGCTTAAGAATTAAGTTATTTTGGCATTTGTTTTGAAATGAACAAGCTATATTTTAGTAAATATTACATTAAAAATAATAATTGCTACATAGTTCTCCTAGAGAGAGCTTTGTCTTTGGTTGGAAGTAGGAAAGGGGGTTAAAAAAATACTTTTTTTGGTAAATACGTGGAGGGGGGAGAATAACGAAAGTAAAGAAAGCCGCAGAAAGTGTCATGCAGTTGTAAGACACTTAAAAATAAGCTTGTTTGTTCTGTATCTGCCAGGCTCTATTTTCTATAAATGCTATAAATGTAATGGATGCCCCTTAAGGTGTCTCAAAGTCACTTTTGACAATAGCTTGCATTGTACACTGTAAAAGCAAAGAGGACTTAGAGCAACACTCTACTTCCAAGCATTAAATGTCAGAGAGCGTTAACAGTGTAACATCAAAGCTGTGAGCCAAACAGAACGGCCGGTTTGCATGCTTAGGATGTGCGTTTGCATTTCTTTGTGCTGTTAATATTTATCCTCAGTAAAACCAAGGATAAAATATTCTCCGTGGAAAGGCCAATATTTATAATGTTCATTAAACCTGATTTATATAAAATTCTGGGCTTTACATGTTTAGTTCCCCAGGGCTTTACGATTTAGCTTCCATGTTGTTTCATTATAATCCAAACAGAGATGTTTCTGAAGCAAGGAACTTCCATCAAAATGATAGATACATGAGTTACATCAAGTCAAGTGTATAAATCCTATGGTCAAATATCTCCAATAGGTCTAAAGGACAGTTTTTAAAAGAAAAAAGGAAGGAAAGAAGAAAGGGATGGAAGAAGGAAGGGAGGAACAGAGAGAGGGAAGAAAGGGAAAGGAAATTATGCTGAGTGTTTACTATGTGACAATTGCTGTCTAAACCAAAAACCAAACCCATTGCCGTTGAGTTGATTTCGACTTATAGCGACCCTGTAGGACAGGGTAGAACTGCCCCATAGGGTTTCCAAGGAGCAGATGGCGGATTCAAACTGCTGACCTTTTGGTTAGTAGCTGAGCTCTTAACCACTGTGCCATCAGGGTGCCAATTGCTGTCTAGACACTTGAATTTTTCAAACTTTTTCTCTTACCTCTATACTATCCTATAAAGTATATAGCAATAGCTTAATTATTATTACTTTTTTATTGTACTTTAGATGAAGGTTTACAGAACAAATAGTTTTTCATTAAATGGTTAGTACACATATTGTTTTATGACAGTGGTTAACAAACCCACCACTTGTCAACACTGTCCCTTCTCAACCTTGGGTTCCTTATTACCAGCTTTCCTGTCCCTTCCTGCCTTCTAGTTCTTTTCCCTGGACTGCTGTGCCCCATTAGTCTTCTTTTGTTTTATGGGGCTGTCTAATCTTTGACTGAACGGTGAACCTTGGGAGTGACTGTATTAATGAGCTAAAAGGGCGTCCAGGGGCCATACTCTTGGGGTTTCTCCAGTCTCTGTCAGGCCAGTAAGTCTGGTCCTTTTTGTGAATTAGAATTTTGCTCTACATTTCTCTCCAGCTCTGTCCTGGACCCTCTATTGTGATCCTTGTCAGAGCAGTCAGTGGTGGTAGCCAGGCACCATCTAGTTGTACTGGACTTAGTCTGGTGGAGGCCGTGGTAGTTGTGGTCCATTAGTCCTTTGGACTAATCTTCCCTTTGTATCTTGTTATCTTCATTCTCCCTTGTTCCTGAAGAGGTGAGACCAGTGGAGTATCTTAGATGGCTGCTCACAGGCTTTAAAGACCCCAGATGCAATAGCTTAATTATTAAAGAAGAAAAACAATAGTTTGAGTTGTTTGTGGTTAGGTGCCTGTTGAGTCGTTTCTGACGCATAGCAACCCTATGTACAACAGAACGAAACACTGCCCGGTCCTGCGCCATCTTCACAATCACTGTTATGTTTGAGCCCAGTGTTGCGGTCACTGTGTCAATTCATCTTATTGAGGGTCTTCCTCTTTTTCGCTGACTCTCTACTTTATCAAGCATGATGTTCTTCTCCAGGGACTGCTCTATCTTGATAACATGTCCAAAGTACTTGAGACAAAGTTCTGCCATCCTCACTTCTAAGGAGCATTCTGGCTATAGTTCTTCCAAGACAGATTTGTTCATTCTTCTCACAGTTCATGGTATATTCAATATTCTTCACCAACATCATAATTCAAAGGAATCAATTCTTCTTTAGTCTTTCTTATTCATTGTCCAACTTTCATACATATATGAGGCAATTGAAAATATCATGACTTCAGTCAGGCACACCTTAGTCTTCAAAGTGACATCTTTGCTTTCCAACAGTTTAAAGAGGTCTTTGGCAGCAAATTTGCCCAATGCAATACAACATTTGATTTCTTGACAGCTGCTTCCATGGGCGTTGATTGTGGATCCAAGTAAAATGAAATCCTTGACAGCCTCAATATTTTCTCCGTTTATCATATTGCTTATTGACCCTGATGTGAGGATTTTTGTTTTCTTTATATTGAGGTGTAATCCATACTGAAGATTGTAGTCTTTGATTTTCCTCAGTAAGTGCTTCAAATCCTCTTTGCTTTCAGCAAGCAAAGTTTTGCCATATGCATATACAGGTTGTGAATGAGTCTCCCTCCAATCCAGATGCCACATTCTTCTTCATATAGTCCAGCTTCTCAGATTATTTGCTCATCATACAGACTGAATAAGTATGGTGAAAAGATAAAACCCTGATGCACACTTTTCCTGATTTTAAATCATGCAGTATCCCTTGTTCTGTTGGAAAGACTGCCTCTTGGTCTACGTACAGGTTCTGCATGAACACAATTAAGTGTTTTGGAATTCTCATTCTTCACAATGTTATCCATAATTTGTTATGATCCACACAGTTCAATGTCTTTGTACTGTCAATAAAGCTCAGGTAAACATCTTCTTGGTATTCTCTGCTTTCAGCCAAGATCCATCTGACATTAACAATGATACCCCTTGTTCCACATCCTGTGGTGGCTTGTGTATTGCTGTGATGCTGGAAGCTATGCCATCAGTATTTCAAATACTAGCAGGGTCACCCATGGTGGAAAGGTTCCAATGGAGCTTCCAGACTAAGACAGACTCGGAAGAAAGACCTAGCGGTCTACTTCTGAAAAAAATTAGCAAGTAAAAACCTTATGAATAACAGCGGAACATTGTCTGATATAGTGCCATAAGATGAGCCCCTCAGGTTGGAAGGCACTCAAAATATGACTGGGGAAGAGCTGCCCTCTTCACAGTAGAGTCGACCTTAATGATGTCGATGGAGTCAAGCTTTCAGGACCTTCATTTGCTGATGTGACAGGACTCAAAATGAGAAGAAACAGCTGCAAACATCCATTAATAATCAGAACATGGAATGTACAAAGTATGAATCTAGGAAAGTTGGAAGTTGTCAAAAATGAAATGGATTGCATAAACATCAATATCCTAGGCATTAGTGAACTAAAATGGGCTGCTATTGGCCATTTTGAATCAGACAGTCATATGATCTACTATGCTGGGAATGACAAATTGAAGAGGAATGGTGTTGGCTTCATAATAAAAAAGAACATTCTAGATCTATCCTGAAGTACAAGGCTGTCAGTGATAGGATAACATCCATATGCTTACAAGGAAGATCAGTTAAGATGACTATTATTTAGATTAATGCACCTACCACTAATGCCAAAGATGAAGAAATTGAAGATTTTTACCAATTTCTGCAGTATGAAATTGATCACTCAGTCAAGATGCACTGATAATTACTGGCAATAGGAATGCAAAAGGTGGAAATAAAAGAAGAATTAGTAGTTGGACAATGTGGCCCTGTTGATAGAAACGATGCTGGAGGTCGTATGATAGAATTTTGTAAGACCAATGACTTCTTCATTGTAAATATCTTTTTTCAACAACATAAACAACGACTATACACATGGACCTTGCCTGATGGAATACACAGGACTCAAACTGGCTACATCTGTGGAAAGAGATGATGGAGAAGCTCAATACCATCAGTCAGATCAAGGCCTGGGGACAACTGTAGACAGACTAGCAATTACACGTATGTAAATTCAGTTAAAGCTAAACAAAATTAAAACAAGTCCACGAAGGCCAATGTACGACCTTATGTATATCCCACCTGAATTTAGGGACCATCTCAATAATAGATTTTATACACTGAATACTAAAGACCAGAGATCTGATGAGTTGTGGGAAGACATCAAGGACATCATATATAAAGAAAGCAAAAGGTCATTAAAAAGACAGAAAAAAAAGAAAAGACCAAAATGGATGTCAGAAGAAACTCTGAAAGTTGCTTTTGAATGTAGAGTATCTAAAGACAAAGGAAGAAAGGGTGAAGTAATAGAGCTAAACAGATGATTTCAAAGAGCGGCTTGAGAAGACAAAGTAAAGTATAATGAAATGTGCGAAGACCTGGAGATAGAAAACCAAAAGGGTAGAACACGCTCTGCATTTCTCAAGCTGAAAGAACTGAAGAAAAATTTCAAGCCTAGATTTGCAATATTGAAGGATTCTATGGGCAAATATTGAATGAAACAGGAAGCATCAAAAGAAGATGAAAGGAATACACAGAACCACTGTACCAAATAGAACTGGTGACTTTCAACCATTTTAGGAGGTAGACTCTGATCAAAAACCAATGATACTGAAGGAAGTCCAAGCTGCAGAGAGCATACTGGTGAACAACAAGGCTCCAGGAATTGACAGAATACCAACTGAGATGTTTCAACAAACAGATGCAGTGTTGGAATTGCTCACTCATTTATGCCAAGAAATTTGGCCAGTCCAGCTACTTGGCCAACCAACTAGGTGAGATCCATATCTGTGCCCATTCCAAAAAACAGTGATACAATAGAATGCAGAAATTATCAAACAATATCATTAATATCACACACAAGTAAAATTTGGCTGAAGATCATTCAAAAGTGGTTGCAGCAGAACATCGACAGGAAACTGCTAGAAATTCAAGCCAGATTCACAAGAGAAAATGGAAATGAGGGATATCATTGCTGATATCAGATGGATCTTGGATGAAAGCAGAGAATACCAGAAAGATGTTTACTTGTTTATGGATAAACATACTCATTTAAAGTATAAAAATATTCATGGAGAAGATGAAGCAAACAAAATAAACTCAGAATAATGATCACCTTTGAAGAACTAGGAAGTGTCATGTCTTGTACTTTTGTTATATAGAACACAAACAAATGAAATACAATTAGTTGCAATCTTACTGATCCATTTGTAGAAAGACTAAAGTCATATCTACTTGAATGGAAAAAGAATTAAGCCCTTCTGATAAGCAATGAGGTTGGATTAGAAATCTGATGGGCTGTGACGATATTGGTGAACAGAAAAGGCATATTGCTCTGCAAAGAATTTGTCTTCTTCAAGAAGACAGAATGAAGATGTTTTTCTCTCCCTGATTCTAATAAGGATTTATTAAAAATGATCTGGATACCTGTTATTGGAGAGCTCAAAAAACACTTACTTAGTTTGGATAGTAAAGTCAAAACCATTGTAAAAGCTAAATAAAGCTATTTTTGCAGAAATTAATAAATTATATTCTTTCCTTTAGTTGCTCTTCTAGTAAATACACAGGATATTTTCTGTTATCATTTCCCATTTCCAAAGTGAACAGTAATACACTCTCTCATACTTTCTTAATTCCTTTCTTAAGCTAATTCTTTTCCTAGTTGATCAAACTGGCAGGAAATGGAGATGCTGAATAATTTTGTCATGAATTATCACCAACTCTATTTTTATGTTGTCTGGAATAAGCATCAACTGTTACTGACGATTTGTGAAGCCCAGGGAAGTGCATGTACACTGTTATAAAGATAGACGCAATGATCCTATTGCAAACACCAGGGTGTATCCTTTAGTTTGAAATAAAATTAATAAATTGTCCTTATTAGAGGTTTAAAAAAGCTATGCATGGTAAAGCAAACGTCCATAGAATTGAAAGTACATAATTTAAACACTTCTTTGATTTTTTGGAGAAAAAAGGGAAGGTTTTAATGCCTTTCAATGCAGATGTTTTTTCCTTCATATAATCTAATTATGTTGAGGAAATATACAACATTTAAAGAAGAACGTTTTATGGAACAGCATCTAATTCTAAACTACAGGGAATAACTCACTGAAATCCAATATAGAACTACAAAAACAGGCAAAAGTAATTTGTAATATCCTGTTTTCAAGAACGGGAGAATCGGTAGTATGTTATATCAAATCTTGCCTCATTTATCAATTCTCCACGGAGGCCTTTCCTGTGATGTATGCTAATAGCACAATCCATTTCCCCTTTGCCGTTTTCTCCACAGTTACTATTTGATTGCGAAATTATACAATTAATGTCTCTTTCCGATTAGCCTTTAAACTGAAGGTTGGCAGTGGCAGTGTCTGCATTTGTTCACCACTGGGCTTCAATTATTGTCTTGCAATATGCCAGATGTTTTTCTATGCAATGTTCATATTAACTCATTTAATTGTCAGAACAATCCTGTGAAGTACTATTATTTGTCCCATTTTACAGATGAGGAAAGACAGACAAAAGAAGTTAAATAACCTGTCCTAAGTCATACAGTTGTTAAGTGACAAAACCAGGATTTGAATACAGGCACTGGGGTTGTTCATGAAGGAGCAACTGTTACAGAACCTTCTCTCCCATCAGAAAAATCAAATAAACATACACAAAGAGAAAACAGGACAAAATGTGTAAAACATCTGCCTTTAGACATTGGACAATGAGATGTGTGAAGCTGTCACCTCTAAAAGTAGTAAAGACATCAAGGAGAGATCAACCATCAATTAGGCTTTTTGCCTGGAAGCTATTTCCAGCTGAAGTACGGTGAGGATTAATCCAAAAAGTTTTGCTAAATTAAAGATGCATTGATCAATGTTTAGGGGTACAAACTGGTTAGGAAATTTGAAATCTAGTACCAAAAAAGAGGAAGCTATACAAAGAAAGAGAGGTCCTTCTCAAGTCTTTGCTCAATACTGATCTGTGTATGCATGGGACAAACCTCTATGAAAGCCGAAAAAGGAGCAACTGGAAGAGAGAGGACAATTACTAGGTTGCTAAAGTCAAACGATTGCAAAAGCTGGGAATCATTCAAGTTATCACCTGCTAGAATAGCGACAACTTGGCGAATACTTCAGGCATTAAATGAAGAATCCAGAAGAACTATATCTTAGTAGTGAGGCTAAACTAGCCATAAAGTAAAAGCTATTCTAGACTACCCTTGAAATACTTTTTAAAAGTATTTGCAAGTAACTTTCAGCTTCAGAACATATCCAAAACTCTTTAAAGAAACACAATAAAATCCAGCACTCAACAATGTAAATTCCACAATGTCTCTCAATCAATCATCAGTTATTGATCACTCAAAGAAGCTCGGAAATATTGCTAAAAGACTAAAATAAATAGTCAATTGAAACATGGTAAAATGACAAGATGAGGAGTGAGCAGGTGAGGATTTTAAAAGAGCCATTCTTAAGGATTTAAAAGAAAACATGAACATATTGAAAGGGAAAAAATAAGATGTGAAGAAATCATATGGGACCATCAGGGATAAAAAAACACAACATCTGAAATAAAATTTTACTTCATGAAATTGATACCAAATCAGACACTGCAGAAGGAAATAAATGTCGTTAGCTTGAAGATAAAATAATAGAAATTATATAAAAATAAGGCACAAGGAGAAAAATAAACAGCAACAAAAAGACCTGCATGAAAAGAAGCAGAACATAAGTGACCTGTAAGAAGATGTGAGGATTGTCTATAAGCCAAGGACTGCCAGGAAACTCCCTGGGTCACCACAAACTGGAGGAGACAAGAAAAATCTTCCTCTAGAGCCTACAGAGAGAGAGAGAGAGAAAGCATAGCACTGCCAGCACTCGGATCTTGGACTTCTAAGGCTCCAGAAATGTGAGAAAATAAGTTTCTATTCTTTAAGACCACCCCTTTTGTGGCATTTTGTTACGGCGGCTCGAGCAAACTAAGACACATGATATTCGATGTTTCATGTTCACATATTATAAACATGTGAGTCACCCATTTGTTATTGTTGTTATTCTAACAAGCAGTTATTTTATAATGGTAGTTTATTTTACAAAGTATTCAAGTTATGATGAACAGCATTTACGTACAAACGGTTCATCATAACTTGAATATGTCTATGTTGTAAGTCGAGGACTACCTGCACTACATACAATGTTACAGTGCATATGTATGTTTATATGTTTATACATAATGTTGATATGTAATGTTTTCGACCCCCAAAGACAAATAAAGTTAGGATTTATAAAGATACTGATAATAAAAGGCAATAATAATGAAAACTAAAAAACAACAAAAAAGAGGTATTCGAATTACATCAGAAGCAACTTAGAATGGAGTCATCAGAAGGGAACCTAGTCATAAGTCTGGGACTACCTGTATACGCAAACTTTTCAAAACTCAGTGGGATATGTAAGAATTTTATTTTTAGCTTAATGTTTTTGGATGCAAGATGAGTAGTTCTGCATTTCTATAGAAAAAATGACTTTAAAAGTTGGGGATTATATCTTTATAATTTATATAGTCTTTATAATACATAAATTAAAGATATTTTAGGAGCTAAACATAGCTTTTGCCTTTTATCTGCTAAAGTAGTTAGGAATAATATTTCATCATAACTGGGTAAGCTAGCATCAGTAATCCATAAATAGTTTAATCTATAGCCACTGAATTCATTTAATGAGTTGAAGCTGTTTTTATTGACGTGCGTTTCAGTGGAATGCATGTCAAAAATCCTATGAATAAAGTTCCGGCAAAACGGCGCTCTAGACAGAAGCACCACACCGTCCCTCCACAGCAAAGATCCAAAAAACTAAGCCGAACAGAGAATACAACAATCCTGAAACCCTAAAACATCAAATGAAGAGATAAAGAACTCAGCCAAGCACCAAATGGAGTGAGAAAACTGACAGAGAGCGAGGAGAGATTCATGAAGAGGTCCCCTAGCAGCTAATGCAGCGTGGATCTGCCATCTTGGACTCATATCGGAGACCAGCACACATGGGGTACGAGAAAGCAGCTTCACAGAGCTTCCAGCAAGAGACAAAACACCCATCTCTCATCTCTCCACTCCAAAGGCCAGATCCCCTAGCATTCTTTTTTGTTTGTTTGTATGTTTTTGGCTCCTGTTCCTCTCTCCTCTCTCCCATATCCATCTTAGCTCCACACATAACAA